>NC_135624.1:8477258-8779838 GCF_053574225.1 Canis aureus | reverse complement strand
AGAGTATTTGAGGCAAGAAGCAAAGGGTAGGATAAAAGTTATATTTAAAAGTTTAAGTTAAACTCAGTTCTAAGGACTATCATTGTTGTCAATGAAATAAGTTATAGAACATAACTTTCTACAGTGTTTTAAGAGTATTTGAGGCAAGAAGCAAAGGGTAGGATAAAGTTATATTTTATATTTTTGCCCGAATTAAATGCTTTATATTAAGTGGTCAATTAAAGATTGCTTTGTATCTTAGAAGAGGCAAGGATGTATTGGTAGATTAGAGAATGTCAGAAATTTGGGGGGAAAGTGACCTTTTAATTTTTATTCCCCTGGATTGTTTATTTATGGAAGATACAACTTTAGAAGATCCTGAAACCTCAAAATAAATGAAGCTGACAGAATAGTTTTCTGGTTGACTCTTAAGTATTCAATAACTCAGTGCTCTACTAGGATGAGTTTGGTGAGAAGTGAAATTGCTTTACCACTGAATGAGAGTAACTTGATATCTACCCTTAATTCACTTACATTTCCATTTTTAGAGAAATAGGGAATGGTGCTAATCTTTTAACATTGAATTGATTAAATGGAGCACAGTACCATATTTAGTAGTTGGGATTTACCTTTTAAACATAAATAAGAAAGTAAGCCCTTTCTTATCTGACTTAATTTCACTAATTATTAAAGCATCATTTAGGTTTTACGTTAATAAGCTGGAGAAAAGAGGAATCTTTGGATTGAGTATATTCTGAAATAGAATTCAATTTCTTGAAATTATTAATGCCTGTTCTACTGACACTAGAGCTTTTTACCAAGACTTAGAATACAGAACACCTTTACTAAGAAATGCTTTGCTTGAATTCTGAGTATCCATGGGGTAAGTATAGCAGAAACTGAAATTGAGAGCAGTGATTTTCCTAAGGTTCATATCTCTCTATTGCAGTTCTCTCTTTCTATAGAGACCCATTGTTTTTTTGTCTACATTATTTTAACAGCTCCCAACTAATCTTGACTCTAGTCTTGTTCACATTCAGTCATATACATAGAAGCAGCCAGAGTGGCTTTTCTAAAGTACAGATATCATTATGTAATTTTCTTGCTTAAAACCCAACAGTAGTTTCCTGTTCCTAAAATACAGGCATAACTCACTAGGCCCTCTATGATCAAACTAGTTTTTCCTTTCTTGTCTCTTGTTACTTCTCCTCATCACTCCCATACCGTCCACCATATTTCTGCCATACTAAACATATTTCTCTTGTCTCCTGGCCTTTGCATACTCTGTGCCCTGCCCTCTCTCTGCCTGGCTTTACCTTCCTCCTTTTTTTTTTTTTTTTCTTAAGATTTTTCTTTATTTATTAGAGACAGAGAGAGAGAGAGAGAGAGAGAGAGGCAGAGACACAGGCAGAGGGAGAGCAGGCTCCATGCAGGGAGCCCGACATGGGACTCCATCCTGGGTCTCCAGGATCCTCCTCTGGGCTGAAGGTGGTGCTAAACCACTGAGCCACCGGGGCTGCCTTACCTTCCTTCTTGTATCACTTTCTTCACTAGGCTAACTCTTGCCTGTCCTCTGGTCTGCCTTTAGATGTTACTTCTTTTGGGCAGTCTTCTTAAAAAGGTGCCCTTCTCAGGAGCATCTAAGACTTCTTATATACAGTATTGATATTGGCCTCTTTTACATCTATTTCCCCACGTAGCAGCACTGCCCAGTAGATATATAATGTGAGCCTCAAATACAAATCATATACATAGTTTTAAATTTTCTACTAGCCATATTTAAAAAAAAAGAGAGAGACATGTCATTAATGTCAGTATTTAACTGAACACTGTATATCTAAAATACTATCATTTTGACATGTAATCAATAGAAAATAATTACTGAAATATTCTGTAAAGTTTTTAATATTGAAGTCTTCAAAATCCAGTATAAATTTTATACCTATAGCCCATCTTAATGGACTAACCACATTTCAAATGTTTAATAGACACTTTGGAAAAAAGTCAGTGTCTGTTAAAGTCGAATGTAAACATGCTCTGTGACCTAGCAATTCTACTCCAAGGTATAAACTCAAGAAAAATGAGTACATAATGTGTGCCAAACGACATGTACAAGATTATTCATAGCATCCTTACTTGTTATAGTCCCAGGTGAAAAACAGCCCCTCTTTCCATCCCCAGTAGAATGGATGAGTTGATTATGGTGCATTAGCATAAGAGAAAACTACACAGCAACAGTCCTCAAACTTTTAGATCTCAGGACTCCACACTTACATTTAAAACGACAGGAAGAAAGCTATTACGTGTGACCATAAATAGCATATATTAAATAAAAATATGTAAAATGACAACTATATTTTCCCAAACAAACAAAAATTAGTGAGAAGCATGGTGTTGCTATACATTTTTGTGATTTAATGTCTGGCTTAATAGAAGACACCTGATTTCTCATGTCTGTCTCTGCAGTCAGTCTGTTGTGACATGTTTTGGTTGAAGTATAGGAAGAAATCTTGCCTCACATAAATGTGTTATTGTAAAGGGAGAAACATTTTAGTAGCCTTTTCAGGTAAATGTGAATATTCTTTGATGCTACACCAGAACTTGACAAGTCATTTTTTAAGAAAAAACAAAATTTAGTTGCAGCATGGAATCTGAAATCATAACTCAGTGAACTTTATTCTGTTAAACTCTGAAAGGGTCTTGGAGAGTCCCAGAAATTCAGTGACCACATTTTGAGAATAACTTGCTTATAAAGTAATGAAAATTAACCAACTACTGGTACCTGTAGCTGGGGTGGATTTCACATGTTGATCAAAAGAAGTCAGACACAAAATTTTAAGATACTATGTTGTTAGAACCTAAGAAGTTAGAATACAAGATTGAGTTGTTACCTATTGATGGGAAAGGGGGGGGAGGTTGTCATTGAGAGAACTCATTACCAGGGTAGCTTTTGGGCTGCTGGTCGTGTGCTACTTCTTGACCTAAGTGGTAGTTAACACAGATAATGGAGTTTTATCGCGATTACTTATTGAACTGTAAACTTTCAATTAGTGCGTTTATGTATATGTCTCAATTAAAAGTTAAGTAATAAAAATTTTTAAAAATAGAACAGTGTTCGATAATGGTATCTATAGAAAGTTTTCTGATAATTTATATTCTCTCTAGTGCTTGGTTTTTTACTTTTGCTTTTTGTTTTTCCTTTGGGTTTGCTAATTAAAAACAGTTTTAAGGGGCGCCTGGGTGGCTCAGTCAGTAAAGCGTTTGCCATGATCTTAGTTAGGGTCGTGGGGCCTAGCCCTGCCTTGCGGCTCCCTGCTCATCAGGGAGTCTGCTTCTCCTTCTACCACTCCTTCTGCTTGTGCTCTCTCTCTCTCTCTCTCAAATAAATAAAGTATTAAAAAATAAAATAAAAAGTTTTAAAACTTTGTACTTTGAAAATTCCAAACATATTCAGAAGTAGAGAAACTAGTGGTAATTAACCTGGTAGACCCAATATCCAGATTCAACAAATTATCATTATATGGCCAGCCTTGTTTTATTTAGACTTGTACTCAGTCCCTAAATACAAATGATTTTGAAGCAAATCCCAAACATCTAATTTATTCATATTTTACTATGTATCTTTAAGATGTGAGGGCTTAAAAAAAAAACTTGGTACCATTATCACACTTAAAACATTAACAATTCCTAATTATCATCAAATATCTAGCAATGTATATATGGCAATGGTTGTCACTTAAACAGGAATTTTTAAACACTGGATCAGGATCCAAATAAGGTCTATACTCTGCAATTGTTGATATCTTTTACACCTTTAAGGGTTTTCTACCTCTTTTTTTTCTTTTTTGTTAAGTGTGATATTTACTATAGGTTTCTGTTATTTTTAATCAAATTAGAGATTTTCAGCTCCTGTATTAATAAGTTTTTGAGAATAGGTATTTAATTTTGTCACATAAGTTTTTTCATTTCCAAGATGATCATAAGATGTTTATGAGGGCTGGAGTATGCAAGTGAAACATACCTAGCATAATGCCAGATAAAACTTGAGTAAGTGAATTTCTTTATCCATGAATGGAGCAAAGTACATTCATGTGATTCCTAATGTTGAACTATTTTTACATTTATATAATAGGCCGTAACAAGTTGGTAATGATGCAATCTGCTGGAATACATTCAGTAATTTTTTTTTTTAGACTTTGTGTTCATATTTATGAGATCAATGCATAGTCCTAAATTTCTTCCTCCCTCCTCTCCTTTTCTTTCTCCTGTAAACTAACCTCCCCTCTCTTCCTCTACCCGACTTTCAGATCTAATCCCTAATCTTATAGATGTATTTGTAAACATTTTTGTTTTTGTTGATTTCAGTGGTCAGGAACAATGTAAAAGATTTCATTATTATGGTCCTTATTATTTCAGTTTTTAAGATTAGGAGAGGAGAGTGTTTATGAACTGTATAATAGAAAAGGGATAGTTAAAAGATTTGTCCTGCTGACAGGAGAAAGGTTTCCATTCCTTGTGTGGTTAAGCTTTGTTTCGCTTAGCAAGGTAATAGAGATGAGCCTGTAAGAAGTAGATCCCTTCTTATAAATGGTCCTTAAATAAGCCAATTAGATACCTTAGCGGAGATGAATTCACATTTGAAGGATAGAGGGCAAAACAAAAGTTTTTTAGTTGGTGAAATTAAATTTATCAATTTTTTATTTATGAATTGCGCTTTTGGTGTCATTTCTAAAATACTTTATGTAATCCCATATCATGAAGATTTTCTCTTATTTTTTTTCTAAAAGTTTTATTTTTATGTTATACATTTACGTGTAAGATCCATTTTGAGGGGCATCTGCCTTAGGCTCATGTCATGATCCTGGGACTGAGCCCCACGTCGGGTTCCCTGCTCAGTGGGGAGTCTACATCTCCCTCTGCCCCTCCTCATGCTCAACTTCTCTCTCTTTCTCTCTCAAATAAATAAGCAAAATCTTTTTTAAAAAATTCATTTTGAATGTATTTTTTATAAGGTGCAAATTTTAAGAGGCTCCATTTTTTTGCAAATAAAAATCAGTTTCAACACCATTTGTTTAAAAGATTGTCCTTTTTCCATTGAACTGGAAGATTAGGATTTGTACCTTTGTGAAAGATTAAGTGATCATATTTGCATGGGTTTGTTATGTTTTTTTAAAATAACAGTTTGATACAATGAAGTCCAAACTTTTTAAGTGTATAATTCAGTTGTTTTTTTGTATTTTCACAGGGTTATCCCAACTATTATCATTATTTGATTCTAGAATATTTTCAAAACCATAAGGAAACCCTGTACATATTAACGGTCACCACCACTTTTCCCTCCCCTGCCTTTAGCAACCACTGATTAGCTTTAAGTCACTAAAGATTTGCCTATAATCTGGACATTTCATATAACTGGAATCATATAATATGTAATCTTATATGTCTGACTTATTTCATCTAGTTTGTTTTCATGATTCATCCATGTTCTACCATGAATAAGTACTTCATTCCGTTTTACAGTCAAATGGTATTTCATTGATTGGATAAACCACGTTTTGTTTATCTACTCATCAGTTGACAAATATTTGGGTTTCCAGTTTTTAAGAATAATGTAGCTTTGAATATTTATGTACATTTTTTTTTTTTTTTTTTTTTTTTTTTTTTTTGCGTGGACATGTTTTCAGTTGTCTTGAGTATATGCATAGAGTAGCTGGGTCTTTTGGTAATTCTACTTCACCTTTCTGAGGAAATGCCATGCTGTTTTCAGAATGGTTGTGCAATTTTACCATCCTACCAGAAATGTATAAAAGAGTACCAGTTTCTCTACATCTTCACCAATGCTTGTTATTGACCATCTTTTTATTATTATAGGCATCCCTATAGGTATAAAGTGGTGTCTTAATATGGCTTTGATTTGCATTTTTTTAATGAGTAGTAATATTGAGGTTTTTTTCATTATTGGCCATTTGTGGATGTATGTTCAAATCCTTTGCCATTTCTTAATTGGTTGAATTATCTTTTTATTGAGTTGTAAGAGTTCTTTATATATTGTGGATATTAACCCCTTATCAGATATATGGGAAAATGATACATGAGAACGTACTGTTCTTTCTGTTCTATTTTGTGCATGTTTGAGATTTTACATAATAAATCCAAAAATATATTAAAATATTCCCCAGATTGATTACAGTTTACATCCCCATTCTTAATTATTTTGGTTTCTTACGTTTCCTTCTCCCTCTTCCTTTGCTTTTCTTTGTTCCATATTATTTTTCTTGAAGTCTTTAATTAGTTTGGTTTTTTAAATTTTGCTAAGGGGCTTCTTGAATTGTATTCTCTCTCCCCTTAGGAAACATGTATTGGTTGTGTGTGTGTGTGTGTGTGTGTGTGTGTGTGTGTGTGTATTTAGGTATACACAGCTGAAAATGTTTCTTTATTTTGTCTTCACACTTAAATAATGCCTTGCCTCGAGGAGGGCTTTCCAGATTTTGGTATTTTCTGTTCAGAATTCTATCTAGATTTACTTTATCATCTTGTAACTTTAAGTTGCCATTTTGATTCTCATTTCTTTGTTCCTTTGGAAGCTTGTAATAATTTCCTTTTGGAGTTTACAGTTTTCACCAGTATGTGTTTATGTATGTATCTTCAGTCATTATTACTGTTTGGTGTTTGGTATAGTCATTTTATCTGAACATATCTAGCTGTGTATTGGAAAGATAGTTTTATACATATGTTGTATATGTTATGTATATGTACATATGTGTATTTTAACTCCATTATCAGATAAAGTCTCTACTTTTGGAACTCCTATTAAGTGAATATTATATATCTTGGCTTTGTTTTTTTATCTCTTTTTTTTTTTTTTAAATCTTTATTTTTTTAATTTTTATTTATTTATGATAGTCACAGAGAGAGAGAGAGAGAGGCAGAGACACAGGCAGAGGGAGAAGCAGGCTCCATGCACCGGGAGCCCGACGTGGGATTTGATCCCGGGTCTCCAGGATCGCGCCCTGGGCCAAAGGCAGGCGCTAAACCGCTGCGCCACCCAGGGATCCCTGTTTTTTTATTTCTTAGAGATTTATATCCTTGTGTTTTTATACTCGAATTTAAAGATTCTTCAGTGTAGTCTTCTAAGTTATAATTGTCTACAATATAATTAATTGTCTATAATTTAGAATGATCTATGATTCTTCAGATAGTCTAAGTAATAATTGTCTGTTGTACAAAATATAAAGTATTTGTCTTTACAAATAATTTTACTTTTTTATAATGACAATTTTTTTTTTTTTCAATTAGCTCTGGAACAGACATTTGTCTTTCTTACCTTTCCTGTGAATTCTCTTACTCTGTACTTGCCCTTTCCCCTACTCACATCCCTCCTCTGAGATTATAAGAACTGTGGGTCCTTTCCTCAGAAAATAATCCACATAAGCACATTCACAGAGGATTTCGTATATGATATTGTGTGATTCCAAAATTCCTTAAGTCTCATTCATGACCCCTGCTAGTGCCATTTGTGAACTAGCTGCATTGGTACTACCTGGGAACTTGTTAGAAATGCAGAGTCTCAGGCTACCCTAGATGCTGAATTAGAATCTCCATTTTAACAAGATTCATAGGTGATTTCCTTATATGCAAGTTTGAGAAGCACTGCTGTAGTAGCTTGTAAACCTCTATAAAGTTGTGATATTTGTGATCTATATTGATTGTTTCCCTTTTAAAAGATATATCTGATACATCATTAGGGTCTTTTTTTAAAAAGTCATATCTCAATCACCCAGATTGTGAATGGGTTATTAAAGTAGAAATATTTTTAAATAGTTGCAATACAATATAGTATTTGAATAGCAAGCTATACTATATGAAATAGCAAGAGACAAAGAGACTGATTTATAAACTCATTTTTGTATCAGTAGCAAATAGGTAGCAGTTACTGTGTGCTGGGAAGTATTCTAATCACGGTGTATCTGTATATACGGTGTGTGTACATGTATGTATATACACACACTCACTTTCTTCTCATAACAACCTTATCAGCCTGGATACTATCATTTGATAAATAAGGAACCTGAGATACAGAGAAATTTGAGTATTTTAGCCAAGTTCATATAATTAGTAAGTGGAAGAGCTAGGATTTGAATCCAGATAGCTTGGCTCTAGAATCTGTGCTCTTAACTGTTATGTTCTACAGCAACTTCTTTGTAGTTTTACTTAAACCTCTCTAAAGGTTTAAGTAAATGTGCTGTATTGCAAACTGATTAATTTATGATACATTTGCTCTTTTAAATTCATTACTGGAACTCATCTGCTTGTGGTGCTGATAGATGAGCAAAAGATACCAGATCATTAGTGTTTTCTGAATTAATTTTGGCTTGCTATTAATTGAGATTTCTAAATGGCAAGATGCTGGATTATTGGATTTTATGCTACCTACCCTCAAGGTTTTTTATGAGCCTATTAAATAACTTAAGCAAATACTTTCTACATAAAATATTCATTTTCTTCTTTCCTCAGTAGATGGACAAAACAGAGTTTATAGAAATGGTAATTGGATGGGTAATAAAATTAGAAATTAAAATTAACTTTACAAAGAAATCGCTAGTAAGTATCACATACTAATTTAGTAAATATGTAAAAATCAAACTTCTGTTAAGTGTTCAAAATGTTTAATAAGGACAGAAAAACCAAGTGGTTAGAGTGCAATGAAATGAGCATTCCTCCCTGACTAGTAGAAATGGTAGTTCTTGGCTGATGGGTTTATTGGTATTACTTGACATAGATATTGGGCATTTTTCCATATCACTTTTTGTCATAAACTATTTCTGTAATGTTGAACGTTAGATTGTATGTGGTTTTGTTCACATTTATAAATACTGTAATAGATATGTCTTTGTTAATATTTATCTTAATTTTTATTATTTTCCTTGTGGTTAAATCATAAAAGTAGAATTACTGGGTCAAAGGTTGGAGTGTTTTCAAATGTCAAAAATAAAAATAATACCCAATTTTTATTGAGTACTTACTATATGCTAGTCAGTGCTTTAAATGCTTTATATATATATATATATATATATATATATATATATATATATATATATATGTATGTATATGTATATGTATATATTCATTACTTTTTCTGTGTGAATTGTGTTTCAGGCTAAGCAAATAGCATTTTTAAAAAAATTTTTTTGCAGAATTTCAGGTAATGAATGTATAAAGAATTGCAGGATTAGAAAATCATTTTGCAGCCCCTGATAAAATAATTTGTTTAGTCTAATCATCAGTAAATGACACTATTAGACAAATGGTTATGTGGGAACTTTATGATGGAGGAATCAGGTTGCCCTACCTTTACCTATTGATTAGTCTCAGTCTCATGAAAAGAAAGGCAAGGAAATAGTGTGCACGTCCTAATGTGGTACCTATAAAGCATAACCTCTGAAGTATTCCAGCCAAAAATGTTGAACCTGTGTCAAATCAACCTTCTATAGCGAGAGTTAGGAACCATGGCCTTTGAACTGTTTAAAAGCAGCCTGCTGCCTTTTTGGGTTTTGTTTTGTTTTGTTTTGTTTCACAATGTTTTATTCAAATACAACCAGTGTGGTGCATTTAAGTCTTGTCTATGGCTGTTTCATGCCACAGTGTCAGAGTTGAGTAGTTGCCACAGAGACTGTATGACCCACAGAGCCTAAATTATTTACTATCTCGCCCTTTTACAGAAGAAGTCTGCCAATCCTTGAACTAGATGAACAAAGTTAAGCGACACCATAGAATAGCAGCCTCTTAAAGGACATCTGATCTAGTTCCTGAAACCAGTCTGCTATGGAAAATAAGGGAGTATCACTCTAGATTAAGAGAGACTTAAGTACACCAAATGAAACATTGAGACTTTGAATCCTGCTTCAACTGTAAAAAAAAAAACAAAAACATTTATGAGACAACCAGGAAAGTCTAATTATGGCCTGGTTAGATTAAATGATACCAAGAGTTATTAATTTTGTTAAAGTAATAGCATTGAAGTTGGGTGAGAGAATGTCTGTCTGTATTTTTAGAGATTCATGTTGAAGATGCATATAGAGGTGAAATGATATGTGGCATGTATTTTAACATACTTCACACAAACATGCGAAAGAAAATAAGTAGCAAAGGCAGAAAAGTCAAACTCTAGTCTGATGTCAAGGCTCATACACTTTGCACTGTATCATTGTATCATCATTATATACTAGCTGCAGTAGATTTTAGAATTGCCTTCTATGTTGCTTTTAACTATTACTGACCTATCTTTTTAGAATTCTCTCATCTCTTGGAATCCTTGTCAATGTATCTTGCCACATCCTTGGCCTTCTCCTGTCCCACTGTATTTAAACATCATTAACAGAGGAGCATCTATCAAGGATGAAACTGTATCTTCTGGTCTTAGTAGAAGAGCCTGGTATTCTATACACCATTCTACTCTTCAGTGGCTGTGAGATTTTAGTTCAGCTAAATGCTAAATCTCAACTTCCTGGGCCATTAAATGAAAATATCAGTTACTCCTGAGATTGTTTTAAAATTAAAGGATGTATATTAAGAAAGTGCTTTGTACTTGATGAAATTATTATCCAAAACAGGACCCATTTATATTTTGGAAAATATTGTGGGGGAGTTAAATGTATGATCTTTATAAGACACACCTTGGTTTGGGTACTATTTCATAGCTGTGTCACCTTAAGTGAGTTACTTTTTCTAAAATGTAGGTCCTTCATTTGTAAACTAGAGGTAATACCTACCTCAAATATTTGTTCTGATGATTAAATAAATTAAAATTTGTGAAAGTACATAATATAGCCACTAATACATACTAGGTAGAAATATTTTTTTGTCTTTGTTCCCTTGGAGAAACATACCATACCAGTATATCAGAGATGTTTATAATGCTGCATAATTTTTTATAGTTATGTGAAAAGGATAATCCTCAATTTCATGTATGATACTTCCCTAGGGAAATGCCAAGCTGACAGAATAAACTGAATAAACTGCAAAGCATTATTCTAAGATTCTGTGAAAGAGGAAGTTATGAGATGAGCTTTTGTGGACTTAAATAAAGAGCTAACCATTTGCTCAGAGAAAAAAGAATTCCTTAAACATATTCATTAGATTGATGAGCTATAAGCTGTTAAGAGGCCAGGAATTATTGAAGATCAAAAATGGTAAAAGCATCAAGCCTTTGGTCTGGTGTCTCCCCACACCTCCCCAACAGGTTGCTAAAGCTAACAGAATAGTCCTTTGCAATCTGAAAACTGAAGCTACTCATGAGCTTTGAACCATCATTTACTAAAAATTTTACATATTGAAGGGCAATGATAAGGAATAGTGCTCTAAAGCACCAAGTGAACAGTTGGATCTGAAATCTTGCTTCCCCCTTGTGGTTTTCTAACTTCATTCTCTAACGAAGGGATGCCTGTCTTCTGTGCATATTTCTCCATCCTTTTCTTTCCTGTTAGTGTCTGAGAAAACTATAACATGAAACCAAATTATTAATTATAGAGAGTGTTTCATGCTTCATTTCAAAATCTGATAATTTTGATTCATTAAACCAACATTTACTGAGATCTAACTGTGTCAGAAACTGGAAGATAGTTGTTGGGAAATAGGAAGGCAGGGAGAAAGAGAAAAAGTAGAAAGAGAAGGATATTTTCTCTGCTCTTAGGACACTTAAAATTTGATGTGGAAGAAGTTAATAACCCAAAACCAGATGATAAGGACTGTGGTGGTAATATGCTCATAACTCTGTAGTGATGTGTCGTACTGTGGAAACATCAGTAAGGATTCTTAACTCATCTTGCCATTGGTAGAGGTCTGTTTCTCAAGCTGAGTTGAAGGAGTTTGGCAAGTAACATGGCAGTGCATTAAACTGTTTCAGGGAGAGAGAACAGCATGTTCAAAAATATCAGTTTCAGAAACAATACTTGTGCAGTGTGTGAAAACCAGAATATGTATGTATGAGGTAAAAGCAGACAAGGAATAGAAAAAGTTAAGTCAAGAGAATGAGAAGGACCAGATTTCAGTGGGTCCTAGAGGCTCTTACTACATATAAGGAGTTGAACCAGTTACAGTTTTATAAGCTGAAGATTAATATCAGATATGCCTTCAAAAAAAAGTCTCTAGTAGCATGTATCAGAGAATGGATCAGAGGGCTGCAAGACCAAAAATAGGAAGCTTGCAAGCTAAATCATTTATTCATACATTCAGCAAATACAGTTGACCCATGAATAATAGAGAGGTTAGGGATGCTGACACCCCCCCTCACTACACAGCTGAAAATCCATGTATAACTTTTGACTACCCAAAATATTAATCACTAATAGCCTACTGTTGACTGGAAGCCTTACCAATAACATAAATGATTGATTAGCATATATTTTGTACGTTATATGTATCACATACTATATTCTTACAATCAAGTAAGCTAGAGAAAAGAAAATGTTATTAAGAAAATCATAAGGAAGGGGCACCTGGGTGGCTCAGTGGTTGAGCATCTGCCTTCGGCTCAGGTCATGCTCCTGGGATCCTGGGATCGAGTCCTGCATCAGGCTCCCTGCAGGGAGCCCGTTTCTCCCTCTGCCTGTGTCTCTGCCTCTGTCTGTGTCTCTCATGAATAAATAAAATCTTTTTTTTATAAAGATATAAAATGTTATAATCTTTATTTTTTTAATATTGATATATTCCAATATACAATGGAATATTACTCAGCCATTAGAAATGACAAATACCCACCATTTGCTTCAATGTGAATGGAACTGGAGGGTATTCTGCTGAGTGAATTAAGTCGATTAGAGAAGGACAAACATTATATGGTCTCATTCATTTGGTGAATATAAAAAATAGTGAAAGGGAATAAAGGGGAAAAGAGAGAAAATGAGTGGGAAATATCAGTGAGGATGACAGAACATGAGAGACACTCAACTCTGGGAAACGAACAAGGGGTGGTGGAAAGGGAGGTGGGCAGGGGGTCGGGGTGACTGGGTGATGGGCACTAAGGGGGGCACTTGACAGGATGAGCACTGGGTGTTATGCTATATGTTGGCATATCGAACTCCAATAAAAAAATATATACAAAACAAAACAAAAAGAACACCAAACTGGGAATAAAATACGCAGGTTCTAAGAAGGAAAAAAAATAATAGCAGCTCCTTTACAGGGTGATTATGAAGATTAAATGTACTGAAGCATGGAAATGGCTTAGACCATCATCTGGCAAATAGTACCTCTCATATTAGTTGTTGCTGTCTTTGTTTTAAGAGTATAGGCTTTGAGTGAGACAAATCTGCCTAAATCCTGGCAGTGCTACTTAACTAGTTGTGTAGCCTTGAGCAGTTCTCTTAACCTCTTTAATTCTCACTTTCTCCACATATGAAATGGGGATAGTACTTATTTTACAAATATGCTGCAAGGATTAGTAATATTGTAGGAAAAGCACCAACCACAGTGACTGACATAAGGTGAGTGCTCAGTGAATGTTGGGGAGGTGGTGAGTATCAGGCAAAAATTTGCAGCTCAAGGGAAAGATTCTGATTAGGAGTGAAAATTTGGGATCTACCAATATGGAGGACTTAAACCTTTAAACATGTATGCTGAAAAGAGTTTCTAGAAAGAGGATTACATGCCAAAAGACCTCTGAATGGTTGGCAAGAATGATGATTTACTAAGAGTATTGGTTGAGGACATTGTTTGGAGGCTCAAAGAGAAAAATGAAGGACTCATGTAGTTCATGAGGGAATTGAAGATAGAGATAGATAAGTCTTTATTAAAAGGTTATGCTCCTAACATTGAGTATCCAGAGGAGTTAAAACCATGAATTTATAGTGACACTGTTCCTCATAGTTATGTGATTTTCTCCAACTATCAGAAAACTGGATTCAGAGTTCACATTTCTGAGGGTAAAGTGTTTGATAGCTGGGTCATCGATAATCTTTGTCTTGAGTTTCAGAAATGTGCTACGGCTAAAAACTAGACAGAGGAAGGGCTGGAGCAAATGATAGGTAAGAAAGCTCCATTAGTGAGTATAAATTCAGAAAGTTTGGCTGAAAATGGAAAGACTAAGATAAGAAATGGGGAGGTAAACTAGCAAGAAAAAGGTTTTCTCTTAAGAATGAGGAAGACTGGGAGCCCCGGTGGCTCAGCGGTTTAGCGCTGCCTTCGGTCCAGGACATAATCCTGGAGACCCAGAATTGAGTCTCACATCAGGTTCCCTGCATTGAGCCTGCTTCTCCCTCTGCCTGTGTCTCTCCCCCTTGCACCCTTCTCATAAATAAAATCTTTAAAAAAAAAAAAAAAGAATGAGGAAGACCTCAATACATATGTCATCAAGAGGAGACAAAGGAACCAGAAGAGAGGAAGGATCTGAAGGGAAGGGCAAGAGGGGCTCTAACGAATGACTCCAGGATCCATAGTGATTTTGGATCACTCAACTCCTGTGATGGAGTTTCTAATTGTATCCTCAACTCCTGTGATGGAGTTTCTAATAAACTTGAGAATAGTGAAAAACCATTCATAATGTCATGTTCTCTGTCATTGATATTAGAAGTAGAAGGGAAGTACTTATTGTTTCATCTTGCATAAATAATAAAGGTAAGAAAAAGACAACAGTATGTATATTTGGTGCCAAAGAAAATATGGAGTTAATGTCAAGGAAAACTTAAATCTATAAAAGATACTCTGATTTTAACAATTTAGTAATTTTTAAGTGTTGTCAAAAGTATACTTTAAAAATATAAATGGTTAGGGACGCCTGGGTGGCTCAGTGTTTGAGCGTTTGCCTTTGGCTCAGGTCATGATCCTGGTCCTGGGATCGAGTCCCCCTTGGGCTCCCCTTGAGGAGCCTGCTTCTCCCTCTACCTATGTCTCTACCTCTCTCTCTGTATCTCTCATGAATAAATAAAATATTTTTAAAACATTTTTAAAAAGGTAAATGGTTACTGATGATGAATTCTGCTTTCTTTTATTTCTACCTCTAAAAGGCTATTTTCCTGCAGTCTGACAGGTTAAATTGCATTTATCTTTGTTGTTATTACCATTGCCAACACTATTTCTGTTTGTTTGCTTTGGTCTTTGGGTAAATTTCAAAGTGTTATCAGTGATGTCAGCAAGAATAGGAAAGCTGCAGCCATACATTACCCTTCTCATTATTGAATCTTATGTATAAGAACACTTTTGAAAGTGAGCTGTTGCTATAGGAGAGGGTACTGTATATGCTTTAGTATTTTATTAAATGATAGTTCTTGTACCATTTTGTCAATAGTATTAAGAAAAAAACCATCACCTGTAATCATTTCTTAATTATAACATTATAAAGAAAACTTGAAACTAGCTATGTAGTTTTATGTTAATTTTTGTTAGAAGGTAGTATTCCAGTACTTAATATTCAATCCACATGAATTCACTTAGAAAAGTAATACATACTGTAATAAGGCAAACAAAGAAACGTATGAAGAACAAAAACTAATCGTTTCCAGCCTTTCTGTCTTGGAGATGGGGTAAGAGGGTAGGGTAACAGTGATAGCAGTTTATTTTGTATCCTTCCATACATTTTTTTACACTGTAACTTGGACTCACAGAATACTCCAGAGGTCACAAATTCAAATTCTAACAAAGATCAAGAAAGTAACACAAACTAGGAGGATGAGGTATCAGCATGAGAATGATAGTAGAAAGTCCTGAGGCAGTTGGTTACCTAAGAAAAAAATGTGTCCTTCTCCCAAAAGAGATCAGCTCAGTAGGTTTGCATGCATGAATATGTATAGACAGACACTAAAATGTTTTCAGGGGAAGCCAAGATACTTATTATTTTTAGGTAAAAACTCAAGTTTTAATGTTGGAATTAGGTAGATCTTGTTTTGAACATATCCTTCCCACTTACTAGCTAAAAAATCTTGCACATCTTAAACTCAGTTTCCTCATCCATAATGTGGGGATAAGTAACTATTCTTAGGAGGAAGATTAAAAATAATACCTCATGAGTTCAGTACAGTACATAATGCTTTATAAATGTTGACTACCTATGATTAGTAGTTGTCTGACTTTAGGTGTGTGGGAAGGGAATTGACTGCAGAGGGGCCCAGAGAGCTTGTTTGGGTAATGGAAATGTGTGTCTGGATTGTAGTGGTGGGTGTAGAACTTTATGTGTTTTTTAGAACTCATCAAACTGTATACTTGGAATTAATGAACTTTTTGCATGCAAATTAAACCTCAACAAAGCCAATTCTTTTTAAAAAGGTGACTGCCTTTCCCTTCTCTCTGTACTTCAGTTCCATCAACTATTAAAAATAGAGTTGACATAAGACGTTTCCAGCATGTTTATCTCCTAGTATCCCTTTGCAACCCCAGTCATAGGCCGCCACATTGCAGATTTTACTTGCTTAGAAACAAGAAAGAACGAACTACCTTTATTTGTCACTATTCTGTTATATTAAACTTACCTCGTATTGGATTTATCAATTTGGGTACTGTGCCTGGTACATTCAGTAAAGCAGGCCACTTGTCACTTTTTAGAAATGTTATAATGGGGATCCCTGGGTGGCGCAGCGGTTTAGCGCCTGTCTTTGGCCCAGGGCGCGATCCTGGAGACCCGGGATCGAATCCCACATCGGGCTCCCGGTGCATGGAGCCTGCTCCTCCCTCTGCCTGTGTCTCTGCCTCTCTCTCTCTCTCTCTCTCTCTCTGTGTGACTATCATAAATAAATAAAAAATTTTTTAAAAAAAGAAAAAAAATGTTATAATGTAACCAACAAGCTAATTACCTTCTGTTGAGTATAAGCTATGAAACTTAACCAAAAAATTTAGAAGCAAAAACATTATATAAATGAGAATAAAATACATTGTAGCACCCATTGTGTATGCATGTGTGTGTATACACACTCATCCTAACTCATTTTATGAGGCCAGCATTACTCTGATACCAGGAAGAGAAAACTACTAATTTCCCTTATTTATAGATGCAAAAGTCCTTTACCAAAATACTAGCAAACCAAATCTAGCAATATGTAAACAGGATTATAAACTATGACCAGATGGAATCCTTCCCAGGAATGTAAGTTTCAAAACAGGAAAATCAATCAGTATAATACACCATATTGATAGAATAAGTAACAAAAACCATAGGGGAATCTTAGTAGACACAGGGAAGACATTTAACAATAGCCAACACCATTTTCAAAATGAAAATGCTCAATAAACTAGGAATAGAAGGAAACTTCCTCAACCTAATTAAGGGTATCTATGAAAAACACATAGCTAACATCATACTTAATGGTGAAAGACTGAAAGCTTTCTCTCTAAGACCAAGAGTAAGACAAGGATGTCCACTCTCATTTCTTTAATCAGTGTTGTATTAGTTCTAGGCAGGGCAGTTAGGCAAGGAAAAAAAGGCATCTTAATTGGAAGAGGAGAATTAACACTATCTTAGTTTATAGATTTGACGTACTTTGTACATAATGAGGGACACCTCGCTGCCTCTGTTGGTAGAGCATGCAACTCTTGGTCTCAAGATTTTGAGTTCGAGCCCCACATTAGGTGTAAAGATTACTTAAAATTAAGTCTTTAAAAAATAGCATGAAAAAGAATAAAATACTTAAGGATACATTTTACAAAGTGCAGATCTTATACTCTGAAACTACAAAATCTTGTGGCTAGAAATTAAATATGTCCTAAAAGTGGCAAAACATCCTATATTTATGTATTTGACATAATATTCGTTAAGAATTAGTATTGTTAATACTCCTCAAATTGATGTACAGATTTAACGCAATCCCGATCAAAATTTCAATTCTCTTTGAAGGAATTGACAAGCTGATCCTAAAATTCATATAGAAATTCAAGGAATCCGGGGATCCCTGGGTGGCGCAGCGGTATGGCGCCTGCCTTTGGCCCAGGGCGCGATCCTGGAGACCCGGGATCGAGTCCCACGTCGGGCTCCCGGTGCATGGAGCCTGCCTCTGCCTGTGTCTCTGCCCCTCTCTCTCTCTCTCTCTCTGTGACTATAAATAAATAAATAAATAAATAAATAAATAAATAAATAAATAAATATTAAAAAAAATAAAAAAAAAGAAATTCAAGGAATCCCTAATAACAAAAACAATCTTAATGAAGAAGAAATTTGGGGGTTCATGTTTCCTGTTTTCAAAACTTAATGCAAAGTTACCAGATGAAGACAGCATGATAAGTGAAACAGAATTGAAAGTCCAGAGATAAATGCTTACATTTATAGTCCGTTGATTTTCAGCAACAGTGCCAGCATAATTCATCAGGGAAAGAGTAGTCTTTTCATCAAACTGTGATGAAACAACTGGTTAACCATATGCAACAGAGTGAAATTTGACCCCTTCCTTAACTGCATACACCATTTAACTACAAATGGACCAAAGACCAAATGTAAGTGCTAAAACTATATAAAACTCAGAAGAAAGCAAAGGAGTAAATCTTTGTGACCTTGAATTAGGAGATGGATTGATTCTTAGTTATGACAACAAACCGCGAGCAACAAAATTAAAAATAGGTGAATTGGACTGGCTCAAATAAAAAAACAAAACAAACAACAAAAAAAAAACACTGTGCTGCAAAGGACACCATTAAGAAAGGGGAAAAGTCAAATTACAGAATGGGAGAAAATATTTGCAAATCATGTATCTGATAAGAGGTTAATATCCATGATATATAGAGAACCCCTTCAGCTCAACAAAAAAAGACAAATCCAGTCACTTATGAAATAGACATTTCTTCAAAGAATGTAAAAAAACAGTAAATACATGAAAAGAACTCAGCATCATTATTCTAAATTAGGGAAATGCAAATCAAAACCACAGTGATGCTATGTTATGCCCATAAGGAAACCTAAGATAAAAAGACAAACTATAACAAGTGTTGGTGAAGATACAGAGAAATTGGAACTCTTCACACATTGCTGATGGGAATGTAAAATTGTATAGCTATTTGGAAAATAATTTGGCATTTCCTTATAAAGGTAAATGTAGAGTTACCAAAAGACCAAGCACTTTCATTCTATGTATATACTTGAGACCTAAAAACATATGTACACACAAAAACTTAAACATTTATAGCTGCATTATTCACAAAAAGTGGAAACAACCCAAATGTTTGTCAACTGATGAGTGGCTGAGCAAAATGTGGTTTATACCTACAATGGAACTCTGCTTGACCATCATAATGGAGTGGATTATCGATTCATGGTACAATATGGATGAATCATGAAAACATTAAGCTAGGTGAAAGAAGCCAACATATAAAATCACATATGATCCCATTTATATTAAATGTCCAGAATAAGCAAACCCATAGAGATAGAGACAGAAACTAGTTGTTCTTAGGGGCTAGAGGAGGACAGAAAAAGGAAAAACTGCTAATAGATTCTTTTTTGGAAGGAAAACAGGCAAGTGATAATGGCAATGGTTGCATAGCTTTTGAACATACTAAAACCCACTGGATTGTATACTTTAAAAGGGTGAATTTTATGGTATATGAAGTATATATCTCAGTCTCTTATAAGAAGTATAAATCAGGGCGCCTGGGTGACTCAGTTGGTTAGTCGTCTGCCTTTGGCTCAGCTCATGATCTCAGGGTCCTAAAATTGAGTCCCGTGTCAGGCTCCCTGCTTCTCCCTCTGCCCCTCTCCCTGCACTTGTTCTGTCAAATAAATAAATAAAATATTTTTAAAAAAGGAAATATAGGTGTATAATTGTTTCTTTTTTTTTTTTTCCTGGAGTTCTGAATCCCTTCATATTTTCATATTTACTCGTATGAACCACAGGAGTCACAGGTAGGAACTTTTGAATTCTCATAATCTTTAGGGTTCTTTTCTAGTATATTTTGTGAATTCCTACATTAGTGATTCAAGCTATTTTAGAATAAAAATTGTTTCCATTTATATGAGCAAATGTCACTGAGATTTTCAACAGTAGGATTCATAACTATCTTGCATGTTCTTCAAGGGATTGATTCATTTTCTGAATACTGAGTACTTGTGTTAGTTTAGTATTTATACTTTGACTAATAGTTAGTTATCATACCCTTTTTTGAAGACATTTCAAACATAAGATCTTACTAATACCACAGGAAGTCTAAACATACAGAAACTTCATATTCCCAAATGTCTGTTAAGAATGTGGTTTGAAAATTAAAAGTATCTTTTTCTAAAAAGTAATTTTATAAGTGATTATTACTATTATTTTAAGGAGCAGGTAGGTTCAGACCAGTTCATTTACCTTTACCTTTAATTATGGACTATTAAATCCATAATGAATGGTTGTAATTAAAAAGACTGAAATAATATTATCCAAATACCAGTAAACAAAGCAGGAAAACATCTTTATCTCCCAGTGGATTCTTAACCTTTTTTTCCATGAAACATCTCATTATAGGTCTTTGTTAGACATTATAGAGCCTCTCTTGAGAAGAATGTACTGAATTTTTCATACACTTTGAAGGAATTTACAAACACCTTGGTCTAGCAAACATTTAGGAAAAGTGTGTGTATTGGTTTGCTTGAGCTGCCATAACAAAACATCACAGACTGAGAGGCTTAACACAAATTTATTTTTTTCACAGTACTGGAAGGCTAAAAAAGTCTAAGATCAAGGTGCCATTAGAGTTCATTTCTTTTGAGGTTTCTCTTCTTGGCTTGCAGTGTCTTTCTCAGCATGTCCTCACATGACCTCTTATCTGCACAGATGGAGAGAGAGATTTCTAATATCTCTTAAGGAAATCAGTCTTTTTAGATTAGGTGACCACTTTATGACTCTTAACCCTAATTATCCCACTCGTCACATAGGGGTAGGGGCTTTGACATACAGATTTTGGGTGAAATAATTCAGTTTTAGAACAGTGTGCTAGTCTATACCTTACTTTGACCAGACTGAAAGAAGTAACCATTGGGGTGCCTGGGTGACTCAGGTCATGATTCCAGGGTCCTAGGTTCCAGCCCCGCATATGGCTCCCTGCTTAGCGGGAATATGCTGCTTCTTCTCCCTTTGCCCCTACCCCTGCTTGCATGCTCTCTCTCACTCTTGTTCTCTCTCTCAAAATCTTTAATTGAAAAAAAAGGTAACCATGTTGTAATGGCTTTTTCTTAAGTAAAAAGAAAAGAGGGGCAGCTAGCTGCCTCAGTTGGTAAAGCATGCGACTCTTGATCTTGGGGTAATGAATTTGAGCCCTATGTTAGAAGACATGAGATTGAGCACAATCAGAGCTTAACACCTAAAGATTCAAAAGTAATTTGGAAAAAAAAAAAAACAGAAAACAAAAGTAATTTAGAAAAATACTAATATGCCTTCACAACATGAAAATCTGGAAAGAAAGATAGATAGTCCAGGGAGGTTATTAAGATCTCAGAAATAATTTCTGGTTATTAAAATTCCAAACAGTCCCAAAAGTAATGAATGGCAAAGAAATATAAAGAAATTCAGTGGTTGCTCAATGACTTCAGATTAATGAACATATTCCCAAGAGAGAAAGGATAATAGATTGTAAGTGTTACTAATGTAGAGAAAACTCAGGATTGAGTTGAGCAAAAATAACTAAGAACAACAAAATGGTCTTTGAGACATTTATTTATAGAATAAAGAATAACAGAAAGGTATATAGAACTATTGCTTAGGCAGATAGTTAATGCTGGTAATGTTTACATCCCCTCTATCAACATGTGCTCTTTAATCCCAAAGGATAATACTGAGTAACCATTTTTTAAAATCTTCTTGAAGGATACAGGTGCAGAGATTATAGGAGTTCCTTCAGGTATTCTAAACAACTTTAAGAGTTCTGATTTAGATGTGAAAGTGATTCCAAGGAATGAGAAAAGGGAAGAAAGGTCAGAAGACTGGAGACAGAAAATGCAATTTTGATTTTCCAAACCAGGGAGTGAAAAGGATGAGAATTCCATAAACCAGCAATTAAGCTATAGTGCTCTAGGGAAGATTATAAATAGAGAATAGAATATAGGAGAATACAGAAGAATCTATAGGAGAGGAAATAGATCTTTAAGTTATATTATTTTTGTAAGAACAAGTTTAGAGAAACTATTTCCTTTTCTGATTAATAATCAAATTAGTAGAAATGTTGAAGACAGATGCTTGTTAATTTTTACAAGGGTCCTGAAATTGTCTTATACTCTTTGCACAATTAGAAAAATTTCGTCTGGATATTAGAGCAATGAACTTAGGTTCTCCTGAAATGTACCAGCAGTCAGAAAATCTCCAGGCAGAAAGCTAGTATAATAATAGGACTCATTTTAATTTGTTTCCCTTCTCGCAGAGATTATAGTCTTATACTGTCTGTTGTCCAGTGTCTGAAATTTTTTGTTTTTTTCCAACTTTTTTAGTTGTTCATAGCAGAATTACTGATCCCATCACTAATTATTCTGTCATGAACAATAGCAGGAGTTCTGGGTCAGAGTTTTTAAATACCATTTTTTGTTGCTACTAAAAATGAGTCTCTATCTTCTGACTGGCTCTTGTTTGTATTAAAAAGGCTCTTGATTTCTGTATGCTGTATTTTATATCCTGCTACTTTACTAATTTTTAATACTGTTTGAAAAATAATACTGTTTGAAAACAGAAAAATATTTCTGTTGACTGTTTTCAGTTTTCCAAATAGATATATACAATTATGTCATCTACAGATAGATGCAATTTTACCTCCTTTTTTTCAATTCTTAGGCTTATAATTGCTTTTTCTTGTCTAATTGCATTAGCCAATAGTAATAACTATGATGGATCCACCTGTCTTCCATTCCTATTTTTAGTAGAAAAGTCTCTAGGGCTTCCCACTTGAATAAGAAGCTTGCTAATTTTACTTCGTGTTTATACATTTGTTTCTGTTTCATGTATTTTTTGTTATTTTCTCAATAGATTGTTGACTCTTTGAGACTAGGACTATGCCTCTTTCTTGTGTACTGACCTATTCGTCTATTTGAGCCCATATGGACTACGTATCAGATATGGACTAGGTATCTCTTACTATATGTTATATTCTCTGCTAGTCACTTGTCAGCAAAACAAAACAAACCCAAGCTATTTCCCATCACCACATCACACCACCCCCCAAGCCCTGCTGCCAAGATTAAGATCTGGTGGGAAATACAGATATGACACAGATAACACAAGTGTGGTAGATTTTCAAAAAGCAACAGTATTAGATACTATAGGAGCCAATTAACAGAATGACCTAATCTAGTATGGGGAAATCTGGAGATACCTGTCTAAAGAAATAGTATTAAAGGAAAGTCTAAAGACAAGAGAGAGACAGCTGATACTTTTGTAAGAGAAATCCGTTTCTGGAAAGAAGAAATAGAATAGAAAAGCAGATCACAAGATGAAGCTTTTGAAGTGGTTTGGAAGAACCAGACTGTGGCGTCTGGTAAGCCCTATTAGGATTTTGGGCTTTTTCCTTTAGTATAGTTGCAAAATAGAAATGATGTTTGCTTTTGCGTGTATGTATGTATTTATGTTTGATAGCTGTTCTAACTGCACATAGAAAATGAGATTGTAGGTTGCCAAGTACATAAATACCTTGTAAATGCTGCTCATTAACTTTTGAACCAATGACTTTACCACTTACAAACTGTAATCTCTGTGGCAGGTGGGCTTTCATTCTGAAAGCTAAGTACTATTTTTTTTTTTTTGTAAACAAGAAATATATTCATTCTGAATTCTTTTTAAAAAGTAAGGAACACAAACTTCTTAGTGTCTGTAGATTTGACTTTTCAATTCATCCAATTACTAGCTTTTTGAAAAATTTCTAAATTGCTAGAAGTTTTGGTTTTCTTATCTCTAAAATTAACTGTTTTAAGGATGAGCTGAGGGAAGGTTTGTAAAGCACTTAGGATTTGGCTGGCACATATTTATCAAATCTTAGCTGTGTTTATTAGCTATTCTTTAAGAACTTCAGTTCTTAAAAAGAATAAATAAACAGAACATTACAAAGTAATAGGGATGCAGAACATAAATTTAGGCATTCTCTTAATAAGGACATCCTGATTGTTTAGGTGAGTAAACCATATCTTAGGAGAAGTAGTTTAATTAAGGTTCATGACTAAATAAATAGTAGAGCTAGGGATAATTTCTGGTTCCAGAGCTCAGGCTCACCATCGTATGTGGTGTGGCCTCTTTTCTAAAACAGTATCTCTTTTGGAAGACTCTTTCTCTCCCATTTGTTTGCAGTCAGAAACTGAAAGCCATCTTGCATTTTGGAAAGAAAAATACTTAAAGAGGGAGCTTGATCACCTTTGGTATTTGGTTAGTGGAACTAAAAATTTTAAGTAGTAATACATTATTTTCTGACTTAAGTGATGATAAAACTTTTTCTTACTTGAAAACTTTTTTCTAGTTAATTTGTTGATCCATTAATTAATTGGTTACTATTGTATAGTTATAGAAGTAATGTTTTATCAGACTATATGTTTTCTAGTACATGTTACCTACCTCTAAAAGGGACTCCTTGCAAGAATATCTAGCATGGGGATCCCTGGGTGGCGCAGCGGTTTGGTGCCTGCCTTTGGCCCAGGGCGCGATCCTGGAGACCCGGAATCAAATCCCACGTCAGGCTCCCAGTGCATGGAGCCTGCTTCTCCCTCTGCCTGTGTCTCTGCCTCTCTCTCTCTCTCTCTGTGACTATCATAAATAAATTTAAAAAATTAAAAGAATATCTAGCATGGCTGCATTTGAACACTGTAGGTATAGTAAGGAGATAGTATGTGTATATCCTCGTATGTGTGGAGTTGTCTTCTCTTGGGGGGGGTGGAGGAAGGGCATTAGAATGTAATTTGATTTGGGGGAGCAGTCTGCTTATAATATCAAAATAGTTGTGTTATATAACTGTCATCTTTGTAAAAATACTTTTTAGAATGGCAGTATAAATAAAGTAACTCACTTAACTCGATGTGATACTCATAAGAAAGAGGATAGTTGTTTGATGTTAACAGAAATTTTCATTGATTTTTTTTAACTTCCAAATAGGATTTTTTTAAGGTAGAATAAATCTATGGGAAACTAGCAGTATCATGTTTTATTGTTTATCAGTTTTAAAAATCATTAATATTACATTTATGAAATTACAATATTTTTTGCTATTTGACACAATATTTATGAGACCTTTGTTTACTTAGAATGGTGGGAGATGAACTATATTCTCTTCACCTAATTTTTTAGTAATATTAATAAAAACTGAAGAAATCCACACCTGTTGTAACAAATTCAGTCAATGCTGAAGTGTAGAAACTAGATCTTCCTCTCTAATTCCAGTTCCAGAGTTTTTCTTCTACAATTTGTGTATACCCTAAGACTCTTTTATATATGTGTGTGTGTATAATTTGCTTATATAAATATATGCATTTAACTATGCATATATCATTTTAACGTTAAAATTAGATCACATTTCTAATCAGATCACATTTTAATGTTACTCTGAAACATATAGCTTAATGTACATATCTTTCCAAGTTAGTACATAGATAATCCATCCAGTTTATTGAATATTTTATTTTATTTTATTTTAAGATTTTATTTATTTATTCATGAGAGACACACAGAGAGAGATAGAGGCAGAGACACAGGCAGAGGGAGAAGCAGGCCCCATGCAGGGAGCCTGACGTGGGACTCGATTCCGGGTCTCCAGGATCACATCCCGGGCTGAAGGCGGCGCTAAACTGCTGAGCCACCAGGGCTGCCCTGAATATTTTATTATAAAGCTATATTAGTTTATTCGTTTGAATGCTGATGTAGGTTTAAATTGAATTCTTTGTTTTTCTATTTTAGAGAATTTTACTAAGCATTATAAGATAGGTAGTCTCCATTTTAGAGATGAAGTTAAGACATAAAGAGGTCAGGTAACTTGACCTAAATTAAATTACATAGCAAGTAAGTGGTAAAGCTAATATTAAAATTCTGCCAATCCAGTCCAGAGTCCAGTCGTAAATACTACGTTATGTTACTCTTTTCCTTCTGCCTATCCTTAGTCTATCTACTGAAATTTTTAAAAAATCAATATATGAAATATATTTAATATTAAAACTTTCCTGAGGATAATTTAATATGCAACCTTAAGGATATTGGAAACGTTAGGGTCACAGATTATGCAGCTATAATTTGTGGTTGTATTTAACATACAAGTAGAAGGTTTAAGCCAATGCTACTCAAATGTTAATGTGCATACAAATCTCTGGGAATAGGGGTGCATCTTGTTAAAATGTACATTCAAATTCAATAATCTGGGGTGGGGCCAGAAATTGCATTTCTGATAAGTTCCTGATGATGCCAGTACTGCTGATCTGCTTGTTGAATAGCAAAACTTTTGGCAATTGATACTGCCCTCTGGCAAATCTTGTTAGTTGTTTTATTGAATCAGTTATTACATCATTTTATTTATGCCACCAATTTTTATAAGTTATACGTGCTAAAGAAATAGGTGAGTAGTTTCTAGTTTGAATTCTGTGTATGTAGCATTTAACATTGCTGGGAAAAATAAATCGTGGCTTCTGTAGTATTAATGCACAATACTTAATTACCTGTAATCAGATTTATTTATGTACTTGTTACAGCTTACACATCTATGTCACCATTTCTACTGTGTCATTTTTAATGGAAGGGAAACATTTATTTTCATTTTGAAGGCCATCACAGTGGTTGAACTAAAAGGTTGTTTTATGGCTATTATTTTCTTCTTTAGTAATAACATATTTTACACAGTTATAAAAGTAAATACCTGTTCAGTGCTGTGTGCCACGCACTGTATCAAGTGCTTAATTGACATGACTTGACTTCATCATCATGACCTCCCTCATTTATTCATTCATCAGCTCTTTGGGCACCTGCTCTGCTCTAGGAACAGTGTATGCAGTGGTGAGCCAAGTAAACACAGGTTCTGCCTTCCTAGAGCCGAGTGCACTGGGGGGTGCTGTATAGTCATCAAGCACTCATGGAAGTGCCATGGTTGTAAAAGACAAGTTGTTACTTACTATGCTTGCTATTGTCTCTATTCTTTCAACAATCAGAAAGAATCTTCCCCTTAGCCCTCTGAAGCTTCTCCCACCTAGCTTCCTCCCCTGCCCTACTGCAAGAATTCTTTCTCTACTAGCTGGATTCCTGAGCTGTTGTAATGCCAAATTCACCTAATGATTGGAGGGAGACTAAACTTTATAAGTAAAGATGAGCAGTTTGTACAAGAAAAGCAAGAATACCTGAAGGGACACTGTTCACATTCATTGAAGGAGAATATCCTCAGCACTTTAAAGGGTAGTTTCAAGTGACTCTTAGTAACTTATTTCAGTTATTTGCATGCTTCCATGTCCCCAATTTTGTGATAAGAGATAGAGGAAATTGGTGGGTACCAGAGTAGGGTACAATTCTGTCCCTCCTCTTAAGCCTGTTAAGAGTTGTGGTTGAGAAGAGATTGAAAGATTTAGAAGACAATGTAAGACATTATTACATTTTTTATGTACCAACATGTACCATTCTTATGCAGTAACCACATTGTAGAATGATTGATGCATGGTCTTAGTAGAATGTTGTTTTTAAGAAGTATGTGATTCTAGGAGTCCCTAAATGGCCGAGTCACTTCAGCATCTGACTTTTGATTTCGACTCAGGTTATGATGTCAGGGTTGTAAGATCGAGCCTTGCCTTGAGCTCTGTGCTAGGTACAAAGTCTACTTGAGATTCTCTCTCCCTCTCCCTCTGCCCCATTCCCTGCTCACATATGCTTTCTCTCTCCAAAAAAAGTATTCTCTCTTTCCTAATAATAGTTCTGAATTCTCTTTTGATACAGATATTTTTTTTCTGATATTAATCAGATGTATATATTTGATCTTCATATGTATCATGCTGCATTGTTGCAATTTCCAAAATGTTTTGTTATCCCTGCTACTACTATAATTTGCTGCTTCATTGTATTGTTTTGAAAGTTATTATAAGAGACTTTAGTTTCTGAATATTACAAAGTAGCACTATATAATTTTCTTTCAGAGGTAGAATCTGAAAAACTTTTATAAATTTTATCTTGGAAATTAGTTTATTATTATGTTTAATTTTAGGAAATGGTGCTCTTGCAGAACATTCTGAAAATGTGCATATTTCAGGAGTGTCAACTGGTAAGTCATTTTTTTGTAATGTTTAAATTTCATGCATGACTTATATGGTAAATATTGAAAGCCACCTGGTATCTTACAAAGTGATATTTGGCTATAAAAATTATTACTGCTTTTTGCAGCATGTAATAAGGAATGAAGTAACTGGAACATGGGGAAATTCTCATAAGATAAAATTGATACTTGCATGCCCATGGATTGATTATACTCTTCCAAACAGATGGCATAATTATTTTTTCATACAAACATTGAAGCAAAAAAAAAAAAAGTTATCTCAAGTTGAATTAGTATTTTCTTTCCTTACAAAGTTAAGTGAAATGAAATTTATTAAAATGTAATTTTAAATGCTATTTCTAGTACTAGAGCCTGAGAAATTAAGCATTTTGCTTGATTTTTTAATTTGAGTACTGCTATACATAAAATTGTTGTTCTTGAGTGCACGATTTGTATGTTACTAAAAAGCAATGCAACAACATATTTGTACCCATGAAATTCAGAAACTTGTTCAGATAAATGTGTTTTTCCCACTCAGAGGCTAAGACCGTATAACTTATTAATTATGTATAGACCTATAACTATTATAATTTTCATTCTTTTGTTTTGTTTTGTTTTGTTTATAATTTTCATTCTTAATATGCCTTTCTCAGCTTTGTTTCCATTTTTGCTGTATCAACTGTAATTACTTAGAGGAGCAAAGTCTTTTATTTTTGCAAATACTGAGATAGAGTTTCTTACCATTATATTATTATTTCCCTTTACTCTTGGTAAGTTTTATGTGGTTAAAAAATATTACACTTTGTGTATTTATCAATGTACTGATTAATTTATTCATGTCATCTTGTACTTTGGTTATTTTTTCCACACACGAAGCAAAACAGTTTTTTATTTTATACCTGATTTTATTTTATTTTTTTTAAAGATTTTTATTTATTTATTCATAGAGACAGAGAGAGAGAGAGGCAGAGACACAGGCAGAGGGAGAAGCAGTCATCATACAGAGAGCCTGAGGTGGGACTCGATCCAGGGTCTCCAGGATCACTCCCTGGGCTGCAGGCGGCGCTAAACTGCTGCGCCACCGGGGCTGCCCTATACCTGATTTTATATTCACTAAGTTAATAGACTTAAAACCTCTAAGAGTTAATTTGCAGAGCCAAACACATGGACAAGTATGGTTTTCTGAAAATGAAAGCAAGTGCCTTCGTAGTCAGCTTAGACCCTTTCACAGTTTATGTCGCGGTTCTCTTGTCCTCCAGTTGTGTGATTCTACACATCAAGCAAAAATAGGCTTATATGAAAGATAACCTTAATTTTCTCCCTTTTTCTATTTTGAATAGCTAATGAGGATTGTGATTATGTTTCCAAGTCGTCACTATGAAGTAAGAAGATTGTATACAAACATTTGAACTTACACAATCAAATGACATTATCTAATTCAGGGATTTTCAAAAATTTTGGTCTTAGAAGGACCATGTAAATCTACTTGGACTTCCATAACAAAATACCATAGACTGAGTGGTATATATAACAGATATATTTATTTTCTCATAGTTTCAGAGGCCAGAAGTTCAAGACCAAGGTGCTAGAAGGATTGGTTTCTGGTGAGATCTTTCTTTCTAGCTTGCAAATGGCCCCCTTCTTTCTGTGTCCTCACATGGCCTTTCATCAGTATGCAGAGAGGTTCCTGGTGTCTTTTATTCTTCTTGTAAGGACCCTAGGTCCTATAGGATTGGATCCTACCCTTATGACCTCATTTAACTTCATTTACCTCCTTAAAGGTTCTGTTTCCTTTTTTTTTTTTTTTTCTATTTCCAAATACAGTAACATTGGACTTCAAAAACTGAGTTTGAAGGGACCCAATTTAGTCCATAACAAGGACTTCAAAGACATTTTTTTTGTGTAGGTTATAGTTACTGATATTTACTGTATTTGAAATTAAAACTGGGAAATTGTTTTAAAATGCATTAATTTATTTGTAAATAACAGTCATGAATATTGCATAAAATAATTTTATAAAAAATGAACTTTCCAAAACAAAAACATCAAGAATGGCATTGTTTTATAATTTTGCAGTCTTTAAGGAACGGCTTAAGTGAATATAGCTGGATTCTCATATCTGTTTCTGCATTCAGTCTTTTGTAATACGTTATTTTGTTTGACATATATGAAGACAATTCAGTTGCACATTGATGTGTAGGAAGTCGTCAACCCCAATTTTTTTTTTTTTTTTATTTTCAGAAGATTTCCTTGAGAGAGGGTGCAGTGGGGAGGGGTGGAGGGAGAGGGGGAATCTGGAGCAGACTCCTCACATACCAGTCACCAGGTCTGGGTGAGGGCCACGTGAGGACCACAGTCAGCAGGTACAGGTGAGCCCCATGTGGGACCCAGAGCCACCAGGACCAGATGAGGCTCAGGTGGGGACCAAAAAGACCAGGTCCAGGTTGAGGCCCAGGTGGAGCCCAGAGGCACCAGGTCCAGGTGAGGAGCAGAGTGGCTCCTGCTCCTCACCTGGTCTCTTTTTTCCTCGGTTACTCTCTTTGACCGTGCTCAGTGCTCTTGTCCAGTCATTCTGTGCATTTTGGAAATTGTACTGACAATTTTAGAAATAATTTTCACTTGTCTACAGTTAGTGTTTCCAGGTAGTTTATTGTGCAAATCAGTACACTTTCAAAGTGAAAGGGTACACTAGTTGTAATTGCTCTGGCACTACAGACAGAACCACGATGGTCCTGGACAATGTAGGATATACAGTCGCCATATCTGTAATGAATAATATTCACTTAGCAGGTATTAAGCACCTAACGTCCTTACACCAAGAAGAGTGGGAGTAACTAATGAGTAAAATATTCTTGTCTCAAGGAACTTATTTAATGGAGGAAATAGGTATGTGTAAAATGTACCTCTAATGTCTCAATGTGGTAAATCATATGATGAATAATAAGCGTATTAGGTAAAACGATGAATTTATAAAAGGCCCATTTATAATATCTAGTGAGTAGTAAATGACAGAATTAATTTTTCTTATTTTATTATGAATAGCACCAAGTAATTAGTTTCTTCATATGAATTTTGAGAATTCATGTGAATTATGGGAATTATTTCTGATTGATAAAAATTTTTGGTTCTTATGCTTGGGATAATTTGTTTCTATTTATAATAATTCATTTTTGTCTTCCTCCTTCTCAGATCTTTGCCAAGAGAGTTCAGTCAGTCCTTTTGCTGGTTCTTACACTACGGGTTTTGGCATAAGAAAACATAAATTTTCAAAAAGTATATATTGAGTGATGTATTTTTTATTTTTATTTTTTTACACTCCGTGATTTTAAAATGGGGAAAAATTATTGGATAAAATTTTATTTTCTATATGTTTTTTATTTAGAACTTTTCATTGTCCAGAATTTCAAATCTGCTTTCATATATATGATAAAGAGAAAAGATAAATGGTATTTTTATAAATCTAATAATATGTGAAAATCATGAAATTATATCCTACACACTGCCAAGTAATTTAATTTTATATATTGAGAGAGTAGGAAGGCTATTTTAATATTCTTTTTAAAAAATGTCTAAATCAAATGTCTCATGTTCTTTAAATGTCTAAACTTTTAAAACCGCTAAGTTCCCGATCATCTGCTTCATAAAATGAGACATTTTTTAGGTCAGACTGATTTATAACAAGACCTTTACATAAATTAAATCTATTTGATTTTTTTTAATTTATCTACTTTAAACTAAATTTTACTTTTTGATCTGTGATACTTATTTCAAACAGGGTAATTTTAGAAATAATTTCATAATGCCCTCTCTATTAATTACTTCCAAATCAAGATTTTTACTTGTTTTTCACAAATTTTATTTATTCATTATACCAGGTTCATTAAACATTTAGGAAACATGGAAAAAGGAGCAAAAAGATTAAGGAAGTCACCCATTAACTCTGCATTATTAGTATAATTAATAACAGTATTTAAATGTATTTGTCCTTTTTCTGTGCATATCTTAATTATATATGCATTGCATTATAACTGATTTTGTCTTCTGCCCTTTCTATTTAACATTTTATAGACTACATTTTTTTCATACTCATTATTTTAATGCCTGTATAGTTTCCATTCAGTGGCTATGTTGTGGTGTTCTTAAACATATCAATGGATTGTTTCCAATGGATTCTCCCTTCTGGGTCATGTTACAAGGGACATATTAATATATATCTAGCCCTTTTTTTATTCTGAGACTGTTTTTTAGCATAGATTTCTAGAAGTGGAAATTACTCTATCAAATCAAAGATCATAAATAATTTAACTTAGAAACCTTTTGAGAGATTGCTTTCAAAAAGGATTGTACCAATTTGTACAACTATCTGCAGTGAATGAGGACACTTACCTTGGGTATGATCATGTTTTTTTTCATTTAACTTTTCTATGTTTCTATTGAAGTCCTAACCTTTTATTTTCCCCAGACTGTTCAGAAATTTAATTGTTTACTTCTCTTTTTAACTCATGGCCTAGAGTTGTGACATTGCAAAGAATGAGAGAATGAGATTGGCTTTCTTTTATGGTTAGGCAAAACTACCCTGAAATTTAAAGAAGATTTTGGTTGCTAATAGGAACAGATGTTGGAGCTTGCTGCTTTCTCAAATAGAAAGTTTTTACATGTGAAGATTATCACATTGTTCCCAATTCATCATTGATGCAGCTTCTAAATGTTCCTACCTTATAACATCTGTAGCTGAGGTTAGCTTGATCTTGAGTCTACTTTATATTTAACATGGAATTTTTTGTGAAGCAAAGCCACATTTCTGATTGCTGAGAAAGAGAATATCAAGTTTGGAAGTTTCTTTCTTAATACGCATATTAACTGAATTAGCAGAATATATAAAATAGACTTCAAGTAGTTTTTAAGTACTCTTCTCCCTTTGTTTTGTCAGAATTTTTATTCTATTAAAGTCATCACCGAGGCATTTGGGTGGCTCAGTCAATTAAGCTCTCAACTCTTGGTTTTGGCTCAGGTTGTAATCTCAGGTCATCATCTCATGGGTTGTGGGATTAAACCCCACTTCAGGCTTCCTGTTCAGTTGGGAGTCTGCTTGAGATGCTTTCCTTCTGTCCCTCCCCCACTCACTCATGCACACATGTGCTCTCGCTCAAATAAATAAATAAATCTTTTTTAAAAAGTCATCACCTTTGTGTATTTGCATTTAACAATTTGTATTTTAGTACTCAAAGGCCTACTACGCTACTGATCCTATAAGCCTTTAAAACAAATAGTTATTAATTGTGGCCTTTTTAATTAGGATGTTATTTTCTAAATTGCAATTATTTTGCTTACAAATTAATTAGTAATATTTTGCATTAGTGTAGAGCACTATAGTAAAGTGGCTTTTGTTTTTAGCTACTGTTTTAGGCTTAAATACTATAATGTCGTATTCAAGTTTCCCTGGAAGATCATCCAGTCTGAAAACACTTCTGTTTTCCTAGAATTTTCAGATCTTTTCAAAGAAAATAAAACCTAAACTATAATTATTTGATAGCAGTTTTCAATTATTTTTTAAATATAGAGAAGTTGCATGAATAAAGCAGGTATGAGTGGTCCTTTGTACCTTTCCTATGTGATTTTAATATTTTCAATTATTCAAATACTAGACTTCCTACTAAATTTACTAATAAGAATTTCACCAGTTCTTTTGACCAATATTATATAGTGTATCTTTTACCCATGTTTTAAATGAAGAAAGGGAAGAAAGTTTATTATACTTTAGGTGATTTTGAACCCATTAGGATTTTTAGGATTTCAGAATATAAAAAAATAGAACATAATGTAAAGCCAAGAAACTCTCCCTCAAATGAATAAAGTGAATAGAGAATACAAGACAGAGTACATTTTTTAAAAAGTAATACATGTTTTAGGATACTATTAATTTTTAAAGGCATCGCCTGTATTCAGAGAGTTTATGAGATGCTTAAGCTTCTGGAGTAGAGCACTCTTTGAAACTAAGTAATGGTAGTATTATAATTTTATGTATTGTACTTTTGTATGTAGCATTGCATAGTATATAATTAAATATTACAGTGTTTTATCATACACTAATATATTTTATGTGAAGCATAGTTCTATATTATATAATCATAATCATATTTCATGTATTATAAAGTCTTTAATTGCAAAATTGCATATTTTATAGTATAATTTTATATAACATTATTATAAGAAGCAGTGCATAAATTCAGCATCAGAACAGGAAGTGTAAACACCAAGACCATCAACAGAACAGTTTGTAACATGACAGAAGTGTGTGATGCTTAGATGGTGGAAGCGAATCTCACCCACTGGGGTGAGTGGGCCAGATCCAGTGAAGGTATTAACACATTGCAGTCAAACATTTGACATTTTCTTTTTTACTCTGTAACTTTTTTACTCTGTAACTGTAAAAAGAATAATTCTTTTTCTACTTTGAGAATAATTTTTCAAAGTATGATAGCATGTTAATTATTTGTGCTTTTGCTAAAGCCTGAATTTGAATTGGGTGTACCATGCAGCTGTTATGCAAAAGCCAGTCACTTGGCAGATGAGCAGAGTGGACTTTGAATTTCAGTTGATTAATAGCTCCATGTCAGTTAAAGCTGATTTGATCTTAAGCTATAGTACTGGAAATACAGTATCCAGAACAAAGTAGATGAAAGTAGTAGTAGTAGTAGTAGTAGTAGTAGTAGTAGTAGTAGTAGTTCTTTTTCTTCTTCTTCTTCTTTTTCTTCTTCTTTTTCAAGATTTTACTTATTTATTTGAGAGAGTGTGTGTGAGCATGAGTGAGGAGGAGGCTCAAAAGGAAAGGGAGAGACAGGCTCCCTGCTGAGCCTGAGCAGGATCCCAGAATCCTGGGATCATGACCCAATCCAAAGGCAGATGTTTAACTGACTGAGCCACCCAGGCACCCCTGGAAATGCTTCTTTACTCCTCTTCTAAACACATTCTGGATCGTATATTTATTTCTGGGTATCACTCTTAACAGTTTACTAAGACTAAAACACCCTATAAAAAAAGACGTGAGTATACTAAAAAACTATGTCAAAACTGATAAAGATGGCTTAGAAAATCATGAGCATCAAGGCCAATTTATGTTTGCTCAGATGCTGATTTCTGCTTTACCTCATCTATTTTTCTAGCAAGAATTGCACAGTAAGCTTCAAAATTATTTTTTTTCCTATTCAAGAAATAGAAGTAGTAGCTTGCTTAGCATTTTAGTCTTCTGTAGTACTTAAATTGGAAAATATAGGTACCATATCAATAGTTTTTATGTCCTTACAGGAAAAAATTGCCCTTTTATGCCCTTAAAAAAAGGTATAAAAGGTTGAATCTTCTCTATTTACCTTATCTTATGCTTTGCTGGCAAAATTCAAAATTACTCTTACAACTTAGAAATTTTAGGATAAAGCTGCTTGGATGGTTCTTTTAAGGTTACTCTCCTTATCTTACTCATATTGTGCTATGACCCTTTTGGAACTGGAAAAAACCCGTATGGCTTTTTTTTTTTTTTTTCTGTTTTTCCTCCTTTTCCTATATTTTGTGCCTCTTTTGACTTTTTAAAAAATACATTTTATTTTACTGCCATGTAGCTTTGGATCATTATGTTTGTTTGTTCTGAACATTAGTGACCTTTAAGAAACTAAAGAGTTACCTGTCTTGATTAGAACTAAAGACCACATGAAATACTTTGGTCCTCAAAAAACATTGTTTAAAATAATAGGAATAAATATATTGCTGCATTCATTCTTCTTTTTTTTTTCCTACATTCATTCTTAAGTATCTGTGCTAATGCAAAGGAGTATTCATTTAATTATAAGCAGCTGGATGTAGGATTTCTTGCTCAAAATAGAAATGTGTGATTTCTAGTACTAGGTTTGAAAATAATGAGAGTCCTGAGTGGGAGTGATAGATTAATATATTTTTTTTGCTTGTGCTGATTCTTATTTTTTAAATGACAATTAAAAACCTTCCCATCTTAGACTAGTAAATATTGTTGTTATAGTGCTAGTAATTGTTTCCATAAAAGAGGAAGTTCAGGGCAGCCCGGGTGGCTCAGCAGTTTAGTGCCTTCAGCCCAGGGTATGATCCTGGAGACCTGGGATCAAGTCCCGCGTCAGGCTTCCTGCATGGAGCCTGTTCCTCCCTCTGCCTGTGTCTCTGCCTCTCTCTCTCTATCTCTCATGAATAAATAAATAAAATATTTTTTTAAAAAGAGGAAGTTCAGTTTTCTGACTTTGCTGAAAAAATTGGAGTGAAATGTGGAGTGCATCTAAGGGAATACTCCCCATGTCCAGTGTCTGTCTCTTTCCAGTTCTGTCCACCTTCAGTGTGTTGACTATTCTGACATTTATACTGTGTGAGAGCTCAGCTCACATACTGGGTATTCAAGGAGTCTGGGCAACGAAAGGTCAAAGAAGTCAAAACACTGGGATGGGCAACAAACCTAGTAAAGTTCCAAGAAGAGAACTTTCAAACTGAAGTCGTTTCTTCGTAATGATGGGTTTGTTTCGTCTCCTGTGGAGGTTGTCAGGGTTTAGCTATGTCCTATAGGACAGTCTGACAAAGGGCCATTCTTGCGCTTTGTTCATCTGCAGATTCTAATGCTTACTTGATAACTTACTATCATCTTCTGTTAGTCCCCTAGTCTTCCCTCCTTTCCCCCTTCTCTGTTTTGCTTTCTTTTGAAACATCTCCATAAGCCTTCACTACACTTACGCTGCCATTCTACCCCATGCCCTAAATGTCTTACCTATAAGTAAGTATTTGTTTATACAGGACCAAGAGAACTTTTTTCCAAAATAGATTACTTTTTATCTTTACTGAAATTCTGTTGAGGCAGCTCCCTCTATCTTCCTGATAATTATTCCAAGTGTCATAGGGAGCTTCATAGGTCAGTAGTGTGTCATATTGGTTAGGAGTGCAGCCTCCGAAGCCTATTGCCTGGGTTTGTATCCCTGTTGTGACACCTACTAGCTTTTTTGTGGTCTTAGGAAAATTGATTTCTCTGTGCCTCCATTTTTTTATTGTCTGTTAAATCAGAATAAGAAGAAGAGAATTATAGTACTAAGAATTAAATAACGCTAAGAGTTAAAAGGAAGTGCCTGAGAAGCGCCTGGGTGGCTCAGGTAGGGTGAGCATCCAACTCTTGATTTCAGTTCAGGTCATGACCTCAGGGTTATGAGATTGAGCCCCATGTTGGGCTCTGTACTCAGCAAGGAGTCAGCTTGAGATTCTCTCCCTCCCTCCTTTTGCCCCTCCCTCCATCTCTCTAAAATAATTTTTTTTTTAAAGGGAAGTACCTGACAGCAACATTATCATTAGTCATGGGATCCACAGGCCTGATCACACACTCTTCACTTTGATTATATGCACAGGCCTTCAACTCATGAACCATAAACCTCTGACTTGGAATAGGAATCTAATCTTTAGCCTTGTGTTATCATACTTAACCTTTAAATTTCAAACTGCTGCCCTTCTCCTAAATTAACTGGACCAGTAGGTGTCTGGTTTTCATGCTAATCATCTGTCTGCATATCCTAATTTTCCATGTCTCAACGCCTGGTATTGCTCGCACAGGCACAGTCTTTTTCCATGTGTCGTGTGATTTCCTCGTCAGCCTTAAGAATCTTCTTTCTCACATCCTCTGTGGCCATTCCGTAGTCCCCTTTGCTTACTGCTTCTTTATCTAGGAGATGGCATTTTTTTAATAACATCCATTTCCATTGGAATTAAATTCTTCTCAATAGTGATTTCAGCATTTGGAATTGCTTTTGTATTATCAGCCATAATGGAGTTAATATTTATAAAAACACCATATTCTGAAAAGTGAGACAGCCAAATGATAGTGACCACCACTGATTATAAATGCTATCTTTTGCTTATAAACAGACTGAACATATTATTCTTCTTGTTAGTGAAATTTCTGTGAAGTAAAATTTTACAGGTTAGAGGAGCTTCTGTATTTGCTTCTTAGCTGACCTCTGTGCCTCACCAGTTTCTTTCTTTGCATCACATTACTTCTTTTCATAGAAGCCTACCTTGGCTTGACTGGTGTCTACGGAATTGGGTCATTAAATTTTTCTGATTTGGAATGTGTTCTTTCTTTACTATGACTGCCTACTTCTGTTTTGTGAAAGAAATGCTATGTTAATATAGTCAAGTAAGCCCTCGCTGTGCTATACTTACATATGGCAGGGGTGTTTTTGTATGTGTGGGTCTCTTTGTGTCTGTTTAATAATGCCATGTGCCTGTGTCATGCATTAAAATTAAAGTGCATTATATTATTCAGGACTATATTGTTTTGTATGTTCTCTAAACTGTTTATATGTTTCTTGGATTAAGTGAATAAGCATATCTTGTTCTTACAAAACTGCAATTTCCATGAGAACATGAATTCTCTAAATGCTCTTCTTGTGTGCCTTCCATATGTATTTTATGTACTTCAGTGGTCAGTAAAGCATAGTTGATTTTTATTTGCATCTCAGTTTTGTGGTTTACTAAAACCAAAGCACAAAGATTCCATGTCACTTGTAGTCTCAACTACTTGAAGTTGTAAAATGTCAACTCTTGTCAGCTTTGAAAAGAAACGCAGTTCTTCATCTGTAGAACAGGAAATTGTCATTTTTGTTTCCTTTACAGGTAGTTCAGCTCTAATCATACATTTCCTTGCCTGCCTCTTTTTTCTTAGGCTTTAAAACCGTGAAATCTCAAATTGAAGGGCATTTCCTTTGACATTATGTTGGAGTCATCCTCTCCTCTCCTCTGCCATGTTTCCTATAAAATAGAGGTTTTTTTTAACACTTCCTAATTTTGAAATGATTTCTTTAAATTTGATCACTATGGTGCATTAATCTTGCTTAAAACCATAGTTCTTTGCTTTTCTTTGAGAGTATTGAAATAGTATCAGGTTAAACATGAAGAAGTCTTGAGTATTTCAGTTTTGCCATTTTCTAAACTGTGCAGTGAGATCTTAGTATTTTCCAGCTGAAAACTAATACCAAATCTTATTGAGAACACCATCAGAGAATCTCTACCTCTTCATTCCTCAGTTAATTCTCCCTTTCTCAATTGATAACAGGATAAGTTAAATAGTGTATATATTTAGTTTAGCCTTTGAGTATAACTTAACCACTAGCATTATAAAAATGCCATTTTCTTTCATTTTTTTTTTCATTCCAGTTGCCCTCTTAGGACCACTATGAATTAAATAGGCTTTTTAGAGCTAATCAGATAACCTATTTACTACATAATCATAAGGAGAAGATGCTGTCCAATTGGAAAGTTACTGTCTTTTGAATGAACATTTGAAACCCTTTAGGCAGTTTCTGTTTCATTTATCAAAAGTAGAGATAGTGAATTATCATCATCCAAAATGCCTGAATGCTTGTTTATACCTAAAGATACTGACCAGAGTAAATTACGTGTATATGTTTTTTGTAAATGTTGTATTCTAAGAACCAGAAGTTGATACTGGTTGTTAAGAGATCTATTAAGCAAAATGAAGAAACACAAATACAATCACTTCTGGAAAATCTCACATTCTACAAAATTAAACACTAAACTAACAGGGCTTATGAGAAAAGTAGTATTGGTACAGATCACTTACAACTATGTAGCTTTGTTAAGGATAGCCCTGACAAAGTAGCAATCCAAATGCTAATGCAGTCAAATACCCCGACATTTATACCTAAAATCAGTCCAGACTTTGCATCCATATCCTCTGGGCTTCATATTTACTCCTTGAAGACATTTACTTCTAATGGAGAACAATTTAATCAAAAATAAAAAGTGTAATTCAGGCACCTGACTGACCCAGTCAGTAAAGCATGCCACTCTCGATTTCAGGATTGTAAATTCAAGCCCCAAATTGGGTGTAGAGATTACTTAAAATTTTTTAAAAATATTTTACTTTTTTACTTTTTAAGATTTATTTATGTATTTTAGAGAGAGCCAAAAAAAAAAAAAAATAGAGCATGCACATGTGAACTGGGGGGAGGGATGAAAGGGTAGAGAGAGAGAACCTCAAGCCAATTCCCTGCTGAGGGTGGAGTCCAACGTGGGGCTCTGTTTCACAACCCTGAGATCATGACCTGAGCTGAAACCAAGAGTCAAACACTTAACCAAATCTTTCATATAAAAAGATATAAAATGAATAATGCTAATAGAAATAAAATAAACTAAGAAAAACAAAATTACAGGTGATGGTAGATATTTGAGCTGAAGGGTTACTATGAGTTAGAAATGGGGAATCATTAGAAGACACTGAAATAATAAACTCAGAGGGGCACCTGAGTGGCTCAGATGGTTAAGCATCTGCCTTCAGCTCAGGTCATAATCCCAGGGTCCTGGGATCCAATCCCACATCAAGCTCCCTGCTCAGGGAAGAGTCTGCTTCTCCCTCTCCTTCTGCCCCTCCCCCTGCTCATATCTTTCTCTCTCTTGGTAGCTCTGTGTCTCAAATGAATAAATAAAATCTTTAAAAAAAATAGAGGACTCTGAGAAAATCTTTTGGAAAATTGGGGTAGATGTTGGGAGACAAAGCAGGCCTAAGAGGTGATAAAGGCAGTTTCAGTATTTGGAAATTTCTGGTTTTAGTCTATGTTAAGTCCTGATTTATTTCCTATGCTTGGAAATCCTTGAAATCACCTGTAATATTAAACTAAATTTCCTTTTTATTTGAATTAGGTGACTATTCCTTTAACCAGCTGATGCCTAAGATAACAAAGATTTAGAATATAGGATAAAGAAAGATTTGGGAAATACACTGTTCTGATCATGTTGAATTTGAGGTTAGAATGTCCAGTGGGCATTTGACTACAAAAAAAAATCTCTGGATTAAAGATCTTAAACCCATGAACTATATAGATTATAGCTGAAATTGTAGGGGGGAATGAGACCTTTCATAGAGAGTGAGGAGAGTAGAATGGGAATGATCTGCAAACACCAGCCTGCCAGAAGCTAGCTGAAGAGGATGATCTAGAGCTAGAGAACTAACATAGAATGGTCACAGATAGGAGAGCAAGAAGAAATGATGTCAGCAAAGTCAAGGTAGTATATGGTATCAAGAAAAAACAAATCACTCTGAGATACTCCAGAGAGATCAAGTAGGATGGAGATTGAGCATCCCTGGGATTCAGCAGTGAGGTCATTGATGCTCTTGCCTGCTAGCAAGATTTTTATGGAGTTAAGAATTGGAAGTCTGGTTTCAATAGGCCAAAGAAAAAATGAAAAGTGAGAAAATAAGGAAAAATTTATGAGTATATCCTGATGAGCCATCAGAAATGCAGTAGAAATATATCATGATGATGGTAGATGGGGGTGGGTGTGATTTAGGGCTGAAATAGACTTTAGGGTAGCAACTTCTTATTTTAACACATAAGGAAACCAAGACCCAAAAAGGTTTAGTAGTTTATACAATGACAAAGCCAGTGAATAGCAGTTAGAACAGATAGCATCTAGGTCTTACTATTCCAAATCTACCCAGATACAGATATATATAGATAGATACGTACATAACATACGTATATATGTAGATCTATATATGTGCAAATTCTTAACCCAAAAGAGACAGAAAACTTTCTTAATGGTTTCTAATGTTAATCTTACTCTTGGCATTTGAATTTATTCTTTCTTAGAGAAAGGAATAAGCAATGGTTGTTCTAGAGTATATTTATCTACATGCCCAATGTATTGTACATGCAAAAAATGTGTTGATAAAAAGCCACCAGCTGGATTTGAAACAAAATGCCAAACTCAGTCATGTTGCAAATGTGCAAAATTAAGTCAAAATACGTATTCATAACCAATTAAGAGAGAAACATGATACTATAGTTTTGTTTTTAAAGCTCTTATTCAATTAGAAATGTAAAATACTAAATCTTAAAATATGCATTCTTATTTATGGGTGGTGTATCTTATCCTTGGGCAGTTGTATATACAGAAAGTAAAGTATTCACAGTTTTTTTTGAGCCATCCCTATCAGAACATAACATACTTAGTTTTTGGTATAAGAGCACCACCTATGGGTTTCTCAGGTATTCAGGGGGGAGAAATTTAAAACAAAACCTAATAAAACCTAGTAAAATTCTTCCTAGCTTTTCTCCTATATCAGCTCTATCCATTTTTTAAAGGCTAACAAATTGTCTGCTTTGCTCTAAGTTATTCATTCCTACCTGGTTTTGTTTTAGTATACTACTCCCAAATGCTTTGGCAAGAGCTAATGAAGAAAAAAAAAAGTCCTTATAAGTGCTTTAGGATATCTTTTTCTTTAATTATTATGATGATAACTCATAAGAGCAAAGTTAAAAGCAAAACTCTGGCACTTCATTGTCAGTAAGCTCACATTAGGGTAAATTCAATCCTTTTCTAAATTATCATTCATCAAAATTTTTTAAAAAAAATTTTGTAAGGGAAATTTTACTCAAATTGAAATTTAACAAGAAAAAAATTGGAAGCTTCAACTCTAAGTGTTGAAGTAAGATGTGCAGTAATATGTGTAATAGGCTCTTGATATATTATATCCTTGTATTCTGTATTGTGAGGCTATTTTCTAAAAGTAATTGAAAACAAGATCCCTTTGGTGCAATGTACCCCTAATTCCAGGGTAGACCCATTTTAGACATGAACATTTTTTCTTCAGTAAAGTATACTTTTAAAATCTAGATCACATTTTTTTCTTCAGGAAATGGTTTATTCTGCAGAAATGAAGATTGATTCTTTGAGCAATGTAGCTTGCTTTATTTTGATCATTATAGATAAAAAAAATTTTAAATTGCATAATATACTTATTATTCTAACCTTATTGAATAGACTGTAACCTCTGTTATAAAGGCCATTTTTACAAATTATAATCGTAATAGGAATACTTGCCTATCTACAAATTGGGTGAACTAATTTTTAAACAGCAGAACTCAAAAAAGCATCAAAGTTCAGACCACATATTACACTAGGCACTTTGCTTGCATGGATTCATGTATTCTCTCAATAACTCTTTTAGCTAGGTATGACTGCTAATTATTATGAAAAGAGAATCTTCTCTTTTTGGAAAATAGGCAGTATTATACAGTTCTGAGATGTGCTTTTTTAGTTAGGCATGTAATTTTTTTTATTCTGAAAATTGCCCCCCATTACTTCTAATAACCGTCTCTATACCCATAGTAGCTACTCTCCTCACTTCTAATTTGCTGCATCTAATCTGCTGCTATTTTAAAAATCAAATAATCTAATATGTTGAATTATATCAAGTAAGAAGTTCTAAGTTTTTAAATTTTTGAAAGCTTAAACATTCATCATGTATTTTTTTGTAGCCGAATGACTATTTTTTAAATTGAGGGAGAATAAATTGTCACATTATCTGCTAACTTCTGAATAGGTCAGATGTGCACTGTATGTATCAGTGTGAGAGTTCAAGGTAGTGCAAGGAGAATAAACCAGAAAAGTGTTGGTAGTAGTTTAAGCATGTTCTGTATTTCTTCATAAAATTCAGATATCTAAACATAATGGTATTTTAATCACCTTTTCAAGCCTTTATTTTTAAAATAATTTAGGAATCATTTATCACCCTGTAATAAAATTTGAAAATAGGAACAAAATAAGTTAAAGAACTACTTTGCAGTAATTTTGAAGTATAATGTTTTGCTGTCTTTATCCAATCATCCACTAACTTCTTAACAATCCAGCATCTTACTATTGTGTTTGTATATACTTCCCTGAATTATTTTGTTAAGAAGACTATTTTAAAGTATCCAAAAACCAAAATGGTACTCTTAAGGATCTAAACACAGTAGTTTAGTAACCATGGAACTTTATAGTTTATAATAAATAAAGAAAATGAATTTAAAAGGTGAGTTTCAAAAAAAGATAGATGGATCAGTTGATCAATAGCCATGGCTAAACCTAGTAAATTAATCCTGACTCTTTAAACTGTTATTGAAAGGGGTCCAGTTGGAAAACTTCCATGCCTCTCCAAAATGTATACTTAATTAGAATGAGATAATTTGACCAAAAGGGAAGAAAATAAAATATCTTACTAGAATAATAAAAGATCTTTAAGGTTGATGATACTGTATTTTATTGTATATGATTTGATGTCTGCAGTGTGGGTTTGTTTTTGTTTGTTTTTTAATCAACACTGATTTACTTACTGCTTTGTTTTAAAGTATAATAATTAGCTAAGATTGCTTTGGCTTCTTCCAGCTTGTGGAGAGACTCCAGAACAAATTCGAGCACCAAGTGGTATAATCACAAGCCCAGGCTGGCCTTCTGAATATCCTGCCAAAATCAACTGCAGCTGGTTCATACGGGCAAATCCAGGGGAAATCATTACTATAAGGTAATTCTGATACCTTTCTGAATTACTATGTAATATTTTATTACAAAATACAAAATCAGTTTCCCAGTATTATCACTCAGCATGCAGTTACATAAAAAGACAATTTTCTAAAAATGTAATAAACTATAGCTACCAGTACCATATTAAGGGTAGGAATAATAGCCATTCTTCCCCTACTATAAGGGTGGGTGTTTTGGATATTTTCTGATGGTGGTAATGGATTTCCACTGAGCCATCCATATTCTTTTAGACGACCTTTTAACAAAAGGTGCACATTTGCACAATAGCCTGTTAGGATCAAGAGTGTAATCTTTGTGGGACAAATAAACAAAACTCACTAATCCATTTGGAGATCTAGCCCATAACCTTAGTCTCATTAGTAGAGTCCTCTATCTTAACAAGCTAAAACATGATTATAGTGTTTATCTACGTATATGTATGTATATAAAACTTGAAACAAGCTGATAATGTGTCTAGAAAAATCTCTTTTTTTATAACTTTGAAACAAAAGAACTTATGCTAGGATACAAAATGAAAGATACTCCTAGGAGAAATAAACAAAAGTTTAAGATTCTAATAAATATAAGATTAAGATTCATTTTAAAAACATTTAAAATTCTAAAAAAGCATTATGGGAATAAGATATTAAAGAGAAAATATTCAGTAGAACTAGATAATGCTTGCCTAAGGACATTATATCAAGGCTATTAGAAGAAAAATTTTTCCGGAAAGGGAGGAAAAAAAAAAAATACTATGCCTCAACAAAGAACTATGGTTGGAACTGAAACACAAATTAGAAAGTCATGCCTATCACAGAGGCAGTGTCTGTAACAGCACAAAGGCATCTTCAACATTCTTTCATTGGTAACATTTTTATAAGTAAGAAGTATGGGACTTCAGATTTAGAAGAGACCTGGCAGGTCATAGGCTCAAATCCGTTCTTACATTTTTTAAAAATAAGATTTTAAGTTTAGCCTATTTCTGTGGGGGTTTTTGAAATACGATTAATGTATAATGTTATATTAGTTCAGCTGTATGACATACTGATCAGCAGTTCTCTACATTATTCAGTACTCACCATAATGTCACCATCTGTCACCACACAATGTTACTGTAATATATTGACTATATTCCCTATGCTGTACTTTTCATCTCTGTGACTTACTATATTACAACTGGAAGTTTGTACCTCTTAACCCCTTTATCTATTTCACCCATCTTCCTTATTTATATCCCATAACTAATGAGACAGCCAGTGTCTCTTGAGAAACACAACTGTGTTCTATCCCCCTTCTTCTGTGGAAGCCATAAAACAGGGACCACCAACTGGTTTGTTTTTCTCTGGTCCTTTCTGCCCCAAGCCACATCTTCTGGAACTCTGGAGCTGAGCTTGTGTAGAAACTGTTGTCTGTGAGAAGTGTTATTCTCTTGCCTGATGAACTGGTAGCATGTGCCATTAAGATTATCCTTCTGCAACAGTGCCAGTGTTGGAACTGGGACAGTATGCCTATTTTCTGTTACTTATAGAATATGACTAAGTATAAACATGTTTACAAAATAGCGTTTTTACCATAGGGATACCACACACTGGATTTCTTTCAACATAAAGCTAGAGTTTTTGGAGATTTTTATCTCTTAACCTAAAAACTCACCCCCAAATTTGCCACCTACCAGCTCAATTCCATAAAACTTGGCAATTCTTGCCAGCATGGAGGAGGCTACATGGAATATTGCCATTTGATTCTGAACATGTATTGGACCCTTGAGATTTTGCAGAGAAACACTAAAACCAAGCAAAATACTGAAATGGAGAACAAAATTAGATTTAAGTCATACATCTAAAGGAAAACTTCCTAAGTTCCAGAAGAAGTTAATGAATTTGGATTTACACAGCCTAATGAGATCAGATGGTGATTTAATACCAAACTTTAAAAAGATCACACACACACACAAAGTTTCACTTGTGAATATTGGTATAATCTTAAATTGTTCAAAAAAAATTATACCATAATCAAATGCAGCTTATTTAGACATAAAAGCGAGTCACTATTAGAAAATTTTAAATTTACCATATTAACAAGTCAAAGAAAAAGTATATGATTATCTAGAATAGACAGAAGTTAAAAACCTTCATTCTTGAGTTTAAAGTCAAATTAAAATATAGATCAAAGAAGGAAACTAAAATTATATAAACAATATATGAGCAATACTTAGAGCTCTCCTTTATGAAACTGGTTAAAGATGGTAACATGAGAGCATTTTTACCTCACTCTCCTCCCTTGAAACTTACCAAAATCAACAAAAGCCGTCTTATCAAGAGGATATAGAGGATTGGATTTTAATTCCCTGCTTAAAGCCAAGGACTGGAGTTAGTGTGTTTTGCTCAAGAAAGTAGACTTAGGGGAGGTGGGAGGATGGGGTAACTGGGTGATAGACATTAAGGAGGGTACATGATGTAATGAGTACTGGATATTATATAAGACTGATGAATCACTCAATTCTACCTCTGAAACTAATAATACACTATATATTAACTGAATTGAAATAAAAATATTAAAATTTAAAAAAAATTAAAAAATAAAAAGACTAAAATATTTGCATTAACCACTGATCACTACCTGAACTTGTATGGGGCTGAGAGCTTAGAGGTGGGAGGACATACCCTTACAAATAGGAATATAACCAGGTTACCTACTGATTCCATGAAGGGATCTGTAATCATCCGAACCACCACGTAAAGACCATTCTGGAATGGAGACCTAGGTGGAAGTGGCTACGAAACACAGACAGGGGAATACAGAAAGACAGTGAATTAGAAGGAGAGAGGGAGAACCAGAAAAGCTTCTATAGAATGAGCCTTATTTCCAGAACGTATGGAAAATATTAATAGTAACAAAAACAGCCAACAAAATACAAACACAGATTTACTCCAGACATGATAAACTTTATTAGTTTTCATTTATTTTAATTCCAGTATACCTAACATACAGTGTTATATTAGTTTCAGGTGTACAGTATAGTGATTCAGCAGTTCTGTACCTCACCCAGTGCTCATCACAAGTAGACCGGGTTTTTTTTTCCTTAGCCTTTTTTATGCTGTGAACACTTTGGTAGTTAGTGAAACCTATAGATCCCTTCCTAAAATGTTTTTAAACTCACAAATCATAATACATATTATTACAAAGGGAACCAATTATATTGAAGTATAGCTATCAGATATTTTTACAAGTATGTAATATAGTAATATATGCTTATTAACATATTAGTAGGTAATGGTTCTAACAACTGTAATCTCAATGTAATTTTGAGTGTAAATAGTTATTCTAGATATCTATTACAACTTAAATGTGTAATTATATGTGATTTCTGCTGGTGACAGGTAATGTAAATACTATCATGGTTTGTTTATATTCGTAAGTGAAGTGCCAAATTTCAGTTAGAGATTAGTGAAAATAAGATTGTAAATGTTTCCACCAAATCTGGGAATTTGAGAGGAGAATAGAAACACCTAATACTCTTACTTGGACTTTATTAGAACAAAAGTATGTTTTAGTGTTTGAACTACAACATCTAAAGATAACTACTGAAAAAATAGCAATCTTGAGTATGTGGTAAAGTAAAAGAAACTGTAAAAAATAAAAAGAAAGAAACCTATGAATACAAAAGAACACAAGGAAGGAGGAAAATGAAAAATCACCTACAATAGAAAGGCTGCTCAATAAAAAATTCGTTTAACCTTTAAAAGACAGACTGATCAGGTTTATTGGTTTATTGACTGGTATGATCCTCCTATAAAGGGCTCCTAAGAACATACTTAAAACAAAACAAGCATAGTTTAGAAAAGAGTGATAGAAAAAGATAAGCTTTGGAAATACTGATAAAGAGAAAGCTAGTGTAGGAAGATTAGGAAGATTAACATTAATGGGATTGAGTTTAAGACACAAAATATTAGTAACAAATGAAATAATCCACTAAGAAGATAGATTCATGGTAAACTTTGCTTACCTTGTAACACAGCCTAAAATACACGTAAAGCAGCAAAATATGGAGAATTATTGACTGATCCATTTAGTGGAAGTTTATAAACATACCTTTAATCAGAATTCAATAGATTAAACAGAAAAATAGTAAAGATAGATTTGATAAAAATTAACAAGTAGGAACATGCGTTATATATGTGTATGTTTATATTTATTTCAATGAATAGAGAATATAAATTGTTTTCAAAAACATATGGCACATTTACAAAAAATTGATTATGTATTAAACCACAAAGGAATTCTGAGTTCCATTTCTAAGATTTTACATCATTCAGATTGTATTCTGTGACCACAATGCAGTTAAATTAGAAACACAATAAAAAATGGGGAAATAACAACAAAATCCCTGTTTGAAAGCATATTCCTAAATAACTCCTGCATTAATGCTGGAATTCACAGTGGAATTCATAAAATATTTTGGTAATAACCATATTGAAAATATTACAAAACTGTTAGAACACATTGATAGAGTACTTAGTGAAAAAATTACGGCTTAAATGCATTAGCTTAAAAATAAGCAGGATGGGAAATAAATGAGCTCAGCATTTACTCAGGAGTTTTGAAAGAAAACTACAGGGTAAATCTTAAGTAGAAAAAGTAGTAACATAAGGCCAGGAAATAATTAAATAGAAAGAATAAATAGTAAGATTCAATAAAACAAAAAAAAAACTGGCCTTCTGAAAACCTTGGGAAAATAGACAAATCTCAAGACAAGACTGAAGAAAAAAGAAAAGGTACTACTAAGAATGAACAAAAATGTCTAGAATTAAAAATATAATAATAAAGATTTTTAAAGTCATAAAGGAATATTATGATTAGTTTATGGTAACACTGTTACACAATTAGATGAATTGGATCATTTTCTAGAAAATGCTTAGTATCAAAATTGATTCAAGAATTGATTCTTCACTAAAGAAATTGAATCTACATCAGAAGAAGGTTCTAAACCCAAGTAGTTTTACAAAAGGTATCGGTTAAAAAATTTTAGTACCAAGGACCAGGATGTAGATGCATGCTTTCACTGCTTATAGTAGAACTCTGAATCAATGAAACAAGACAATAAATAGAAATTAGTGATACGAAAAATGGGAAGGAAAAGATAAAACCCTCCTCATTTGCCAATACTGTGCTTATCTCCATAGAAAATCCAAGCATATATATAAAGATCACAGATATGAAAAAAAAAATTTAATGTAAGAAAGTACTTTTGCAGCTTTATAACAAATTTTACTATCAAAATAAAATGATTTTCTATTAAAATTTAAATTATCAAAAAGTGACTCAAAAAAAGTTTAGGGAAAGCTGATTAAAATGAAAAACATGAAGAAATTAAAAATTTCTACTCTAGATCTGTATTCTAAACAGGCACAGGGCATTGGTATGTGAACAGTGTCTTTGTTACATAAACTACTATAACCCATAAAAAAAGGAAACCTGAAAACTAATTTTACTTTGAAATATATTTTAACAATCCTAAATGAAATATTAGCAAACCAAATCCAAGACTGTATACATGAATAGATATTGATTATTTCTTTTGTTCTGGACAAGGATCCTGCTTCCCTCAATCTTAAATATTTTAGTGGATAAAAGTGTGTTAAAGGGATTCCTTAGCTTGAATCTGACTAGCCCTCCCATAAACAATTACCAATTTGGATATAAGTTTTTAAATGACTACTCAAAGGTACTGGAGACTAATCAGAAGCTGGCAGAAACTGGAGGAAATTAAACTCTTGAAAGAAGGAATCCAGGCAGCCCGGGTGGCTTAGCAGTTTAGCGCTGCCTTCAGCCCAGGGTCTGATCCTGGAGATTCGGGATCGAGTCCCATGTCAGGCTCCCTGCATGGAGTCTGCTTCTCCCTCTGCCTGTGTCTCTGCCTCTCTCTTTCTCTTTCTCTGTATCTCTCATGAATAAATAAATAAAATATTAAAAAAGAAAAAGAAGGAATCCACATTGATGAGATATGTTTGCTTCCTGTTAGCTCCCGATGCAGAATGCAGTAGCTAGAACTCAAATAGGCCGCCACAGTCTTATGGGCTTGAGGTGGTATATTGCAGGGTGGACTTGAGGCTGTCAGAGTAGCTGGAAATTAAAAAGACAAATCCTAGAACGGAGAGAGCCCCAGTGTAGGAAGCCCTTACTTATGCATATAAATTATTCTCAAATTCTTTGCTCTTTTCTGAACTGTGCATGCCTAAGAGACACTAAGGAACTTGGTAGAAAAAGCTGCCCCAGATTTCAGTGGCTGTGCACCAAAGCTGAGGCAGAGTTTGGAGTTGAAACCTGCTGAGTTTGAGGAATTTGGTAAATACCTTGGGATTTTATTGAAGTCACAGAAATGTCATACATTATAAGTAAAGACAATGTCCTAAAATTAGGAATTCACCTAAGACTCAGGACAAAGCTAAACAAAACCTCCACAAGTGCAGGATGACCAGACTAAATGTTCCATGCTTGATAAAACAAAGTAAGTGTAAGAATCTTGACCTGTCCCTGAGAACACACAAAAACTAATTCAAGATAAATCCTAGATATGAATGTAAAATCTAAAACTCGAAAATACTGGAAGAAAACATTGTTTAGTATCTTGGTGTAGGCAAAGGTATTTTAGAGAGGACACTAAATGCACTAAACATAAAGGGAAAAATAAATTAGGCTTCATCAAAACTAAAATTAAAAACCTCTGCTCATTAGAACATACCATGAAGAAAATGAAAAGGCAGTCCATATAAACTAGAAGAAAATATTAGCATATATATATAACAGAAGATTTGCATCCAGAATATAAAATTAATTTTTATAACTCAAAAAAAAAAAAAAACCCAATTTTTTTTAAATGGGCAAAAGACTTGAGCAGACATTTCACAGAAGACATGAGGATGGCCAGTAAGCACATGAAAAGATATTCAGCATTGTTAGTCTTCAGGGAAATGCACATAAAACCACATTGAGAGATGTCAGTTCACACCAACTAACTAATGGCTAAGGTTGAGAGGACCGACATCACCAGCTACTGAAGAGAATGTGGGTGTGGCTATCTATACATATATCTTACATATGGACATGCCGCCAAATAGATAAATGTTTATACTACATAGAGGATTTTTAAGTAAGAAAAATTTCTGTTGGATGAAGGATGATATAACAAAGCAATTCATAGGAAAAGAAATAATAAACATAGGAAAAGGTATTTCAATTTCAGTAAATAAGGAAATGCAAAATGCAACAGTTTTTTAAAAAACTGACTATCCCAATTTGCCAAGGTCATGGAGTATAAGATACTTTTATAAAACTCATTGAAAATAGTTGGTTCTGGGAAACAAACTAGGGGCGGTGGAAGGGGAGGGGAGGTGGGGGTGAATGGGTGACGGGCACTGAGGGGGGCACTTGACGGGATAAGCACTGGGTGTTATTCTGTATGTTGGTAAATTGAACACCAATAAAAAATAAATTTATTTTAAAAAATGAGTTGATATAAATATTTCTGTCAGTGTCTGTCATATTTCAAGTGGAATTTTGTCTTCTGACCTAGCAATTCTACTTCTAGAAAAATTTGTTCTAGAGAAGTATTTGCACATGTAGAGATACATGTATGAGGATTCCTTAAAGCATTGTTCATAATAGTGGGGAACTGGAAACAATCAAATTATTTGTCATTCTTTGTTGTAGTTAACTCAGAGTATTTACAGGGGAAATAACCTGATGTAAAAATTCTTGGATAAAAAAAAATTCTTGGATAATTAATTTCATTATCACAGTTTAAGGCAGAGGCAAGGAGATAAAGTCAGATATTCCCTTCTTGGTAGAGACATGATACTGGAAAATAATATTTTAGTTTCTCTTTTTTCATAGCAGTAGCTAATTTTATATGTGCTTTTGACTTTTTTTGCTGTGTATGAGACCCATATTTTGTGAACTACAAGGTAATGTTTGACGATAACATAACTTATGTAAAAAAAAAAAAAAAGTATTCCCCAACCTAGGGATTTTTGACTGATAAAGAGTGTTCATTTTTACTTTGCTCAGAGTTGTGCTGTTTGCTCTCCTGAAAATGTAAGCTGTAAACCTTTCACTAAGCAAGCAGATGAACCAGTCTAATCTAAGAGAAGGCTGACTTTCTCTGTGTACTTTAGTTTATCAGATTATGGAGTGGTGTCTCTGGTTCAAATACAGGACAGTTAGGATATTCTGAATTAGAAGTGATTTTTCCTAAACACAAACAGAAGAAAAGGACACAAGGTGCCAGATATTGACTGGGGATTTTATTAGAATTATTTTAAAATCTGGTATTACTTATGAAGAAGTATTATATGAGAGTCTAGGAAAGAGATATAAACATCAGGGACATAGAAACAGTGTTGTTTGCTGATGACCTGATTGTATCTCCTGGAAAACACAGGAGAATCAGCAAATATGGAGGCTTATAATAAAGTCCTCAGTTATATTGTATTATTATGCAGTTTTTTTTTTCCAAATTTACCCTTATTAATAGCGTTTTCTGACTTTTTATTTCTAGTTTTCAGGATTTTGATATTCAAGGGTCCAGAAGATGCAGTTTGGACTGGTTGACGATAGAAACATACAAGAATATTGAAAGTTACAGAGCTTGTGGTTCAACAGTTCCACCACCATATATTTCTTCACAAGATCATGTCTGGATCAGGTTCCATTCTGATGACAGTATCTCTAGAAAGGGTTTCAGACTGGCGTATTTTTCAGGTATGTTTTTTTAAAAAGGAGAAAGGTAACAGAATTGTGTTGTATTAAGTACCAAGTCACTTTGGCTAGTCTTCTAAAACAGTATCCATTTAATTGGCAATTGAGACTGAAGAAGGTTCAGGTGCCCTAGAGCACAATCTCAAAAAGGTGTTTTGTATATTCTAATAAAATGATTATTTTTATAAACTAAGGTCAGCTTTCTTTTTAAATATTTAAATACCTTTATTTTAAAAGTAACTTATTTTTCCCTCAAGGGTTTTCTGATACCCTGAAAATTAGTTCAGAATGTATTTTTGTGTCTGAATTACCATGGTCTTTACAGCTTCACAGAAAAGACATATTCCATTTCATCTTCATGGTTTCTAGTATCAGAAGTCTTCTTTTATTATTCTGAATCTTTTCTTTCAAAAAGTGTGACCAGATCATAGATATGTGAATAAGTCAGATTATTAGAATCATATATACGTTTTGCCAAAAATCATTTTACGTCTTCTAAAATTTGTACTTGTCTTTCAGAAAATATGCTTTTTCTTCTCTCTTAAAAATAGTCTTTGTAAGGGACGCCTGATTGGCTCAGGGGTTGAGCATCTGCCTTCGGCTCAGGGTGTGATCCCATAGTTCTGGGATTGAGTCCCACATCAGGCTCCCTGGGAGGAGCCTGCTTCTCCCTCTGCCTGTGTCTCTGCCTTCTCTCTGTGTCTCTCATGAATAAATAAATAAAATCTTTTAAATAAATAAATAAAACTATTTTTAAAAAAGTCTTTGTAATACTTAGCTTCTGAAGCACATTTTTTGTTCCCTATTTACCAATAAATAAATTGTTAATGGAGAAGTATTGTCCTAAACATTGTTAGTTTTTGAGGACCATAGGATCTAATGTTTGATTTTCTTCCCCTGCTTCATTTTTGGTGTATATTTAGGATGGTACACTACAATAATTGGAATTCTATAGGCATTTCAAGTTTTTTTTCCCTACTATTTTGATGAATAAATTTATACCTTTAGCTCAGTTACATGCAGTGTTTTGCATTTGTGTGAAACAGTAGAATTATAAAATGTGAGTGTTATTACACAACATTTCATTACATCAACTGTATATAAAGTTAATCTTATAATTTTAGCGGAAATTTGGATCTGAATAATAGGATTACAAAATAGCATATGCTGTATGACACAAGTAGCAAAATATTGTATATACATAAACAAGAACTAGAAAAGATGAAAAATATGAAAAAATAATTTGAAAAGGTGATTATTGTGGGTGAATTTTTTATTTCAATGTCACTCTGATGTATATACAATAAAAATTTTAAATTTTTAATCAGTATAATCTATTGGTTTGTATATCTTAGATTATTAAATGTTCTGCAGTAAAATAGCTCTCTACAAAAGCAGAAGTGTTCTCCTCCCTTTTTTCCCCCAAGTTTTTATTTAAATTCCCATTAGTTGGGACACCTGGGTGGCTCAGTGGATGGTTGTCTGACTTAGGCTCAGGGCATGGTCCTGGGATCCCAGATCGTGTCCTGCATCGGGGTCCCTGTGGGGAGCCTGCTTCTACCTCTGCCTGTATCTCTGCCTCTTTCTCTGTCTCTCATGAATAAATAAATAAAATCTTTTTATAAATAAATAAATTCCCATTAGCTAATACACAGTATACTACTAACTTCAGGAGTAGAATTTAGTGATTCATCACTTACATACAACACCCTCATCATAGCAAATGCCTTCCTCAATACCCATCCCCCATCTAGCCCATCCCCCACCTACCTCCCCTCCAGCAGCCTCTGGTTTGTGCTCTCTTCACTTAAAGTCAAAATACAGAGGTCTTCATGGAATAAACAATAGGTGTTTAATAAATTGTTGCCTTTAGAATATCAATTTGCCTTTAGAATCTAATCTGTTTCTTAGATTTTTTTAAAACTTCTATCACTTGGGCTCAATAGTTAATATTTATTATAAAAATACCACTTGCTGTTCTGTATCTTTTAAGGAGTATGTTTTTCCCTCTCCTTTCCTCTCCATCTCCGTCCTCCCCATGCCCTCCCAGGGAAATCTGAAGAAGCCAACTGCGCTTGTGATCAGTTCCGTTGCGGCAATGGCAAGTGTATACCCGAAGCCTGGAAATGCAATAGCATGGACGAGTGTGGGGACGGGTCTGACGAAGAGGTCTGCGCCAGGGAAGCTGATACCCCAGCATCTTCTTCCTTCCAACCTTGTGCCTACAACCAGTTCCAGTGTTTGTCTCGATTTACCAAGGTCTACACTTGCCTCCCTGAATCTTTAAAATGCGACGGCAACATTGACTGCCTGGACCTCGGAGACGAGATCGACTGTGACATGCCAACCTGCGGGCAGTGGCTAAAATATTTCTATGGTACTTTCAGTTCCCCCAATTATCCAGACTTCTATCCTCCTGGAAGCAACTGCACCTGGTTAATAGACACTGGTGATCATCGTAAAGTCATTCTGCGCTTTACCGACTTTAAACTTGATGGTACTGGTTATGGTGATTATGTCAAAATATACGACGGTTTAGAGGAAAATCCACACAAGCTTTTGCGTGTCTTAACCGCTTTTGATTCTCATGCACCCCTTACTGTTGTTTCTTCTTCTGGCCAGATCAGGGTACATTTTTGTGCTGACAAAGTGAATGCTGCAAGGGGATTTAATGCTACTTACCAAGTAGATGGCTTTTGTTTGCCTTGGGAAATACCCTGTGGGGGTAACTGGGGGTGTTACACAGAACAGCAGCGCTGTGATGGGTATTGGCATTGCCCAAATGGAAGGGATGAGATAAATTGCACCATGTGCCAAAAAGAAGAATTCCCCTGTTCCCGAAACGGTGTCTGTTATCCTCGTTCTGATCGCTGCAACTACCAGAATCATTGCCCAAATGGCTCAGATGAAAAAAACTGCTTTTTTTGCCAGCCAGGAAATTTTCATTGTAAAAACAATCGGTGTGTGTTTGAAAGCTGGGTGTGTGATTCTCAGGATGACTGCGGTGATGGCAGCGATGAGGAGAATTGCCCAGTTATTGTGCCTACCAGAGTCATAACTGCAGCCGTCATAGGGAGCCTTATCTGTGGACTGTTACTGGTCATTGCGTTGGGATGTACCTGTAAGCTCTATTCTCTGAGAATGTTTGAACGAAGGTCAGTATCAAGACAAAACTATAGTGGTTGTGACTTCACAATAAACATGGTCCCAGTATTTGCAACAGAATTTTTAGCATGATCAGCAATAGACTTTGTTTTATACTGTTTTTTGAAATAGATGAATATCTTTCATGATTTATGAAATTAGTGTGAAAATACTAAGACTCAAGAGGCTAAACACATTTTATAAACTAATAAATACTTAGAGTTATGAGGTGAGAAAAACCAATCTGTATTTACCAGTTCCTGTTTTCAGATTAATCTGTTTTATAGGAACTTTGCAAGCTGCAGTTCTCAGTTGTAATTTTTTAATCTGTGTTTTTATAAATATGAATTCAACAACTGCAAATATTTGAGAACCTACAGTGTTCAAAGCATTAAACAGATGAGTAGAAAAATGAATAAGGCATAATCTCATAGGTACTTTACAGTTAGGAGGAAGGCATTGGTGGGTGCAATAAGATGACAAAAATATAAATGCTGTAAGAGCTATAAAACAAAGTGGTATAAAAGTCAAAAGATACCTAATCTGATGAGGGGATATGGAAAGGCTTTTATTGAAGAAGTATCATTTGAAATTTGTAAGAATGTAGATAGGGGAAAGATATTATAGTTGAAAAAATTAGCCTGGGAAAATGCGTAGAAGTAGGGATGCCCAGCATTGCTTGGAAAAGTAGCACATAATTCAGCTTGTCTGGAGGCTAAGATACATATGAAGGGCTAAAAGGTAAAACGTGGAAGATAAGGCTAGTGTCATATTGTGGAGGACCATGAGAGCCATGTGTCAGAGTTCTCAAGTAAGAAATGGTTAAGTATTAAAGGGTGACCTTCAGGGAGGGTTTTCTTCCATGTGGTGCAGGATAGACTGGACCTGGGAGACACTGATGATGGATGAGAGGTCTCTTACGTAGGAGGCTGTTGTGGAGACAGTGACCCTATGTTCCAGGAGAGTTACAAATAACGGATTTAGCTAAAGATTTCATGTCCCATACGGCTAAGCTAATAGATGCACACAAATGCACAGTATCAAAGTAATCATGCTGCATCTTTTCTTTGCAGCATAAGAGCTCAGCGAAGAGTCCAAGGTCTTGAGTTGAACAAGCTATGTCAGAAAGTGTATTGGCGACTCATTTCACTCTTTTACTTATCTATAAAACTAAATGTATTGAACTTGATGATTACTTTCACCTAAAATCCTAACCCCTTATGTTCTTAGGGGTTTAAAGATCTAATACCTTTATCTTTTATAAGGATTTCTAATTCATTAAAACTTAGTGATCCAGTGTCCTAGTGTAAAGCCCCATGAGGATAGACTGTCTACTGCATCTTTGTATTCTCAGTGTAGAAATGGTTTAGATTTTCAATAAATGTTGGTTGATTAAGCTTTAAAAATGGTCAAGTATGTATAGGTTCAGATTGTTTCCATTGGTGATTAAAGAATTATTATTTTGACTTGCCTTTTTTTTTTTTAACCATTTTTATCCCCCTGTTTTCCCTCAAAGGTCATTTGAAACGCAGTTGTCAAGAGTAGAAGCAGAATTGCTAAGAAGAGAAGCTCCTCCCTCTTATGGACAATTGATTGCTCAGGGTTTAATTCCACCAGTTGAAGATTTTCCTGTTTGTTCACCTAATCAGGTATGTTGCAGTTTATGATTTCTGTTTCATAAAATGAATGTTGTATTTATATGTATGATAAAGGACTTTAGTCAATTTTTGCAATCAAGTCAAGGATTAAATATGTAGGAAATTTTGAAATTTTAATCATGTCATTGTATTTCAACATATGCTACAAAATACAAATTCTTTCATTCTTCTGATTTGATTATGTGATTCTTAAGCATTTTACTGTTAGGATTTGGTACACTAAAATTCAGAAGTAAAGTTTAGTAAGTTATTTTCTATTTGCACTAAACACCTAAAGATTAAGAATGAATGTTAAAATTAGTATGCTAGTAATGTATTACCAGTTCCTGTTTTCAGATTAATTAACATGCTAGATTAGCTAGTTAATAAGTAAAAGTAATTGCAATGAAGTTGACATTTCCACCCGACTTGAGGGAAAACTTCTTCACTGCTAGATTTTATATTAAAGTGTTTAAGAATTCATACCATTTTCTTTAAATAGTAACTCATTCTTTATTAATATTTCTGAATTCTTTAAATTTCTATTAGTACTTTTTAAAAAAAAGTCCTTTTCAGGAATGATGACTAGGTGGCCCAGTCAGTTAAGTGTCAGACTCTTGATCTCAGCTCAGGTCTTGATCTCAGGGTCATGAGTTTAAGCCCCACACTGTGCTCCATGCTGGGCATGGAGCCTACTTAAAATTAATTAATTAATTTAAAATTTATTTTTTAATGCATAAATTATACCAGGGTTCATAAAGGCATAGGGATGGGGCACCTGAGTGGCTTAGTTGGTTGAGTGTCCAACTCTTAATTTCAGCTCAGGTCATGATCTCAGGTCATGGGATCAAGCCCCACATCCAGCTCCTCTCTCAGTGGGGAGTCTGCTGGAGATTCTCTGTCCCTCTCCACCCCCCAACCCCCACATGCACTTGCTCTCTCTCTCAAATAAATAAATATTAAAAAAAATAAATGCATAAGGATGCATATATTTCAAGATGTAAATTCATCCAGAAATATTTGTAAAAATCGATAAACACTGTTTTCCCAGTGATTTAATTCTGTACAAAATGGAAGACCACTTCCTTTCTGGTAAATAAGATTTCTTATTATAGTCTATCACCTTTATTTGAGTCTTTTAGGAAATATCTGGTGAGAATTTGTGGGGTTTTTAAAAATATTTTATTTATTTATTCATGAGAGACACATGGAGAGAGGCAGAGACATAGGCAGAGGGAGAAGCAGGCCCCCTCTCCATACAAGGCACCTGCTGCAGTACTTGATCCCAGGACCCCAGGATCATGAGCTGAGCCAAAAGCGACACTCAACCACTGAGCCGCCCTGGTGCCCCTAGAATTTGTGGTTTTAAAAACATTTCTTCGGATGTAATTTGCTAAGTAAATCATTCAGAAGTTCCACTGGTTGGAATTTTGTGTACAAAATAGGAAAAAGCTATGTTCTATTGACCCTGATATGTGGAAGGTTTCTTTTAGGTAGGAACTCAAACAGTGGTTAATTCCACCCACCCACCCACTCTACCATCTGCCACCCACCACCCCTATACTTTATGGCTGCCTTCAAGAGTTTAGCCAATTATGAGTTAGAGTTAAGCACAGTCTACACAAGACAGCTCTCATCTATATAGAAATTACAAGTTCAGGGCTTCCCAAAATGACTTTCAGTTTTGACAATTTACTAGATACAACCCACTGAAAACTGTTATACTCATGGTTATAATTTATTACAAGGAAGAACCTAGATTAAATCAGCCAAAGGAAAAGACATACAGAATAGGATTCAGGAGGGTACCAAACACAGACCTTCTAGTTCTCCTCTCCCCATAAGTCAAGGTAGTGTTACTCTCTGTCAGGTGTATGACAGTGTGCACAGAATAGTGCCAACTAGGGAAGCCACCCAAGACTCAGGATCCAGAGTTTTTACTGAAGCTCCATCACATAGGTGGATTAATTGCAAATATGGTTGATCAGTCTCTAGCCCCTACAGAGTTTGACTGATACTGCTGATCCAAAGCACCTGCCCTGCATCACATTGCTGGTGTGGCTTGGAGCCTCCACCTCAGACACAGCATAATCTGTATCTGGCTGGCCCCAGGCCCCAGGTCCCAGGCCAGGACATCCCTGTCAGAGATGACATTGTAAGGACTTAGAGATCACATCCCAGAAATAGAGGGCAAAAGTCAGACCTCACCTTGGATAAGGTTTCTTTACTACGTACTATACCATTCTTGAGGTTTATAATTTACCCTTAGGAGGGAATTCTGCTTCAACGAAGTTTTAAAATAAAATAGGTTTATGAATAGTAAGCTAGATTTTATTCAGTTTATAAGATTAAACTTCCAAGTTTAAAATTTTTGGTAACAAATTCTCATATTTTCACAATAGTTTTTAAAAAGAAAAATAATATTCCAAATTACCATCCCATTAAAAAATAGAAATGCTTTCTGAAGAATGCCTTCTTACGCTTCATAAACTGAAGACATGTATAAAATTATTCCTTAAACATTCATGTGATCCCCTTATAGAAATCTAATGTTAAATTAATTTTAATTAAACAGACCTTTAAGCAGAAAGCTTCACTTTACTATGATGGACTGTAATGTGAAAGTCAGCATTGTTGATCTTAATGGAAGATAGCTGCATAAAAGGGAAGCTTATCTGCAGAACCTTCTGTTCATGGCTGGGTGTAACACAGTGCTCACACAAAAGCCTTAGAACTTGAATGCTGAGTGGTGAGGACCATGTGTATGGAAAAGTTCCTTAGGGATGTGAACCATTTAGGTTGTTTTTTTTTTTTTTTTTTTTTTAATTTATAATTAGGTACTTCTTAATTGGTGAAAATTGTATAACAAATCTATATATGCTGATATTCAGATTTCTTACTGACAATATGCTTTACTAAGACTAGATTTTTAAATACTCTTATGAAAGAAGTTTCTTTGCATTCTCTGAATTATATTCCTGAGTTTATGTTTTATAAGTAAATTTAATACCCATCTTGAAGAGAGATGGAGAACACATACCATCACATCTTTCCTTTCCTTCTTTTCTTCTGTGAGGGTAAAGGCAAGAACTAACTGTTCATATTGGCATCAGGAAATTACATCATCATTGAAAAGGGAGTATATCAACTCACTATTCTTTCCTGGAAATACTGTGTTTTAAGTACCAGATGCCATAAGTGAAAATGTATTTGTTCCAAGTTTGAATACTTGTTTTTATAACCACTAGATGGAGCTAAAGACTTTGAAATAAATGTTGTATGCCTTAAAAATAATCCATAAACGTATCCATCTAAGAAAAAGTAACTCTTCAAAGAATGAGGATATGACAATTTATGCTTAACGCTAAGCTGTAGAAAATAAAACTTAATCTTTAAAGATTGAGAAGAGCCCAAATGTCTCAAATCCAAATGTCCCAAAAGCTTATAGCACTATATATACCATTGTGTAGTGCTATAAACAAATTAAGTTTTTTAGCTTCTGTTTCCTGTGCTATATTACAAATTAATTATCTTATTTATGTCAATAAAAACCGACCTTTACTGTCCATTCAACAAATCCTTGAGAACCAACTGTGAAATATAACTTTCACATGTTTTGGAAAGTTTCAGTCTTGTAAATGAATCAGTCTTTCTGTGTTTTTAAGAAAAAAAAAAAAGGTGTAAAGCAGATAATGGGTGTAGTTTACCTTCCTAACTGGAGAAGTATCAGATAATTTTGTTTCACAGCTTTGGTGCACTTTTAGAATTGGATTACAATGTGCAGTTTTGAAATAAAATAGTTGTTGGGATGCCTGGGTGGCTCAGAGATTGAGCATCTGCCTTGGGTTCAGGGTGTGATCCCAGAATCCTGGGATCGAGTCCCATATCGGGCTCCTTGCATGGAGCCTGCTTCCTGTCTCTGCTTCTTTCTGTGTCTCTCATGAATATCTAAATAAAATATTTTTTTAATAAAAGAAATAAAATAGTTGTTGTAATTGATGTTAAATGTCACTTTAAAATTGCATATATAAAATGAAATGTCAAGAAAAATCAAAGCAAATGAACAGAGGCACCTGAGTGGCTCAGTTCTTTAAGCATCTGCCTTTGGATTAGGTCATAATCCCAGGGTGTTGGGATTGAGCCCTCGTCCTCTGCTCAGCAGGGAGCCTACTTCTCCCTCTCCCTCTGCCTGCTGCTTCCCCCCCCCCCGCTTTGTACTCTCTCTGTCATATAAATACATAAAATCTTTTTTTTTTAATTTTTAATTTATTTATGATAGTCACAGAGAGATAGAGAGAGGCAGAGACACAGGCAGAGGGAGGAGCAGGCTCCATGCACCGGGAGCCCGACGTGGGATTCGATCCCGGGTCTCCAGGATCGTGCCCTGGGCCAAAGGCAGGCACCAAACCGCTGCGCCACCCAGGGATCCCACATAAAATCTTTAAAAATAAAAAAGTAATAAAGCAAGTGAACAGTGGTACAAGTTATAGATTAGATTTTATAATAGGGTGAACCTGTATAGATGAGAGACGTTAATTCATCCTTCATAGACCCTAACAATGAGTAATAGCATCTTTCATCATAACACATTCTTATTTAGAAGGGTGTTTTTTATTTTAATACCTCTTTGTTAGCTATCTTAATATCTTTTATTTTTTGTAGGCTTCTGTTTTGGAAAACCTGAGGCTAGCAGTACGATCCCAGCTTGGATTTACTTCAATCAGGCTTCCAATGGCAGGCAGATCCAGCAACATTTGGAATCGTATTTTTAATTTTGCAAGATCACGTCATTCAGGGTCATTGGCTTTGGTATCAGCAGATGGAGATGAGGTTGTACCTAGTCAGAGTACCAGCAGAGAACCTGAAAGAAATCATACTCACAGAAGTTTGTTTTCCGTGGAGTCTGATGACACAGACACAGAAAATGAGAGAAGAGATACAGCAGGAGCATCTGGTGGGGTTGCAGCTCCTTTGCCCCAAAAAATCCCTCCCACAACAGCAGTAGCAGCAACAGTGGGAGCAAGTGGAAGTTCCTCAACTCAAAGTACCCGAGGTGGTCACACAGATAATGGAAGGGATGTGAGCAGTGTGGAGCCCCCTGGTGTGAGTCCTGCACGTCAACAACTCACAAGTGCACTCAGTCGCATGACTCAGGGGCTGCGCTGGGTGCGCTTTACACTAGGGCGATCCAGCTCCGGAAATCAGAGCCAGAGTCCTTTGAGACAGCTTGACAATGGGGCACATGGAAGAGAAGATGACGACGATGTCGAAATGCTGATCCCAGTTTCTGATGGAGCTTCAGACTTTGATGTGAACGACTGCTCCAGACCTCTTCTCGATCTTGCTTCAGATCAAGGCCAAGGGTTTAGACAGCCATTTAGTGCAACAAACCCTGGAGTAAGGCCAAGTAATCGAGATGGCCCCTGTGAGCGCTGTGGTATTGTTCACACTGCCCAGATTCCAGACACTTGCTTGGAAGCAACACTGAAACATGAGACGAGTGATGATGAGGCTTTGTTACTTTGTTAGGTACGAATCACAGCGAGGGAGATTGTGTACAAGTTGGAGCAATATCCATTCGTTGTTTTGTAACTTTACAATTAAACTAGTTTTAATTTAAAAACAAAAAAGATGCAGGATGATTTCTTACTATCATATGTTAGCCTGCATGGTTAAATTAAACAACTTGTAACTCTATGAACTTTAGAGTTTACTATTTTAGCAGCTAAAATTGCATTATGTTTTCATTATTGTTCAATAATGTTCTTCCATTTGTTTCTAATTGTTTTTATCCTGGTACTGTAGTTCACAGTAGAAGTATGGCTGCTGAAACTCATCTGACTGTCAGTTTCTCTCTCCTATGTTAGAATTTGTTAGTACAAAATAATACCTTCTTTTCATTGAACACTTTATGCTTTTTGCCAATACATCTTGCAACTTAATATACCAGATGTTAAGGTTGTTAATGTACAAAAAAAGCCCCTTCTATTCACCTGTGTTTTTATCAGTGTAACATTTGTCTAAGTATTATTGGGTTTCATCATAATATGAGCTTGTCAAAGGGAAAAACCTTTGCCTAAAAATTTTTCTCTTACGTTTAACATTCAGTGATACTAAATTTAGGTAGAATTAGATAAATTAATGGCAAAAACAAAACTTTTATAGATTTTCTAATGTTGACTTTAATACTCTAATATGGTACAAGCCAAATGGTAAAACCCCAAGTCATTTCTTTTTTCATCTCTATTTAGGGACAGAATTAAACAGATGAAAATATTCTACTATGCATTAAATCTTGAACTTTATAAAATATGTACAAAAATTGTACAAGATAAGTTCTAACTGGTAATATCCTTCCCTAGTACAGGGTTATGCTTGTATTGAACCCTGGGGATTTGCACTAAAATCATATCAAGGTCACAGATGAGTTTAGTGCACAAGCACTATCACTTTAAATACTGTCATTTGCTATCACAATGACTATATATTTCCATAGCTTTGTGGGGGGGGGCATTTTTATTACAACGTGAAATTGCTTTGCTGGTTTCATATTTATTTGTTGTATTTAAAGACTGCATTATTGTAAGAGTGATTCTCAATATATTTTATTCATGGGGGAGGGGATCATGCTACATGTTGAAAAGCAACTTAAGAAATCATTCAGATCCACCCCCCCCGTTTTTTAAGTAGAATGAATTACAAACCCCGCGTATTTTTTTATTGTCAGTTCTTGTTTATTTATTCTTTAGCTGTCTGTTTTAGTAGCTTAATGATTGAGTATGAAAAATGTATTTGTGTGTGATTATTGCTATTTATTAAATTTTCAGTACTTTGCTGAATGTCATTTTAAAGCATGTTTGAGGTCTTGTGTATTTGTCGTGTTATGCTGTCAGGAAGAACTGACTGAAATGTTTTAATATGTATCAAGAATTAAAATCACTTTTTTTGTATTGCCTTGAGGTACTTTTTAAATCAAAGTTGCTCTACATTTTTGTTGCATTTTAGTGCATTTACAGATTCCAGCCATAAGATATGCAATGTGTCTAGAAGAAAAACTGAAGGGGTGGATAGTCTTTTTTAACTACTTTATGGTAAAGTAGTAGCTTACACCAGCGTTCAAGGGTAAAAATTCCTAAGGAACTGAATATATTTGCCTTTGAGAACACTGCTTGTTTCTTATAAGATGCAATAACTCAGTCAGTTCTCTTTTTATTTTTATTTTTTTGATTTTCAGATGCATTTCAGACCCCCATAGGATATTTTCCTGGCAGAATTTGCATTACCAAATCAATCTTGTTTAGGTTCTACTAATAATATACTATATTATATAGGTTTCATGGTTTTGCTTTCTGGTATGTGTTTTTATTTCTTTTTTTAATTAACTAATATGTCTTCCTGGTTCCAACAGTAAAAAGTATCTCCCCTATCCCTGACACCCATCCTTTAGCTCCATTCCAAGGAGGTAAGTACCAATACCAGATTCTGTATGCCCTTCCAGAGATACCATGTAGATACATAAATGTATCCGTATATATATAAATGCCATATATAGTAATACAAATTGTAGCATAGTATGCATATTTTTTCTGTACCTTTTTTTAAGGGAAAAACGTATCTGAGTTTGAATATTAAAACTAAAGTTGAGTATTTCTGTTATTTGATATTTCCAATTTAAACCACAGTCTGTCCTGAATTTACATCTCCATTTTTTCCCCAGTTAATTCTATCCTGAAGTTCTTTATTAAATAATGCATTCTTTCCTTACTATTTGAAATGACTCTTTTATCATATACTAATTTACATATTACTTGGATATATTTCTGGACTCCTCTTCAATTGATCTACCCTTTTTTTATACTAGTTCTACATTGTTTTAATAAATAATGTTTAAATATTTCAAATATTCTTATTTTTTCCATTTGAACTATAGAATCAACCTACTGAGTTTCACAAAACAAATCCATTAGTACTTTTTGGGGGGGAACAGTTTTAATTTTATAGATTAAATTAGAAAATTAGACTAGAATATTTGACATCTATCATGTTAAAGCTTCTGTCTTATGCATGGTACATATCTTTAAATGGTGCCCATTCATTCAAGCTTTTTTTTTTTTTTTTTTGGGTTGCTTCCTTCAGACATGTTTCATATTTTACTTTATAGAGATCTTCTACATCCTTAAGAGTTTATTCTTTGGAATTTCATTGTTTTTGTTACCAATATTAAGGAAGTCCTTTCTGTTTATAATTCAGTCTGAATTATGAAGCCTAATGACTTACTTATATTAATTTTCTGCCCAGCTACCAGACTGCCATTTTCTTATAATTAGTAATATTATTTAATTATTTTGTGTTTTCTAGTTACACATTATATCTTCCAGTTTGCATTCCTCTTTATATTTTAATTGCATTGTCTAGTACTTCAAGAATCATGTTAAATATATACAGTTAACCATGTTAGGGAGCATCCACTGATCCCTATATATAAGCCAAGAATGCATGTTGAATTTTATCATATGACTTTTCACTATGGAGATGATCACATGATTTTTCTCCTTTGGTCTTTTAATATGAATTTTATTAGTATATTTTGTAATTTTGAACCATTCTTGCATTCCTGAAATAAACTACTTGTCCATGTGTATTTTAATATGTTGCTAAATTATATTTTATTTCAGATATTTGCAACTGTATTGATCAATGAAATTAGTCTATAGTTTTTTTGTGTGTGTGTGTGTGTGTGCTGTCTTTAGGAGATTTGGTTATTAATTTTATGCTGGTGAATTTAGAAACTTTCCTTCTTTTCCTTTGCTCTGGAACAGTTTAAATTGATTGGAATGAATGTTCCTTAAAATTTCCATAAAATTATCTGGGTCCAATGGATGTTTGGAAAGTTGATCTTTGACAACTTTGTCGGTATCTTCTGTGGTAATTTGTCTGTGTAGTTTTTCTATCTTAGCTGAGATCATAAGTCATCCGTTTCAGCCAAGTTTTCAAATTTAGTTGCCTATAGTTGAACAAAGTTAAAGTTATCACTTTCTCTTTTGTGCAAATGGCTCTCCCTTGTGAATTGTTTGCTCCCTTATTAATTAAGATAGCTAACAGTTGGCCTTTTAAAATATTTTTTGTTTCTTTCTCCCAGAGTGGCATGTTTTAATGTTCTGTAATTTTTGTTTTACAATTAGCTGACTTCTACTGTAATAAATTTCCTACTTTTTGCTTTCCTTAGTTCGTTTGCTGTTTTTTCCCTAACTCCTTGAGTTAGAACTTCATTCATTCATCTATATTTCCTAATTATCAATATGAGATTTTAAAGTGTAGACTTAATTCTAAGCACTGTTTAAGCTGAATCACTTAGATGTTTTGGTGTTGTCATATTTTTATATTCTAGGTGTTGTGAAGTTTCAATGTTGATTTCCCCTTGATCCAGAAGTTGTTTTACAGAAGAAAGTTTTTCTCCTTTTGTTTTCTTTGCTCTTTTTTCCTAGATAATGGGATTTTTGGTGTGAGTTGTAGTTTTATTTTCTGATTCTTATATTAATTTTTATTTTTACAGCACCAAGATGAGAAAATGTTGTATTATTCGGGGAGATTTGAGGAATTTATTGTCCTTTTTCAATTTTATAAATGTTCCAGGAACAATTTTAAAAAGTATATTCTCTGTTTGCAGGATACAGATTTTGATAGATATTACTCAGATTTATCGTATTATTTAGATCTTCTCCGTAGTATTTTGCCCTTAGTCTGCCAGATTAGTTTGGAAGAGACTAGAAACCAAAGAAGCTATGTTAGGGTGCTGTGGGTCCCAACCCTGCCTGAGCTCATGTCATCAGCTAGGACTGAGAACATAAGCACACAATGAAGGGGAGTCTTCCTACAAGCTCTTGAGGTTTTAGTTTCTTCTGCTGCTTACCACCATCCTCCACTGTTAAGCTGGAGATAAATGGACAAAGAAAAAGTACTGTACATTCATTTGCTAGGTATTCATTGACTACCACAAACCCAATGATGTTTACAAGAGTTTACCTTACTGCTCCTCTTTTCTAGCTGCCTTCTTGTTCCTTCACACCTTTACTCCTGAACTTAAAGGGAGAAGATGACAACAACTTCATAGGACCTGTTTTACTCACACTGTTTAAAAATTAATAGAAGCAGGCAGTAGAGAGAAAGGTTGGTTCTCAGAATAACTGCATCCTTGTTCAGAAATAGCATACAAGCTACAAGTTGCAGGTGGATATTGACATTGGTTGGACATTGGCTGATAACATTTTTTTCTAAGGTATTCAACATTTCAAAATAGAATGAGGCAGAGTAAAATTCACAGGATTTTAGAACTGGAAGGAATCTTTAAAAAGGAAGTAACAAATAAATGTTTTTTTTAAAGAAAGTAACAGATGACTAATCAATAATGTATTCAACTTTGTATCTTATAAACCATATATGCATACATACTTAACTATTATGTGATATTATGGATTTTTTTTAAAAAGGTTATTCTTTTGACATATTTTGACACCTACCTGATCTAAATGAGTATAACCCATGTTCACACTAACAAAGACAATTTCTAAGGGTCCTTTACCACCAGCTGCTTTTTCATTGTAGGAAATAATTTTTTTCTTTTTTTTTAAAGATTTTATGTATTTATTCATGAGAGACACAGAGAGAGAGGCAGAGACACAGGCAGAGGGAGAGGCAGGCTTCATGCAGGGAGCCTGATGTGGGACTTGAACCCGGGTCTCCAGGATCACACCCTGGGCTGAAGGCAGCACTAAACCACTGAGCCACCTGGGCTGCCCTGGAAAGAATTCTTAAAGCACATATTTACCCATTGTTGAGTGCCTACCATTTGCCAAGTCATCTATATGTATCTTTGGAGCTTCACAGTCCTATGTAATATAAATAGTATATAAATATATTACTTCTGTCTACCCAAGGATGCAGCCATAAGGACAAATCTAAGATTGTCTGACCCAACAGTTGTCTTGTGAATGAGATGAATCATAAAATGAATATAAAAAAATTAAAAAAAAAATAAAATGAATATCAGTACAGAAGAAAAGAAAACACTTCAAATTGGAGCTAACAACTAGATTATTATGCAAACTCACTGAGCCTCAGCGTCCTTGTTTTAAAATAAGGATAATAATTGCTACCTCCTAAAATTATTGTGAGAAATAAGCTAAGATAACATTTGTAAAAGCCTTTGCAATGTTCTGGTCATCTATTGCTGTGTAACAAACTTCTCCCAAACGTTATGCTTAAAGCAAGCACAGGTATTCAGTTTGCTCACAAATCAATAACTTGGGCGGTGCTCTGTGGAATTGGCTCATCCTGTTTTTGGCATCCACTGGAGCTGCAGGACATACTCCCAAAAGAGTTCACCTCTATGATTGACAAATCTGTTGGCTATTGGCTGGGAGCTCAGCCAGGAACTTGGATCCTCTCCATGGGTACCTCTTCAAGGGCTGCTTAGGTTTCCTTGCAATTTGGGAACTGGGATCCAAGAATGAGTGTTCAAAGCACCTACAGAAGCTTCTCATAACCTCGTCTCAAAAGGCCCAGGATATTACCTCCTGTCAGTCAAATCACTGAGGCCAATCCAGATCCAAAAGAAATAGTAATAGACTCCACTCTCACTAATGAACATAGCAAAGAATTTGTGGCATCTAATCTACACAGCACAGTACCTGATACATAGGAATACTAACTTGCCAATGAATAAGAAAAACTGTTACAGTTCCAGCAAGAAGCTCAGTTGCCACAAGGATATCAAATCAACACAGCTCTTCATGTCAAGTAGTCAGTTGTGCTTATGTTGATTACAAATACAAAGGTAAAACAATACAAATTTAAGTAGGCAGTTGATAAAAGTTATTTTTCAGCTATATTTAAAATAGCCTCTATTTCAACATAAGTTATCTATAAAATATTTTAGAATTTATTAAAGGTGACATAGTAGGTAAAAGCCAGAGCACCTGGATTTTAATCCTCCCCTGCTTCTTATTACATGTGATCTCTAGCAAGCCACTTAATCACTCCATACTTCAGTTCTTCATCTGTAAATGGAGCTAATAGGGCTGGTGGTGGATTAAATAAATTAATATATATAAAGCTCTTAGAGCAGTACCTCGCTTATGGCAAGCACTATGTGTTTGTTATTATTTCTGTTCGACCGAGAACATCTCTGAAGCTTGAATTAACTGAGAAATTGCATGTGAAACATCCTGGAAGAGTTGTGGTTTCTAAAGATCATGAAAGTGTGCTTACCCTGAATGCTTCTGAGTACAGCCACTTACCCTGGAATCGTAGAAGTGAATTGCAACCCAAAATAAAAGTCAAAATGAGAGCAAGAAAAGGGAGAAGAAACTACTACACCTCTCTTGAGATGAGTTGAAGGAATTTCCAAGATGGAGGAGACAGAGAATCCTGCCAAGGCAATTACCTTAGTGATTGAATCTGGAGTTAGGGATTATGGGACTCCTAGAACATGGTGATTTTCAGATCACTTAGTTCCTTCGTTGTAGCAAACACTGCTGGCTGCATACGCAATATGCAGCAGCAGAGGAGCCTCATTTTAAAGATGTGGGAAAAGGAAGAGGAATAGCCTCATATCTTGGAACAACTGTACAAGCCTTGGCTTGGCTACCTTGACAGCCAGTTACATGAAGTACCTGTAGTAAGCGTCTCAGTTACCCAAAGAGTAATACATTCTTAACTTGTCAACTGGTTCTTAAGTTGGGAGTAATAACTGGGTGATTAAATGAGATAATACACACAAGTTAGAACAGGGATGGTTAAATGCAGTGTAGTGCTCAATATGCATTGCTATGGTTGATGGTGGAGTTATCAATAAACTGCTGACCCTGTTCTCTGCCAAAGTAACTTTTTTTTTTTTAAGGTTTTATTTATTCATGAGAGATACAGAGAGAGACAGACACAGGCAGAAGGAGAGGGAGAAGCAGGCTCCCCACGGGGATGTGGGACTCGATCCCAGGACCCTGGCATCATGACCTGGGCCAAAGGTAGACACTCAACCACTGAACCACCCAGACACACCCCCAAAGTAACTGTTTATAACTAAGATTTCACTTGAACAAAAGCTTTTCAGGATTAATAAATTTGGAAACCAGTGCTGGAACATCCTAGAATCAAGTCACCCCAGGCTAATCTACAGCACACATGATTTACTAACTGAAATAAATGTATTTTGAAAAGAATTTACTAAGAGTGATTTCAAGTAAAGATAGATATCAGTAGCTTCCCATGTATCAGAGGGAGGCTCAAGCCCAAAGCTTAATATTTTCCAAAAGTGACATGGAAGCTTCACTAAGGACAAATACAGTGAGCTGGAAAAGCAAGGGCTTTGGAATTAGACACATCACAGTTTGAATCCTGGCTGTGCCACTGAAGAGTTTTATAACTGAGTAAATCACTTGATCCCACCAAGCCTTGTTGGCTCATCTGGAACATGAGATAACACCTACCCTTAAGGGTTATTACTATAAGGATTAAACAAAAGAAAAAGAAGGAAAAGGGACTATGCAGAAGCCTTTCCTAGAGCGTAAGAGATTAAAATTTAATTGTCAACAGTGCAGATTCATTTTCCAAATTAAAACAATCTTTTTTTTAAAATCTCCCCTCCACCATGTGGACATAGTAGGTAAATTATATTAGTAGAGTTTCCTGAAAGAGCACGTTTCCTACAGCAGCCATTGTCCTGTTTTCTTGATTACAGGACAACTTAATGTTTGTATCTCAATGAAAAATGGTATCTTGGCACAGACACCTATTTTATTTTACAAAGGTCAAAATGAAGAATTTCCATAGAGCTCTGAATGGGAAAGATGTCACATGCTATGGACGTAGTAACGTGTTGAGCTAGTATAAATATCAGACTTTCTGGGAAGTTCTTTCTATCCAGAAACTGGTAATAAGCAACATAAAAATAATTTTTCAACCTCACTAAGATAGGACCATGTATATTTCTATATTCTCTTCCAAGCTCTGATTTCAAGGAACATAGAAATTTCTTATCTAGTTTGGCTTTTAGATTTAGTTTTTCAAAGCTTGACTTAAACATAGACTTTCTGTTGGTTATTGTGCATTGTATGAGTTTTAACCTCATTGTGTTCTTATTTGTTTCCTTTGGCTGGATTTGCATTATTGCTGTTTTTTATTGAAATTTCACCATACAATATAATTTCCATTTCTATAGCTCATGAGTTGCCATGAGAATTGTTAGCCAACTGTGCAAAACGATTCTTTGTAACCATTTTCTTGATTTGGAGTGAAAATAAACATCCATGTATTGAGTACTTCCTGAGTACCAAGCACAGTACTAGATGCCTTCCATATGTCATTTCTAATCTTCAGAACATATCTCTATAGTAGGTACTGTCCTCTGAAACAGCAGCAGCATCAATAAATGCCTTTGTTATTGATATTGGAAGGAGTGTAACTTTTGAGACATGAACTAATTCCTTACTGTATTTTCACAAAGAGAATAGTGGAGAAATTTTACTTTATATTTAAGGTTTTATGGCAGTCACATAGTAAGGATTTCTGTTATATATGGAACCATATTTGCTTTATTAAAAATAACAAAAAGAGGGATCCCTGGGTGGCGCAGCGGTTTGGCGCCTGCCTTTGGCCCAGGGCGCGATCCTGGAGACCCGGGATCGAATCCCACGTCGGGCTCCCGGTGCATGGAGCCTGCTTCTCCCTCTGCCTGTGTCTCTGCGCCTCTCTCTCTCTGTGGCTATCATAAATAAATAAAAAACTTAAAAAAATATTAAAAAATAAAAAATAAAAAATAAAAAAAAATAACAAAAAGATTTAAAAATAACCACTTCACAATCTAGGATGGCTACAATCGAACAGAGCAGGAATAACAAGTGTTGGCAAGAATAGAGAGAAATTGAAACCCTTATGCATCACTGGTGGGAATATAAGATGGTGCAGCCGCTCTGGAGAGCAGTTTGGCAGTACTTCAAAAGTTAAATATAGAGCTACCATATGACCCTGCAATCCTGCTCCTAGGTATATACCCAAAGGAATGAAAACATATGTCACATAAAAACTTGTATGTCAATGTTTGTAGTATCATTATTCATAATAATCAAAAAGTAGAAATAACCCAAATGTATATCATTTGACAAATGGGTAAAAGTGTGATATATCAAGAAAAGAAATATTACTTGGCAATAAAAAGGAATGAAGTGGAAAAACAGTCTACAATATGAATAAACTTGAAACCATTATGCTAAGTGAAAGCAGTCAGTCACAAAGGACCACGAATCATGACCCTTATTTAGATGAAATGTCTTGAAATCTGTAGTGACAAAATGATTAGTTGCCTGAAGCTAGGAAATGGGGGGTGGGGGAATTAGGATTGGTGACTTCTAATGTATACAAGTTTCTTTCAGGGTTGATAAAAATACTCTAATGAGAGAACATATATAAGGGCCTGAGCCCAGGCCTAGTGAATCAAATTCAACAATTAATTATTCCATAAATATTTGTGAAAGAATTTTATTTGCTCAATTTATATGCTCTTGAAGTCATAATGTAAAAACTTTGTTTAATGTGAAGAATATATTTTGTAAATCTAGAAAGTCATAATTTTATAATATGAAAGTACACTTGTATATTAACATGTCTGCAAAATTATGCATTAGTCATATTCAAGGGAACAAAGAAACTATTTCTTTTCCTTTCCAACTTTGGAGGAAGGATAATAACTATATATAAATAGAAATACAAGGTCATCGGGAGTGGCTTATCTGTTACTTATACAAGTTGCTAACAAACCAAAGGAAAAGTTGGCCTTTTCAAGAAGCCATCTAGTGGTTTATTTTCACATTTATAGTTATTTATTTTGCAACACAGTTCGTTACTTGTTTTTTACATCACTCAAATGAACTTCCTTGAAGGCAAATGTGTGAATCAAAAAGTAAGTTTGGAGCTCCAAAGAAATCTAAAAGAAACTTTTAACTGTAATCTGATTAAATGGACCAAATGCTAAAAAGTTCCTGCAGGGACGCCTATGTGGCTCAGCAGTTGAGCGTCTGCCTTTGGCTCAAGCTGTGATCCCGCGGTCGGGGGACCAAGTCCCACTTCGGGCTCCCTGCATGGAGCCTGCTCCTCCCTCTGCCTGTGTCTCTGCCTCTCTTTCTGTGTCTCTCATGAATAAACAAATAACTAATCTTAAAAAAAAAAAAAAAAAAAGTTCCTGCAAAGAATCCTGTACTGTGATATTGACAAGGCAAATGCGAAGGTAGTGAGCTCTCCTTATGTGCCGTCCAGAGGTCTTTGATTACACCGATAAATATGTGCAGTTTTCATTTTCCGGAAGGTCATAGGCCTTCCAGAAATCCCCTACATACACAGTTACGTAACAGATGGGTAGTTAGGTATTATCCTTGACCCGCCACAATATTTTCACGGTGTTTGTCATGTCTAATACAAAGTATCTCATCCAGCAAAAGAGTCATTTTCTCCTAGGAAGTATTTAAGATGAGCAACATTTTTAATGAGGAAGGAAGCTATACAACGCCATCACCTTATATGAGGAAATAAAAGTATAAAATGAGATGACATAGACGGTGCAGAGGTCAGAAAGCTCTGCTGCCAAGGGCGTGGGCCTAGGTGGGATCCGGTATATAAGAGGGGCAGCACCCGGCCTGCTGTTTCTGTAGCTCATGCTCTCGCATGAGCGTCTCGCATCTACATTGATTCCTTCCATGTCTGCGGCATCAGTCTCAACACGGTTGTGTCTGTACAACTTTATACAGTGTTGGGAGGGCTCCCATAGCACCCGGGGGTTTGCTTTAGAGGTAGGCCACAGGAAGAGTGCCACTAAGTTGAAGATGACATTTACTTTGTATTATTATTTGTTATTTCTTAATTTAAATTTTAGTTCACATACGGTGCAATATTAGTTTTTGGAGTAGAAGTCAGTGATTCATCACATATGTATAACACCCAGTGTTCATCACAAGTTCTGCCTTAGTGCCCATCACCCATCTAGCCCATCCCCTACTCACCTCCCCTCCATCAACCCTCAGTTTGTTCTCTATCATTAAGATCCCACAGCTTGTTTCAATCTCTCCTTTTTTTTTCTCCTTCCCATATGTTCATCTGGTTACTTTCTTAAATTTCACATATGTGTGAAATCATATGGTATTTGTCTTTCTCTGACTTATATCACTTAGCATAATAACCTCTAGCTCCATCCACATCATTGCAAATGGCAAGATTTCATTTTTGATGGCTGAGTAATATTCCATTATATATATATATGACTTTCATAATGTAAAGTAGGGAAACTCTTGATGAAGTTGACTTTCAGAATGAAAGTAGGTAAACTCTTCTGCAGATATTCTGCAGCTCACTTTGTATTCAGGTTGAAAGTGAGATTATCCTGGGTTACCTAGGTGGGCCCTGACTATAATCACAGTGCTTTATAAGAGGGAGACCGAGGAAGATCTGGCACAGAAGAGAAGCCAATTGTAATCATGGAGCCAAAGATTGGAGTGATGAGGCTACAACCAATGAATACTGGCACCCCCCCCAAAAGTTGGGGAGGCTAGGAAGCAAATCCTCCCCTTGAGGCCCCAGAAGGAATAGCACTGCCCATAGTTTGACTGCAGTCCAGTGAAACTGATTTTGGATTTCTGGCTCCCTGACCAAAAAAGGAATAAATCTGTGTTCTTTCAAGCTGCCAGGTCTGCGGTGCTTTGTTACCACGGCCATAGGAAACGAAGAAGCGCTGCCAGAGCCAGTTTGTCCAGAGTGTGCCTAAAACTGCCAGCTTAGCATCAGAATATTCTAACAAAAAATAAGCAAACAAACAAAAACCACGTAGTACCAGACTGCATAGGAGATAAAAACATTAAAAAAGTATTTTCCTTGAGGGGCGCCTGGGTGGCTCAGTTGGTTAAGCGTCTGCCCCTTGATTTCAGCTTAGGTCAGGATCTCAGGTCTTGATCTCAGGACTTTGAGTTCAAGCCCTACATTGAGCTCCCCACTTTAAAAGGTAGGATTTCATTCCTGGATCATCGTTTATCCATTTATGTCACCTGAGGCCCCTGTGCAGGCGGGATCTGAACCTGGCTTTGGAATCAGGAATCACATTACAGGTAAATTACAGGTCCCAGAATGGCTTACCTCCAATCTTTACCGCTATGTGACCTTGGGCAAAAAATTTAACCTCTAAAGGCTCATCAATTAAAGGAAAAAAACTGGTACTCAATTCAAAGAGTTGCTGTGGGAATGAAGTAAAATAAGGCATGTAAAGTATTTGGCCCAGTCCTGACTTGATGTGAGTATTCGATAAATCTAGCTGCAGACACTGGTATTGTTATTCAGGGCAACTATCTTCTTCTGCCCAGGGCTTGTGCTTCCGGGAGGAGTGCCCTCTGGGGCTGTGCAATGACCAGCTCGCTCGCGTGCACGCACTCTCTCTCTCTCTCTCTCTCCGGCCCTCCAGAGTCTGGGGATGGTTCCCACCTGCCACACATGCCATTGCTAAGCAGTGATAAAAAAAAAAAAAAAAAAAAAAGTCGACCCTGCTCATCAGCACACAGACTTCGAGATCAGTCCTAGCAGCATCGTCCCCTGATGACCGCGGGTTTCACACTCCGTATGTGGCACCCTTTCCAAGCAGAGCCCCTCTGCTTCAGTGGAAAGACCAGAAATAAAATAGTCCTAAATCTCAGGGCAAGTCCTACTTGGTTTCCAGCTCATTAGGTGAACTCTAGGGCTATGCAAGGCACTCTCTAAATGAGCTTCTTTCCCTGTTCGCAGATTCACAAAACTCTAAAAGCACAGAGGGAGGGTCTTACAAGCTCCTGGTAACCTAACTCCTTGTTTTTCAGTTGAAGAGACTGAGGCCCTGAGGGTAAGTAAGCAATTTGACCAAGCTCACACCAGAAGTTGGCATCAGAACCAGGATTAGACTCCTAAATCTGATTCCTCATTTGATTTTCTTCAATTTTGACCTGTCCATGCTGCCTACTCAATGCTTTGATTGCTGATTCAAGTATAACCTCATTGCCCTGCCACAGACTTGGATCCCAGGTGGGACAGGGAACTGGGGCTTCCCGCAGGCCCCCGCTGGGCCATGCCTTCTGGAGACGCCCAGCACCGTCCTGTTCTTCTTTCCTCGGTGTTGCCCACATACCTGCACTGTGTTCTGTGGGTCAATCAGCCTGATTCTTTCCCAGCAAGAATGCAAATGACAGTCTTGCTTCCCACTGACATAGCAGCTCTGTCTCCCAAATCCTTGTTCACTGTAGACATCTGTAAGGAGGTGGGTGAACAGGACAAAGCCAGGAGAGGCAGGCCTATTCTGAGAACATGCTTCCTTCAAGGAGCATGATTGTCCGGGCTCCTCCTGCTGGGGACACTGATGGCCAGAAAGGGGGATGACTCTTGCTGCGAGCTAACAGCTCCTTAAACCTTCTCCTTAAACCTCCCCACTCTCTCTCATGTTGCCATCAGTGAATCTCCGTGAGTCACCCCCCCCTTCTCCCTCCCCCCTTTTCTGATAAAAGTTTGAGTAAATGAAACGTGGGAAGTTTGTTTTGTGTTGTGTGGCAGGGCATTTCAATATCTAAAGTAAAGAAACCTTTGAAATCATTCCCCTGGACAGTTTTGGGAAGGATGTTGCAACCACCCGGACATCTCATCTTATTTTCCTAGGGTGGGTGTGTTATTTGAACACCCTGTCGGAGTTTCATTACATTTATAATTACTCCTTTCACCTTACACAACAACCTTTTGATAACAATTGTATAACTTTCTTGGGTTTCTTGTTTCTGGCTTGATGGCCAAATCTGGAACTTGAAATTATTGAGGCTTTCTACTTTTTAATCACTTAGATGTGTGTAATCTGAGAGCTGAGGAAATGTGGCAATACCTTGCATTCCATTGTTGAAAATGTCACCCCTGGGGTCACATGTGACTGCCTCATCTCCAAACTCAAAGGTATCTTCCCAGCCTCTGTCAGTTGACTGTTGAAAGTGACAGAAGAACCAAAGTAAACCAGCCCCCACAAACAGCGCGAAGTGTAGAGGAGGGGACTTGGGGCATGGATGGTTTCAGAAGCTCCAACAATGTGAGAACCCAGCTTCTCGCCATCTCTCTTTCCCGTCCTCTGTGTTGGCTCTGTTCACTTAATGGCTCCCAGAACACTTCCAGGTTCAAGTGCAGCAGGAAGGGACAAGCTCCCCATCTGCTCGACCTAACAAAAGTCTTAGAATCTATTCTCATTGGGCACAATCAATCCGTCGGCTTGGGACACATCCCCATCCCCGCACCCCATCACTGTGAGGGCTTCCTGGTGGTTGGAGGATTTCCTGCCAAAGAAGCTCCACTGACTGTTATCAGAATAAGGACAAGATGAGGTGCTGGAATAGCAGGTGTCTACCACCCTCTCAGCCCTTCCCCAGCATTCGATCCCCGATCCCCGATCCCCGCAGCCTTCTTGAAATTCTGTACTGCTGGCCTCCCTCCCGCAGTGCTTCCTCCCCCTTCTCTCTGACCTCCTCTCTTCGGTTTTCTTGTCCTCCTCCGCCCCTGTAGGGTGAGGGGTGGTCTGTGGCTTCTAGCCCTCTCGCACCTGACCTGCCATCACCCCCCCAAGCCTTTACACACTGTTCCCACGACCGAGACGTCACCCCTCTCCCCACCCCTCATCTCTTTGTGCCTGTGCCCTCTAGGTCCGGGTTCAAATGCTTCTTTGTGAATCTTCCATATCTAATTTTCTTCAAGACAAAGTCTACCTTCCCTTTCCTCTAAACTTCCCACCCGGGGCGCATCCCGGCCCCTCGCGCTCCCTGTCGCGGGTGTGCGTGTCCTGGACAGACACGTTCCTCTTCGGGGGAAGGGATGAGGCGGATTTCTTTCCCCAAAGTGCCTTTCCTAAAGACCTTCCCTTCCGGGGACGGGACCCCGGGCTGGGCTGGGCTGGGCTGGGCTGGGGCGACGGCGCCCTGGGGAGGGAGCGGAGCCCGCCCCCGCCCGGCCCTCGGGGTGGAGCCGCCCGCGCGCAGGGATAAGCCCGCGGGGCGCGCGGGGCGGGAGCCGGGGCCGGGGCCGGAGCCGGAGTCGGAGCCGAGGGGCCACTCTCCGGGCCGCGAACCGGGCCGCCGCACACCCCACCCCCCCCCGCCATGGCGGCGCCGTCGCGGCTCCTGATCCGCGGGGGCCGCGTGGTCAACGCCGACCTCTCGCAGGCGGCCGACGTGCTGGTGGAGGACGGCGTGGTGCGGGCGCTCGGGCGCCACCTGCTGCCCCCCGGGGGCGCCGCCGGCCTGCGGGTCCTCGACGCCTCCGGCAAGCTGGTCCTGCCCGGGGGCATCGACACGCACACGCACATGCAGTTCCCCTTCATGGGCTCGCGCTCCGTGGACGACTTCCTCCAGGGCACCCAGGTACCCGCCTCGCCGCGCCCGGCGCCCCGGGGGGCCTCCTCCGCCCCTTCCGCCCCTCCGCGCCCTCCGCCCCTCCGGCCCCTCCGCCCCCTCCGCCCCCTCCGGCCCCTCCGCCCCCTCCGCCCCTCCGCCCCCTCCGCCCCCTCCGCCCCTCCGCCCCCTCCGCCCCCTCCGCCCCTCCGCCCCTCCGCCCCCTCCGCCCCTCCGCCCCCTCCGCCCCCTCCGGCCCCTCCGGCCCCTCCGCCCCTCCGCCCCCTCCGGCCCTCCGGCCCTCCGGCCCTCCGCCCCCTCCGCCCCCTCCGCCCCTCCGCCCCCTCCGCCCCCTCCGCCCCTCCGCCCCCTCCGCCCCTCCGCCCCCTCCGCCCCTCCGCCCCTCCGCCCCCTCCGCCCCCTCCGCCCCCTCCGCCCCTCCGCCCCCTCCGCCCCTCCGCCCCTCCGCCCCTCCGCCCCCTCCGCCCCCTCCGCGCCCTCCGCCCCTCCGCGCCCTCCGCCCCCTCCGCCCCTCCTCCGCCCCTCCGCCCCCTCCGGCCCCTCCGCCCCCTCCGCCCCCTCCGCGCCCTCCGCGCCCTCCGCGCCCTCCGCCCCTCCTCCGCCCCTCCGCCCCCTCCGGCCCCTCCGCCCCCTCCGCCCCCTCCGCCCCCTCCGCCCCTCCGCCCCCTCCGCCCCCTCCGCCCCCTCCGCCCCCTCCGCCCCTCCGCCCCCTCCGGCCCCTCCGGCCCCTCCGGCCCCTCCGGCCCCTCCGCCCCCTCCGCCCCCTCCGCGCCCTCCGCCCCTCCGCGCCCTCCGCCCCCTCCGCCCCTCCTCCGCCCCCTCCGCCCCCTCCGCCCCCTCCGCCCCCTCCGCCCCCTCCGCCCCCTCCGCGCCCTCCGCCCCTCCGCGCCCTCCGCCCCCTCCGCCCCTCCTCCGCCCCTCCGCCCCCTCCGCCCCCTCCGCCCCCTCCGCCCCTCCGCCCCCTCCGCCCCCTCCGCCCCCTCCGCCCCTCCGCCCCCTCCGCCCCTCCGCCCCCTCCGCCCCTCCGCCCCCTCCGCCCCTCCTCCGCCCCTCCTCCGCCCCTCCGCCCCCTCCGCCCCCTCCGCCCCCTCCGCCCCTCCGCCCCCTCCGCCCCCTCCGCCCCCTCCGCGCCCTCCGCCCCTCCGCCCCCTCCGCCCCCTCCGCCCCCTCCGCCCCCTCCGCCCCCTCCGCCCCTCCTCCGGCCCCTCCGGCCCCTCCGCCCCTCCGCCCCCTCCGCCCCCTCCGCGCCCTCCGCGCCCTCCGCCCCTCCGCCCCCTCCGCCCCCTCCGCCCCTCCGCGCCCTCCGCGCCCTCCGCGCCCTCCGCCCCCTCCGCCCCTCCGCCCCTCCGCCCCCTCCGCCCCCTCCGCCCCCTCCGCCCCTCCGCCCCCTCCGCCCCTCCGCCCCTCCGCGCCCTCCGCCCCTCCGCCCCCTCCGCCCCTCCGCCCCTCCGCCCCTCCGCCCCCTCCGCCCCTCCGCCCCCTCCGCCCCCTCCGCCCCCTCCGCCCCCTCCGCCCCTCCGCGCCCTCCGCGCCCTCCGCCCCTCCGCCCCCTCCGCCCCCTCCGCCCCTCCTCCGGCCCCTCCGGCCCCTCCGGCCCCCTCCGCCCCCTCCGCCCCTCCGCCCCCTCCGCCCCCTCCGCCCCTCCGCGCCCTCCGCCCCCTCCGCCCCCTCCGCCCCCTCCGCCCCCTCCGCCCCCTCCGCCCCTCCGCCCCTCCGCCCCCTCCGCCCCCTCCGCCCCCTCCGCCCCTCCGCCCCCTCCGCCCCCTCCGCCCCCTCCGCCCCCTCCGCCCCTCCGCCCCCTCCGCCCCCTCCGCCCCCTCCGCCCCTCCGCCCCCTCCGCCCCTCCGCGCCCTCCGCCCCTCCTCCGCCCCTCCTCCGCCCCTCCGGCCCCTCCGCCCCCTCCGCCCCCTCCGCCCCTCCGCCCCCTCCGCGCCCTCCGCCCCCTCCGCCCCTCCTCCGCCCCTCCGCCCCCTCCGGCCCCTCCGCCCCCTCCGCCCCCTCCGCCCCTCCGCGCCCTCCGCCCCTCCGCCCCCTCCGCCCCCTCCGCCCCTCCGCTCCTCCGCGCCCTCCGCCCCTCCGACGGCTCCGCGCCTGTCCCGCTGCCCCAGCGCAGCCCGGGGACCGTCGCAGGCGCCCCGCCGAGGCCGAGCCAGGCGCCCTCTACTCCTCCCGGGGGTGACCGCGCGAGTTGAGCCCCCCCAGCCCCGTGTACTCCGCTCCCGTCGCGGCCCTATTCAGTGGAGGCCCGCGGGCTTTCGTGGTATCCGCAGAGCCTGTTGGCTTAGCGGGCGCCCCCAGCCATCTCCCCGCGTTCCATCTCCAGCCAAAACCAAAGGAGAGATCCCTTCACCCAGGAGTTGCTGGCCTGACCCCCAAGGCCGCGGCCTGTGCTGCGTGCTGACGGGTCTGGGCAGGGCTGGGAGGTGCTCAGCTTCGCGGCCTCCACCCTGCAGGAGAAAAGACACGGCCGTGACAAGAACTTGCAAGAGAAATATTCCAGGATGGGACTTGAGTTGTTCGGTTTGCCCGCATACCTTGTATCCGCCCGGGGCTCATCCCACCTAGTGCCCTCCTGAGCCCCCGTCGCCCAGGCCCCCGTCCCCCACCCACCTCCCCTTCCGCAACCCTTTGTTTCCCAGTTAGGAGTCTCTCCTGCTTTGCCCGGCCCCATCTCTTCCTAACCGGCTTGCCCAGGAGACATCAAATAGGGACCGGATTCTCGCTGCTGGGGCACCTGCATCTATTAGCCCACGGCGCACGAGGGTCAGGCCGCCAAACCCAGGTGGCCGCCGCGTGGGTTTCTCTAGACACAAAGGCCCAGGGGCTCTGGTCAACGAAAAGAACCTTAAGCGTTTCTCCAAAGCTCCTGAAAACGAGATCTAGAGGTGAACCAGGCTGCCTCACAGCGCCATAAAGTTAAAACCGCATTCAGCATTTTGGCTAACGCCAAGCCCTCACCCTCCTTGAGACTTGATTTTTGGGGCTGCAGGAGAAAAAAAAAAAAAAAAGGCTCTTTCCAGAGTCAAAGTATTGATATCTTTAAGGCCTAAACCTTCGTGTGTGAAACAGTTTACTTAGTCCGGGTGTTGGTTGTGCAGGCTTTCCAAGCAGTCTGGACTCGTTTACCTTACTAACTTCTCTCAAGTAGTTTTATTCTCGACACACACACACCCCTCCACATTTCCCAGTCATGTATGATTGACTAGAACGTTTGATAGAAAAAACAACAATTTGACCCAGAGAGAGAGAGAGAGAGATCTGGGGTGGGCTGCTCAATTCAATAGTTGGAAAGCCTACTCTGAGTTACTAATTATTAACTTTTATCATCAGGGCAGTGGTCAAAGTTTTTTTGTAGAACATACCATTATCTGTTGTGAAAATTGAATATCCATTTTGCCCTTTAGTTAACAAGGAAAATTTCCTGAAATTTAATGAACTGATTTTTTACGTTTTAAATACAATTCTCAGATATAAAAGCAATACATGATTGTACAAAATTGGAGAAAAAGATATTAGGAAAGTAGGAAAAAATATATTACCTACAATCTCTGTTGGTGTATTGCTTTTACGCTTTCTAGTATGCTTTATTTGACATAACTGAGATCATATTATGCAAGTATGTACGAGTGTGTGTGTGTATGTGTGTGTGATACCTGTACGTGAACTTTTGTAACCTGGTGCTTTCAGTTACAGTACACACACTTTCTCATATCACAGGCTCATCATTAACAAAGTGCTTTGCTGATGGCAGGGCATTCCATTGACACCCGTTTGCCAGGTGCAAAGTCGCTCCTTAGGACCAGCAGTTGCCAGGCCCACTAGTATCATTTCCCCTCATCATCTTCCTTTTTCTCATCAGGGTTCTAGAGAACCTGGGAAGCCCTTCACCTTCCCAAAGCCAGGAAGCAGAGTTGGAAGGCTCTAAAGGAGGAACATTGGGCTGCCCGGGTGGCTCAGCGGTTTAGCGCCGCCTTCAGCCCAGGGCGTGATCCTGGGGACCCGGAGTCGAGTCCCACGTCGGGCTCCCTGCATGGAGCCTGCTTCTCCCTCTGCCTGTGTCGCTGCTGAATCAATAAATAAATAATCTTTAAAAATTTATTTAAAAAAATAAAGGAAGAACATTCCTTATCTTTCTCAACATTATCGGTGCATGCATGCTATAAGGCCCTGGAAGGTGGTTCTTAGTCTTCTGTCTGTTGTTCTTTGGACATTTGGGTATTCCTAAACATGGAGAGATTTACAGTTCTATATGAGAAGGCAGATCTTTGAAGCATACTGTGGTACTACAGTCATCAACATCTGAAAGAACTTACCCACCAGCTGATTCTCTAGGTGTTTCTATACTTAAACGTTGTCCAGCTATTAAACAAACAAACAAAAAAACATGTTCTTCATGACCTTAGGATCTTAATTAGACAGGATGGTCTTAATTAAGCAATATGGTCAGAGATGTTCAGGTCAAAGATTTAGCAAAGGCTAAATTCCTGTTGAACATTAAACAGTACTCCCAAAGACACTAAGTTACAAAAGTCTACTTCAGAATTGGTTGGATCCCAGGAGATAACCTCTCCTGCCCCCAGAAACAGAGGAGACTCCATAAAAGGGAACCAGATGGGTAAATATAGATAAACACGAGCATCAAAGAGCATTAAAGTATCGGCTTGAGTTCTGAAAGGAGAACATTATGGAATCACCTCGTCCTCTTTTGTAGTCTTCAGAATAATTCCCAAGGCAATGTTGGAGTTTCTGGTTTTGGGGGAAAAAGAAACAAAGAAGTCTTTTGTAGAAGCTGCTGGTGCTGTATATTATATTGAAAACAATAATATTAATAGTATTGAAGTAACATTCATTTTATTAAGCACTCACTGTGTGCCACGCACTGTGCGAAACTGCATCATCTGCCAACAATCTCGGGTGCCATTATCTCCTTCTGCAATTGAGGAAACTGAAATTTGAGTCACTTGCCTAAGGTCAGACACCAGTAAGTGACCATGGGACTCTTCAAATTCCTTACTGCCTGCCATTGCTAGGGCTCTTACCTACTAGGCTCTCTTCCTTTCTGAAACTATTGGGAAAACGTGATGTTTTAGATTTGTCCTAGTGGCAGATGATGCAGTGAAAATGCTGGGTAAGTTGCAAAATAGAGCAGTCATCCTTGAGAAACACAGTAGCCCTTCACCTTCCCAAAGCTAGAGGTTATCAAAATAAATACACATCTCAGGCATTAGGTTTTTGAGGCATTTGTACATGCATTTGTGGCCATACAGAAATGGGTACCTTAAGTACAGAAAGCTATAAAGGAAAAATGATATATGATGCTTTCAGGAGATGGGCTCCAAATGTTTGCTTTCTGCATGCACAAGGCTGATCATTTATAATGTCTGACACATAGGAGGGATCCTGTTTGTGGTATCCTGTTTATTGATCACCAGATTGGGATGTGGCCCAATTTAAAAAACGAAATATAGGTCAACCAAAGGTTACATGTTTTGTCGATCTAATTTATGGCAGAGTTGAGTTAAAGCTTATAATTGATTTACTTAATTACAGGTAAAAGCTTTCTATCTGATGTAACTAATAGAAGTAATGTTCTGCTTTAAAGAAATCATATTTCATCTTGTTGGTCTGTACTACATGTACAGTGGTCTTCCTGTAATTCAATATCCATGAGGAAAAACAATGGGATTTTTTATTCAAGTGGATATTGTGAATTAGGTAAAGTTGAAGGAATTATGACTTTGCTTTACTACATTCTATGATAAGAGAGTAAATTACAAAAGCTTGGCTAGTTTTCAAATATTTATATATTGATATTCAGACATATATGCAGCTTGGAGTAGGTGGATTCACATTAAAAATCTGGCAGCGGGCAGCCCCGATGGCGCAGCGGTTTAGCGCCGCCTGCAGCCCAGGGCGTGATCCTGGAGTCCCGGGATCGAATCCCACGTCGGGCTCTCTGCATGGAGCCTGCTTCTCCCTCTGCCTGTGTCTCTGCCTCTCTCTCTCTCCCTCTGCATCTCTATGAATAAATAAATAAATCTAAAAAAAATTTTTAAAAAAAGATTACTTTGAAAAATAAATAAATAAATAAAAATCTGGCAGCATCAGTAACTGGTGGAAGGATCTTTTTTTTTTTTAATTGGGAAAAGACGCAGAACACTTTTTTGTGTGTAAGACAAAAAGCTTTCAAAATTATCAAGAAAGGAAATTATACTTTGCTCTGGAACTTTTTGGTAAAGTGCCATCAAGATGATTACTTATAATAAGGCAGTGGAAGGTATGTGATTAAGCGTGCGTTTGTGGTGTATTTATAGAATTTCTTCACCTTGTAGGAGAACTGTGCTTCAGGAAACTTGTTTGCAAGCCAAATCCCCTTTTCTGTTGCTTGCAGGAGCTCAGGGCTGGGCTTCTGAGGCTGTTTGGGCTGACTGTGTGACCTTGGGCAAGTCACTTCTTATATCAGGGTTATTAACATTTCCTTGTTTGTCTAATGATGCATCGGTTAGAAGAACAACTTTAATTTTAAAAAAATGTTGGAAGTAATAAAAACAATATGTTACTCATTATCCAGACCTTGGGAAAATGCTAGACCATTATAGATGCTCAATATATATTAGTTTTCTTTTTTTAAAAGAGGAAAATATAGTTGAGTGTAAAGAAAAATAATATTTAAGTCACCTATAATTTTAACATTTTGCTTCCTGTGTGTCTTCATGCTTTTCTTTTTTGGGGGGGGCATATAAACATTTTCTACTAAATTTTGCATACTCTTCAGAGACAGCCTTATTCATCACATATTTCCACGGGACCTTGACTATCATTGGAGAACGTGATTTCCATGGTTCTGTTATCCTTGCAGAGGCTGAGTCTCAGAGCTTTCACTCTGGTCTTGGTGTCTCTGTGCCTCAGACTTCTATTTCTGCCTGAGGATTTCACAGCCTGGATATCCCACAAGCATTCTGTATTCAGTATGTTCCAAACCAGATTTATCTTTCCTTCCAAGTGCCCCCCCTACCGCCCCCCGCCCCGTGCCTCATTTTTCATTCTGTTTCACAAACTGTTAATAGCTCCCTCCCATCTTCTCAGTGGTGGACATTTGGGTGGTTTCCAGGGGTTTTTATTTTTGCTTCTGTAACAAGGTTGGAACATAAATCATCTCACAGATTCTTGATAATGGATTTAGAAATCACCCCTCCCCCCAGTGAAATGGCTAGACCAAAGATTATTGGATCAGTCTTGAAGGAATTTAATACATATATTCAGATGGCTCTTCAGTTTGTGCTCCGCGAGCAATACATTCTAATTCCCATTTCACTGAATCCTAGCTAATTGTAGCTGCTGCCTTAAAAAAATCAATGCCAATTTAGTAGGAAAAACATAGAATTTCTTAATGTTTTTAAACAAGAATTTATTTCATTGCTGGTGAAGCTGAGATTTGAATATTCTTATTGTGCTATTAGTTTGCATGTTCCAGCTCTAAGAGTTTATAATTCTATGATTTCCTTGAGTAGCTCTTTACTGATTACAGAGTTAATCTTGGAACTAATCAGAGGAAGAAAAAAAAATCTCAAAGATTAATTTGAAACCACTTGATGGGTTTTGAAACCATTTGATAGGGCCCTACTGAGGGTGTTGTGTGTTAGGAATTCCTTCCCCGAACTTTACAGAATCTAGGACTTGTCTTCCCTCAGTTTTGGTACTTGAGTTCTCCATGCCTTTAAGTGGCACTGCTTGTTTCCTTCCTCATTTGCCTGGATTAGATGTTTTTAATGTTCAACAAAGGTAGTGTAGAAATCAAGGTTTCCCTGATGCTGTTGTTGGAAAGAAAAACTTTTTCCTGTAACCTCTTAGGTTTAGTTACTGAGGCATGCAAATTAACCAACAAAAGACAGATTAACAAGAGAAAAGACAGGTCTTTAAATTTTTCATGCACTTGTGAGTTCAAAGAAAAAATGTGACTCAAGGGTTAATTAAAATTTTGGGTAATAAACCCACCTTAACAGGGGAAAGGAAGGGGGAGAAGCGCATGTATGGGAAAATAAATGACCTTAATAAGAGAAGAGGATTAGAAAGGGCACTTATGGGAAGACAAGTGGCTTTTAGGAAGACAGATGGACTCTTAAGAGAATTGGTGGGAGATATGATAGTTTCTGACAGGGTCTCTTGAGGTGTGGTTCACGTTTCCAGTCTCAGGTGTTAAGACACAATCTTTCCTGGTGGTGAAACTTCCTAGAAGGGGATTCATTACAGTTGAATTCTTTTGAGAGTCTTTGCTTTTAGGCAGATAAGGGAGTTCACCCCTCCCCCCCATACACACACATACACCTATTCTTAAACACCTTCAGTTCAAGATGGTTTTTATGGGACGTCTGGGTGGCTCAGTGGTTTAGCACCTGCCTTCGGCCCAGTGTGTGATCCTGGAGCCCTGGGATCGAGTCCCATGTCAGGCTCCCTGCATAGAGCCTGCTTCCTTCTCCCTCTGCCTGTGTCTCTGTGTCTCTCATAAATAAATAAAATCTTTAAAAAAATATTTTTACGGCACAATGGACTCCTCTGGGCCCTGTCACTGCCATCTAATATGGAACAATCCTAAATAAGGATTTTTCAAGTTAATGGTTAGGTTCTATTATTTCAGTCAACAAATATTTCTTGGTAACCCACTAAGTGGCAGGCACTGTGGTTGGGCTAAGAGAGATGAGAACCATGGTGGTCTTTGTTCCCTTTTCCTTTTGTGAGGTTGCCAGTCCTGATGGCTTGCTGCATCACAAGGTATGTTTCTGAGCAAGCTATTTGACTGATAAGTGAGCACCTACCCAGAGTCTACTGCTCACTTCCACTTTGTGCTCTTCTTATCACATGTCAAGTCACAAATTGAGGGAGGACGCTTCTTCAGTTATGTTTCATTACATCTAATAGAGAAGTTGTTATCATGGTAATCATGCATTCCCAAACCCTGAGAGTCTGTTTACACATAAAAACAAAGACCTTAAAAGCTAAAGGTAAAACAAAGTGTAATCTTTAAAAACAAAACAAACAAACAAAAACACAAAAAATCAAGGGTCCCTGGGTGGCTCAGTCAGTTAAGTGTCTGCCTTTGGCTCAGGTCGTGATCCCAAGGTCCTGGGATAGAGCCCCAGTGTTGTGCCTCTGCTCTGCGGGGGGAAGGGGGGAATCTACTTCTCCTTTTCCCACTCCCTCTACACTCCCCCCTGCTTGTGTGTTTTTTATTCTTCCATCTCTCAAATAAATAAAAATCTTAAGAACACACACACACACACAAGAAATCATTTGAGGCAAATATAGATTACAATCTGTTGTATTAACAATCCTAGTTAACACTGATTAATTGATAGGCTTTGGACACAACTGAGCATTTAGCTTTCATATGCTCTCAGGGTCTACATTCTGCATTAACACTTTCACAGAAGGAACCAGGAAACTACATGGGTAGGGCTAGCAATATTTTAAAGAAATGTCATATTAACATGCAACTTAACACTGCTTTCCCATTTTGCTATTGTTAAAGTGAACCATCAAAATTATTCCATCTCCCACCTATTGGGGGAAATTCACTGATCCCTCTATTCCTTTCTCCTGTTAAAGAACAAAAATTCAGCTGAGTAAATTTGAAGATCTAATTGGTTTTATTAAGCGATTCCTAAATCAGGCAGCATGCCATCTGGCAAGTAGAAAGAAGCTACAAGGTGTCTACAAAATGGAAGGTTTTTATAGAAAGGAGTGTGGGGAAGGAAGTTATTTGGGAGAGGGCGAGTGTGACAGATTACCTCACTGGTGCTGACCAAAAAGTTCTTGACTACATTTCTGAGGGAGACTTAAACTGCAATTAGGTTAGGTTTTAAGCTGGTTTGGTGACTTGGCCTACCATAAGTGATCCCATCTTGGGACTGTGGTTTTCTTTATAAACTCTCCCTTAAACATTTAAAGAACATTTATATACCAGGCACTGTAATGGGCATGGGGCATACAGAGGTGAAACTACATCCACCCAATGAGGATCTCAGAGGGATGGGATAAATTTCCCTAGACAATGCTGGTGTGCAGCCAGGGTTATAGTCACTGGATCAAGTAGAAGAGGGGCTGGGGAGGGAAGAGCAGGAGTAATGTCTTTCTCTAAGGTAGAAAGGAGCTCAGAGCTCTCCAAGGAGAGGGAGGAATGGTGTCACTGGAGTGGGACGAGTGGGTTGGAGGCAGGTGACCCAAGAGCAAGCAGAGGAGTCAGCTAAAGTTCAGCCTTATGTGTAATAATTGTCTTTTTTTTCCATCCTAAGGGCAAAGGGAAGTCAATATAAGATTGACAGTGGCAAGCATGGCTGGCGACGAGGTGACAGTGAAGAGACTACTGCTCTAGTTCAATTGGGAGATGTAAGATAGCACTGGGCAGCAGAGGTGAGAACACAGGAAGGAAAGAGATTCATGGAATTTGTAGGGTTGGGTGGAGAGCTGGGCTTCCCAATGGGCTGGCTCTGAGGATGTCAAGAAAAAGAGAGATAAATGTCAAGGAGTCTCCTCAGTCTGGCTTGCACAGTTGGATTAATGATGGTGTGGCTAATATTTCAGACTCAAGGACCCAAGGAGACAGGCAGTATAGACTCAAGGACCTTACAAAGCCGAAGGTGTTTCGGAATTGGAACATAAATTGAGGTAATAAAGTTGGTTTTCATAAGTCTTAGTGACTATGAGAAAGCTGAGAATTCAGTCCAGGGGTTTCTCCCTGAGGCTCAGATGTCCTCTTGGATTCCCTTCTGCTTTATTTGGGTTGATTGAGCAGGTCTTATGACTGATTTTAATGAGACAAAGTCAGTTGTTCCAAGATGAACTTAGAAATGAAAATTTGGTGACACCGTCAAAAGGAAGACAATGTTCGAGATGCTTTCTATAATGATTTACAACCTAATGCATTCTTAAATAGAACCTTGTGTTATATAACACTGTGACCCGGCTGTTCTTTGGAGTTTATCTCAGTTTATGTTCAACCACATTTGCATCTGATACAGCACATGTTCTCCTCCACCCAAAAGAAGGCTTTAGATAAATTGGAAAGTTTTCAAGGGAGAACAGCCAAAGTAATTAGGAGCTGAAAGAATTGATTTATGAGCCAAGATTAGATAAGGTAAATACATTTTGTTTGGCTATCTGACAAATAAAGTGGAGTGAAGTCAATCAACAGTAAAAACAAAGGAAACAATTCAGGTTCACTCAGAAATATGAGAGAAATGTTCACCCTTTACTGGCTCTCCCTCCCCTGCTGAACCTTTTTTCATTCCTCAAATGTTGGATAAAGCCTGATGAATGTCTGCATAGTGAACCTAAAAGCGTCTGATGGTAAAAGTAGTTAAACAGATACTAAAATATCTGAGGAGGGCTAGAAATATGATGTTCTGACCAGTTGGTTTGCTGAATTAAGGAGATTATTCCAGGGCCAGTAGGTGTGTGCAGGTAAAGAAGCACTAGAGTAGGGCCCTTCCTTATAAATTTTCTTGGGACACTCTATTTCAATAGCGATTGTCACAGTGATGAAGGTCAACTGAGCTCTGTAAAACTGTGCTTTGTTTGTGGCTTTCTGATTCACGGTCTGATGGGATTTGTTTTGTTTCATAAGGCATTTGGTTTCCTAGGTGCTTGATTCATTTTATCAACCTCTGCATTTCTCAAAGTAGTGACTCACTGATGACCTGGCTGGAAATCAAATCCTACCAGATGGAAGAGTGGCTGAGGAAAAATGGCCTGCACGGGGGTTGAGGCCCAGAGTAGGCTGACGGTGCGACTTACCCCTCAGAGTCATATGCTCCTCTATGCTACCTTGGAGAAGTCATTCAACATCTCTGAGCCTCAGTATCCTCCACTATAAAGTAAAAACCATTCCTACCTCTCCAGACTTCAGCGAGGCTTAATTAAATGGGCTAATATGTATAAGATACTTACCCCAGGCCTGAGCATTCACAAGCCCTTCTCTGAAGAAGTAAATACCTCCTGGGAGGAGCACATCTCCTTCACACTCTATTTAGGGAATACAGATCCACTGCTCTGGCACATGGCTCCCGGATCCAGTGAAAGGAAGGGGACATTTCAGGTCTTGAAATAATACTTGGGGATTTTTGATAACCTTGGGCAGTGAAAGGACTGTGGGTAACCAGAGAGACCAGGGGAGGGGGAGGGAGGAGGTTCAGAGGAGGCTGGGGTGCAGACAGTGGCTGGCAGCTGTTCTTCAGGACCCAAGGTGGCTTGTGCCCCCCATGGTTTGGAACCTGGCAGATTTTGTATTTTTTTGTACTTCTACCCACACCTCTCCCATTCACTAGAGCTTCTTGAAATTTGTTTCCATTCAGAGGGGAGGAGAGGGAGGCAGAGGTGGGAGGAGAAATAGAACAAGAAGAAAGAGAGGAGAAGTAAGCGACAGTCTCCTCTTTCTTCCCTGCTCCTGGGGGAGTCAGGGAGGTGGAGCAGGTGTGACTAATCCTTATTTGGGAGCTTTCAAATTGTAGCACCAGGAGTTTTGATCTACTGTCCTTTGAGAAAATGGCCCTTTGACCATCATCACATCTGCAGTCTGGCAAGAACACTGTCAATAGTCTGTACTTTATTTCCATAGCATACACAGGCGTTTTTATCATCTATCTGTAAAGTCTTTTTTTCTCCCTATAAAACTTGTGCATTGTTATAGAAAAGTTGGCAAATAATAAAAATAAAACTTAACTAGAGGGAAATTTATAGCAACCTGCAATCATGCCACCCAGAAACAGCCACTGTAAGTGTTTGTCTTGGCTTGGCCCTGTTGCTTTCCTGCTAAGTATTGGAATGTTCTGGAGCATTTATTGTGATTTATATTATCATGCCTCCCTTCTCTCTCTTGGGGGTCATTTCAGCCAACCTCAGGACCCCTCAGACATCTTCCCCAAGGTGAGTGTCACAACCTTCTTCTGCCTCAATTGCTCCTCAGTATTGGGTCTGCATTTCTTTCTGTGTGCAAATACACAAAGTGGACGTGTGCCACCCACTTGGGATGTTCCACATCAAACTCATGCTCCCTCTGCACGCAAGAGCTCCTTTCCCTCCTCTGCAACCATCAGTCATCCCAGTCAGAACTTGGTCACAGGGTCCTATTACCCCTGCCAACAGCTTGGCCTTCCTTTTGTTGGAACCAATACTTCACATCAATCCTAGTCTAGGTCTTAATTCTGCCCTTTCCCACTTTCTACTGAGCGTCTGACTTTTCCACTTGAGTCCTTCCTCACAGTGACCTGGTGGTGGTGGCTGTTCCTCAAAGCACAGGCTCTGGAGCCTGATGACCTGGTTCCAATCCCGCCTTTGTCAAGTTATTTAAGAGTGATGTGCTGGGTTTCCTCAACCCTAAAATGAGGCTAGTGTTCCCTGCTGCAGATCTGGTGAGGTGATTACAAAAATTAGAACATCTAGAACATCAGAATAGTTCCTGGCACATAAGAAATGCTCACTGCAAGTTAAATATTATTGTCCAGTTGGCAACCTCATGTGTGTGTCCTAGTGCTAATTTAAATCCACACTTCCTCTGGTCTGTTTATCCTTTCCTCTTCTGAATTCCTGGTAACCTTTCCCCTGGGCCTTTTCTAAGGAACTTAGCAATTTTTACCCCCACTCCACTTAACATTTTCTATGCTACCACTTATTGTAGAAGTATACTCGCCACTTGTCATTATGAACTGATTATTTTATTATAATTACTAATGCATATTTCCATCCCCCCTCCAGATGATAGACATCCAAGTGGAGAAACTCTGTCTGATTATTTGTGGGTCCTCCCACCCCCTCTCATTCCATTTAATGGCTTACACATAGTAGAACTTTTTTTTGGTAACAATTTCATTAAGATATAATTCCTATATAATACAATTCAGCCTCTTAAGGTATACTGGTCAGTTGTGTTTAGTATATTCCTAGAATTATGCAACCATCACCACAATCAGTGTTAGAACATGTTATCACTCCAAAAAGAAACCAAGTGCCCCTTAGCCATCACCTTGACACAACCCCTCCAGCCCAAGGCAACCACTATCCTACTTACGGTCTCTATGGATTTGCCTCTTCTGGATGTTTCATACAAGTGGAATCCTAGAGTATGTGATCCTCTGTGACTGCCTTCTTTTGCTCAGCATGTGTTCATTCACATTGCAGCTTATGCCATTGCTTCCTCAGATTCCATAGTGTTCATATACCACAATTTATCATCCATTCATCAGTGTGTGGACATTTGGGTTGTTTCCACTTTTTGACTATTAGGAATAATGCTGCTCAGAGTTTATTTGTGTACAGGTTTTTGTGTGGACCTATTTTCATTTCTCTGAGACATATCCCTAGGATTAGACTTGCTGGCTCATATGTTAACTCCATGTTTAACTTTCTGAAAAACTGCTTTCCAAAGTGGCTGTGCCATCTTGTTTTATTTCCGTCAGCAGTGTACCTAGTTTGCCCACATCCTGAATGTAGAAGACTTTTAATATGGAAAGAATGGAAAGAATAGTTCTTTAAGCTTGATTTTATAGTTCAGTAGACACTAAATAAGTATTTTCTTCTAATGTTCTAATTAACAACACTTTCTTTAAAAAAAAAAAAAAATGCCCTTCATCCTCAAGGAATGTCTGTGATGTACTGCGAAGACAATTTAAGAAAGAAGGCAAAAATAAAATAAAATAAAATAAAATAAAAATAAGAAAGAAGGCAGGAAGATTAATCTGCATTCAAATAAAAATACAGAGCCTGAGGATTTTGTTTCTAGTATTGTCATTACTGTCATGAACCAATGGGGATTTCTTAAGAAATACAAATACGTACTGTTTGCCTTGAATCAGGCAATGTTATCTAAAAGTAGAGATAAAGTATAGGATCCTGTACAAAAAGTGAGATTTGTGAGATCAAAAATAATTGGAGTGGGGCTAAGTGACTTAGGAAAAATAAAAATTTATTGAAGTAAGCAAGAATAGAGCTAATAAACTGGGTAGGACATGGGATCACTTGGTGTATCTGGGTGGCTTTACAGCGTTAACAGGGAGGGTGATGGGGTTGCTGGTGGAGGAACTTGGGAGACAGGCTGATGCCTTCTCAGCTGGTAAGTGCTGAATCTGAGCTTCCTGCCCTGGAGTGAGTCAGCCTCTTTGGTCAGTGCCCTTAACCACTGCATGAGCCTTTGTACCTCTGCTCTGTTTTCTTCACCTACCTTGTTTGACTACCGCAGCTCAAAGCACATTAACCACCTTGTGATTTTATTTTAAGTAAAATCAACTTCAGTAGTTCATCAAAGACACTAAGACAACTTTTAAAATTAATCATAAGTTACTATAATATAACCTATCAAGGAAAATATGAGTTGAGTCAGATCACGTGGGGCCTTGTAGACGATGTTAACAGGACTCCACTTCATTCCAGAGGTGGTGAGAAGCATTCAGTTTTAACCTTTGGAGTCAAGTGGTCACATCCATGCTCTGGAATGTACTTCTAGTTGCACTGAGGAGTTTGTATGGGAGGGAGCCGGAGCAAAACTTGAGATCTAAACATCAGGGTGAAGAATGAGAACAGGCTGAACTAAAATGGGAGGGAGAAGTGGTGATGGATTAGAGGTGCCAGCTGGGAGTTAAGGAGAGACAAAGGTCATCCGTTGGTGGTGGGGAATGAAGGGGAAGCGGGCACTGTGGGAGTCTCCCGCAATTCTGCATGGAGCATGGGGCAGGTGGAGATACAATTCACCAACTGGTTCTAATGAAATGGGATCTCACAGCAATAAACACAGTTTTCTGGAGAAGAAAAAGTTTTGCATCTTCTCCATTTGTTCATCTCAGGTTTTCCTTCTAGGCCTCACTCAGTTTTGTTTGGGCCATTTTCTTTTCATCAGATATGTCATTTTTCAGAAGCAGTTCCAGCAATTTTAGTATTTCCAACTTTAATTTGTGAAAAGTCTATTCGTGCCCCTGGGTATTTATTTACTTATTTTTATAGATTTTATTTATTTGTGAGAGAGAGAAATCATGTAAGCATGCAAAAAGGCAGGGAAGGGTCAGGGAGAGGAAGAAGCAGGCTCCCCACTGAGCAAGAAGCCTGATGTGGGCTCGATCCCAGGACCTTGAAATCATGACCTGAGCCAAAGGCAGACACTTAACCGACTGAGCCACCCAGGTGCCCCATGTCCCTCTGGGTCTTTTAAAAAGGCAGCATCATTGTGCAATTTTCTAGACTCATCAAGCTTGCCCAAGGGCTTGCAAATGCGTAGCATTCAAGGAGATAAATGACTCAGCTAGATAATTGATGGCTAACCTGTTGAAATCTTCTTCTGATTCCAGGCTGCCCTTGCGGGAGGCACCACCATGATCATTGATTTTGCCATTCCTCAGAAAGGCGGTTCCCTCATCCAGGCCTTTGAGACCTGGCGAAGCTGGGCTGATCCCAAAGTCTGCTGTGACTACAGCCTTCATGTGGCCGTGACATGGTGGAGTGACCAGGTGAACCACCAGGGGTCCATTTCTTCCATTTTGTCTCCTAGTCCTTGCTCTGTGCAATATCAAGAAACTAGTAATGTCAAAACGTAAGAAATGGTGATATCGTTGCTTCCCTGGATGACTGGAAGTCAGAATTAGAGGGAGGACTTCTCCTTGCATATTCTTTTGTACCTTTGGAGTTTGGAATCCTATGAAGTATTATCAGTTGGAAAAACTAAAAAAAAAATGTTTAAGCATATAAAGATGGTAGGATAAATCCTTTGTACTCATTCACAATAGCCTTTCCTAATACATAATCCATGAATTATAAAATCTTTTACTGTAACTTTTTAAAGTACTGAACGTCTCAATTTTAACATTTCCAGGCTCTTCTAAGTGATATTTTCCCACAGAGTAGAACTTCCATTAGAAATGTTTAATATCGGGATCCCTGTGTGGCGCAGCGGTTTGGCACCTGCCTTTGGCCCAGGGCACGATCCTGGAGACCCGGGATCGAGTCCAACGTCGGTTTCCCGGTGCATGGAGCCTGCTTCTCCCTCTGCCTATGTCTCTGCCTCTCTCTCTCTCTCTATCTCTCTGTGTGACTATCATAAATAAATTTTAAAAATTAAAAAAAAAAGAAATGTTTAATATCTGGAGAAAAAACAAGGAAGGGACAGATCAGGAACATTTTGAAGATAGTTTTGAGAGATGTTAAAGTACGTTTATTTCTGTTCATAAAAAAGAGTGTATGTGTACTTTGGAAGAAATTTTTACTTTAATTTCAATCACCACCATATGTTTTTCCATATTGGACTTAATTCAGAATCCTTTTACCAGAAGGGGTTTCACACGGGTGACTTTATTTGAACTTACCATGTAACTTATGCCTGTATTTCCTCCTAAAAGTTGGGATTCAGGTACCAAATTAATATAAAACAAAGAATCTTTAACAGATAGTTCAGCAAACATAGTAGCAAGGTTTACAATCCATAGCAAAAGTTAATTTTTTTTCCAAAACACCATTCTAAGGGATGCATCTAATCTCTTTTGTGCTTTTAGGATCTTCTTGCTCTTCTCCTTTCTCCCTTCCTCCCTCCCTCTTTCTTTCCTTCCTCCCACTCTTTATTTTATAACAGAGCAAAGGCGATGATGTTTGCCCTTACTGTGTTTCTCATACTTTACTATGCAAATGGTTACTTGGTGAAATTGTTAAAATACAGATTATGTTCAGTAAATGCATTAGTTTGCTAGGGCTGCTGTGACAAAGAACCAGAGATTGAGTGGCTTAAACAGCAGAGATGTATTGTCTCACAGTCCCGGAGACTAGAAGTTTGAGATCAAGATGTTGGTAAGGTTGCTTCCTTCTGGTGGCTTTGAGGGAGAATCTGGTGCATGCTTCTTGCCGGCTTCTCCTGGTTTGCTGGTAATCTTGGATGTTTTTTGATTTGTAGAAGCACCACCCTATCCTCTGCCTTCATCTTTACATGGCATTCTCCTGTGTCTGCGTCCAGATTTCCCCCTTTTATAAAAACATCGATCATATTAGATTAGAGCCCACCCTAAGAGTGGATCTGCAGTGCCTCTATTTCCAAATAAGGTCACATTTTGAGGTACTAAGGTACTAGGGGTGAGGATGTCAACATATGAATTTTAGGGGGACAAGTCAACCCATAGTAGCAAGTTTGGAGCACGGCCTGAGAATCTGCATTTCTAACAAAATCCCAACTAATGCCAGTGTCACTGGTTCAGGTAGCACACTTTTGGAGCAGCAAGGCTTAAGCCATGGTGCCCGCATTTGGAAGCCCACCATGTGCATATGCTAAAATGTTTAAGGCATTTTTTTCCTGACTATAAAAATAATGTACTCAGTAGTAGAAAACTTGAAACTATAGAAAAGTAAAAAAAACAAAAACAAAACAAAACAAACAAAAAAAAACAAATAACAAAGAAACCCCCAAAATGAAAAATGAGGCACTCTATATCATGTTCTGCTCCTTGCTATTGCCCCTTAACATATCTTGGACCTCATTCCATCACTTAACTGGTGACCACTCTCAACATTTTAATGTTTTTTCCATTTCTTTGTGGAAATGCTATATAAATATGTGTGTGTGTGTGTATATAAATATATTTTTTCAGTTAGCCAGTCATCCATTCAGCAAATAGTTATTGAGCAGGCAGTCTTCTATATATGGCAGGGGACACACTGTACAAAGCCCTGGCTCTTATGGGGCTGCAATTCTAATGGGGAGGAAGCCATTAAAAAGTAAGTGTATAACATGCTGGGTGATAAAGCACCACAGAGAAAAGTAAGAAAAATTACTAAGGGAATAAATAGTGATAGAAGTGAGTAATCTAACAGATAACAGAGTCATTTGTAAACTTTGCTGGTTCAATAGGAAAAATTGCATTGTTTTATTTTGCACTTTTTAATCTGCAAAAAGGTTAACATTTTTTTCATGCTTATTAGTCATTTGTATTTACTGTTTGAATTGTTGGTAGTATTTTTTACCTGCAATGTTAAGACTTTCTCTTATAAGGTTCATAGACAACAACCAAGAGAAATAATCCTATGCCTAGAACATATGTTGGGTGTGTGTGTGTTACCATATAGAAATTCAAACAATTTTATTTGGTCAAATCTACCATTTTTTTTATTTTGATTTTTTTAGTTTCTATTGAGACTTGAATTGGACCTGCAAGGGTAGTTCCTGAGCTTGTTTGGATCTCCCCTTGCCTCTTACCTTTAGCACATCTGAAGGCTCCTAAGGAGCCTTCCAGCCCGTCCAGAGTCTCTCACCTCCTAGGAGCCACCTGGAGGCTCAACCCACGTCTGCCTCCTCCACCTGAGAGTCCATCCTGTGGGTTTCAGACCTGAACCCCAAGCCTTACCTCATATTAGCTTTGATTCCTCCTAGAGACATCATTGCTTCTGTTGCTGCCAAAGGGCTTTGTTTTCATTTTCTAAAATAATTTCCTCCCATCAGGAGATAGATGCTGACAATTTTATGTCCAAGTAAAGAAATTAAGTACTTTTGGGCAAGGTATGAACACTTTCATGATTTAAAAGCATCATTCCAACAGCCCTTTATCAGATGAAGTGAGGTCTAACCTGGGGGAAAGAACAAGGCCTTAACTGCATTTTTTTCTGGAATTAAACTGTTCTTATTTTGCTTATTTCTCTTCTGAATGCAACATTTTGAATGTTGAAGAAAATGTTGAAATTATTATTAAATTAAAGCATGGCATTTTTTGGTGTGTGACTGTTGTTCCCTTTTAGGTTAAAGAAGAAATGAAAATCCTTACCCAAGACAAAGGTGTGAACTCTTTCAAGATGTTTATGGCCTATAAGGACCTGTACATGGTGAGGGATGAGGAGCTGTACGCTGCCTTCTCTCAGTGCAAGGAAATTGGAGCGATTGCTCTGGTCCACGCTGAAAATGGAGACCTGATTGCAGAGGTGAGCATTTGTATCTCAGAGCTTTGCCACAAATGAAATGGCCGTGACTTAAGCTGAAGACAGTTGGACCCGAGTAACTGAAATCATTCTATGCATTGGAAGAATGGAAATTCAGAAACTAATGTTGTGTGGCTTGGAAATACTTGATTCGGTTTATTTAAGTCTGTGCTCTTTTTATTCAGGTGGTATATGTATTGGAATGAAGATTTCCCTTTTTCAAGTCTGCTATTTAAAATTGTCAACTCAAGCAGACCAGATCTCAAACATGTTTTTCAAACAAATACTTTGTGTATCCCAGCACTTTCTTTCTCTTTCTTTCTTTCTTTCTTTCTTTCTTTCTTTCTTTCTTTCTTTCTTTCTTTCTTTCTCTCTTTTTCTTCTTCTTCTTTCTTCTTTCTTCTTTCTTTTTTCTTTCTTCTTTTAGTAGCTCTGCCTGCTGGTTCAGAATGCCAGAGTATGGAATGAGCAGGATCTGATGACTTAAGCAGTGTATTAAGTGCTGTTTAAAGCCTCACTCTTGGGATCCCTGGGTGGCACAGCGGTTTGGCGCCTGCCTTTGGCCCAGGGTGCGATCCTGGAGACCCGGGATCGAATCCCACATTGGGCTCCCGGTGCATGGAGCCTGCTTCTCCCTCTGCCTGTGTCTCTCTCTCTCTCTCTCTCTCTGTGACTATCATGAATAAATAAATAAAATCTTTAAAAAAATAAAGCCTCACTCTTTTCAGAAACTGGGTATTAAAATGTGCTCTGGAGGAATCTAGATGGTATTTATTTCTCATGTGAGTTCCATTTTTAATGCCCAAAGGGTATATCATCTGCAAGATTTAAAAAGCTGTCTCTTACCCTTTATATTAGCTGACTTTTTTTTCTCCCTAGGCTCAGCTCACTTTAAAGTCAGGGAAAGTGAGGCTGGGTGGTCAGGAGGCAATCAGGGATCACGAGAAGCAAGCCTGAGCTGTAAACTCAAGCAGACCAAAGTTTAAATTGGATGTTCCCGCTTCCTAGCTGTGACACCGGGCCAGTTATTTTGCCACTCGGAGTGTTGACTTCCTGCTTTTTTTGTAAGCAAGAAATAACATTTTGGAGTGGAAAAATGTCTGGTCCAATATCATTCAGTGGGTGGGGCAGAGGGTGGTGAAGACTATGATTCAATTAAAAACACAGCTGCTTATATAATATGAGTCACTTCAACAATATTGGGAGTTCAAATATTTGGTTTTATTTTATTTTGTACTGAGCTAGTAATAAGAATGTGATTAGAGGGCAGCCCTGGTGGTGCAGTGGTTTAGCGCGGCCTGCAGCCCAGGGTGTGATCCTGGAGACCTGGGATCGAGTCCCACGTTGGGCTCCCTGCATGGAGCCTGCTTCTCCCTCTGCCTGTTTCTCTGCCTCTCTCTCTGTCTCTCATGAATAAATAAATAAAATCTTAAAAAAAAAAAAAAGAATGTGATTAGAATTAACCTCATATCTTTTCAGCTTTTCTAAAGATTTTTTTTTAATTTTTTAAATTTTTATTTATTTATAATAGTCACACAGAGAGAGAGGCAGAGACATAGGCAGAGGGAGAAGCAGGCTCCATGCACTGGGAGCCCGACGTGGGACTCGATCCCGGGGTTTCCAGGATCGTGCCCTGGGCCAAAGGCAGGCGCCAAACTGCTGTGCCACCCAGGGATCCCCTTTTTAAAGATTTTTATCCATTTATTCATGAGAGACGCACACACACACACACAGAGAGAGAGAGAGAGAAAGAGAGAGGCAGAGACATAGGCAGAGGGAGAAGCAGGCTCCATGCAGGGAGCCTGATGTGGGACTTGATCCTGGGACCTGGGAATCATGCCCTGAGCCGAAGGCAGATGCTCAACTGCTGAGCCACCCAGGTGTCCTTTTTTAGCTTTTCAATCAAAATAATTTAATTGTGAAATATACGTATGAAAACCTAACATATACTAAGTGTCATGTTCATGTGGTAAAATTCTGTTTGTTAAATACACACATGGTACACACACACACACACACACACACACACCCCTCTGCACTTAACAGATCTGAAAGCTTGGCCATGTATTTAATTTAGATTAAGATAATGGTACTTGTCAGTAAACCTTCCTTGCACATGTGTCGGTTCCCACTGTCTTTGTAGGGAGCAAAGAAGATGCTGGCTTTGGGGATAACAGGGCCAGAGGGCCATGAGCTGTGCCGCCCTGAAGCAGTGGAGGCAGAGGCCACGCTGAGAGCCATCACCATAGCCAGCGCCGTGAACTGCCCTCTCTACGTCGTGCACGTGATGAGCAAGTCTGCAGCCAAGGTCATAGCGGATGCAAGGAGAGATGGTAATTCCTTTTTTTTTTTTTTTTTGAGATGGTAATTCCTGAGCGAGAAGCTCACCTGTAGCTCAATGTTAGCTGAAGAGTGAAGTAAATCGGCCACAGCTCCTGCTTTGCTTATGAGAAGGTCACACATGAGTTTCTGCAGCTTGTCTTCCTCATTTTTATTAACATCCTCACTGTTTTCTTGCACCCTCTGCATGTCTAGTTTTACCCTCCTTTTCTGCTCATCTTCATGACTGCTTCTGTGCCTTAGGTTATTTCTCCACCATCCTGGAAACCTCAAGACATTTCCTTCAGCCACAGGTACCCCACTCTTTAATCTGCGGCCCGCTTTTTAATCTGATGGCTAAAAGCAAACTCTCCGGTTAGCTAAAGAAGCTTACCTGTCTCTTAGGCATCTCCACTGTTCCTCCTAGTACCTGAATCAGGATGGTACATAGTAGATGCTCAACAAATTTCTTTTAAATTGAATTGATTTTTGGGATACTTTCTTGAGTATTAGAGCTATTAAAGCACTTATCCAAATAGTATTTTTATGACAATTATTTTAATATTTTAAAACCAAAGCCCTTCCCACCACACATAATAGACACTCCTAGGATGTGCTAGTAGCTTCTATCGTATCATCTCATGTTTAAAAGCCAGGAAGTCAGAAATAATCTTATAAATCATCCTGGCTCTTTGTTTTCTTTTTAAACAGAAACTGAATTTTTAAAATATGGATTATAAAATTATGAAAATAGATTTGGCATTCTTTAATTGACGCTAAAATTAATTTTGTCAAAATTGCTTCTTGTTGCATGAATGTTCAATAGGGATTTTGTGCAAGTGAATGCGTTTTAAAAATGTAATCCATCGACATATTGTGTTAAGACTAAACTCAGTTTCACACAGGAGCCGATAAGGTCTTACTATCAACTATTTCTGGTTACTTCTCCCAGGGAGAAGTATTATTATCCCCAGTAATATAATTTCAGTGTCAAAGAGCGCAGCACTTCAAAAAGAAAATACTGACTTTCTGCCACCAGGTGGCTCTGTTGCCAACTCTATGGAATTGGTCGCTCTGTAATTACTTGCTTTGTAAATGATGTACCATGTCCTATACAGCCTGTCAGTCAGGTCCATAATGTCAGAATATAATTTAAGAAATAGCACAGTCAGCAGAAACGGGCAATCTTAACCCACTTCAAGCTATGATTTTGACAGTTCTGTCAGGAAAAAGTTTGTTGATCTGAGGTATTAATTTTTTACTGGGATAAAATTCCATTAGGCGCAGAGTAAAAGTCTAGAGAAGGTTTTGGAGTAAATCATGGGCAGAAAACTATTAAATATGGACATTTAAATTTTATTTTATTTTGGAATATGTAAAGCATTTACATGGTCCAAAAGTCAAGATTATATATATGTATTTTATTTATTTATTTATTTATTTATTTATTTATTTATTTATTTAAGACTATATATTTTTTTAAAAAAATATTCTCAGAGAAGTCCTACTTCCTTCCCTGGCAACTCATCCTACACTCCATTACTAATTATTTTTATTAATTTATTACTGACCTATCTTTATAGTGTTTCTCTTTATGAAAAAAAAATGCCTATTCTTATTTGTCTTTCTTTCCTACTTGAAAGGTAAAATAGTATACCTCATATTCTGTATCTTGCTTTTTTTTCCTACTTGAAAATATGTCCTGAAGGTCAGCTTATGTTAGGTATAGAGAATTTTCTTCATTCTTTCCTACAGGTGCAGAGTATGCCACTGTATTTGTTCAACTTGTCCCCTCCTGTTGGACACCTAGGCTGTTTTCAATCTTCAGCTCTTGCATATAAAACCACAGTGATGGCCTTATACATATGCTATATTATGCAAAATATGTACTAGTTTTCTGTTGCTACTGTAACAGAGTGCCACAAACTCAGTGGCTTAAGACAACACAAATGTATTCTCTTACAGTTCTGGATGTCAGAAGTCTAACACACATCTTACTGGGCTAACACCAAGTTGTCAGCCATGCTTATCCTTTTCCTCGAGGCTCTAGGTGGACAATCCCTTTCCTTGCATTTTCTAGCTTCTAGAGACCAACCATGTTCCTTGGTTCTTATTCCCTTGCTCCATGTCCAAAGCTGCAGTGGTGGATGGGGAACATTGCATTATTATACTCTCTTCTCCTGCCCCTCTCTTCTATTTTAAGGGCTCTCAGATTACATTGAGCCTACCCAGTTAATCCAGGGGAAAGTCCTTATCTCAAGGTTCTTAACTTATCACATCTATGAACTCTCTTTTGCCACATAGGAGAACGTATTAACAACTTATGGGGATGAGGACGTGGATGTCTGGGCACCATTATTCTGCCTGCCACAGGAGAGGATCCTCAGAGTAAAGTGAGACTGTTGGTTCAAAGGCTAAATGCATACATACTTTTTGGATATTGCTAATCTCTTTCCAAAGGATTGTAAATATGAAATATTTAAAATGTCAACCCAAATATTCTGGTGGAGTCAGATCTACTGGGGTAACACTTGTGAAAATGCTCTAATGTACAACCATCAGAGGCAGCAGAGGTCCAGAATAAATTGGCAAAAGAGGTTTCCTACACCTGGCATATGAACTCTCACATGTGATCAAGCAGAAAACCTAAAGGCATTGGGGGTGGGTTGGCCATAAATAATGCCAAACTGTTCACATGGTGAATGCCTTTTACTCATTTATAATCTAACAAATTTTTAAAATCTAACATAAAAGAGCAATACACATCTATTCATTGTTATCATATTTAAATAAGAAACAATTTAGCCTTAGAAATTTATGATATAAACACATGCTATCTGTAAATATCTTTGCCAGCCCATTCTGTCATCAGGGCCTCACCATCAGAGTGTGGTCCCTAGAATGCAGCACTAGCATCCCCCGAGAGCTCATTAGAAATGCAGAGCCTTGGACCCCATCCCAGACACATTGAATCAGAATCTGCACTTATAACTAGAACCCCAGGTGATTCATATGCATATTAAAATTTGAGAATCACTGTTCCAAGAAGCACAAAAGGGATCCAATTATTAATTCTATATTATAGTAGCCTAGCGATACAATGCTACTAAATTTGATATTATTGTTGAATTGCCAGCTATCTACCCAGAAGAGAGTAGCATGAGCATTAATAGTTATATAACAACAACATTATTTAGTTGAGTACTTCATATGTGTCTGGCACATATTTTATTTTATTTTATTTTTTAATTTTTAAATATTTTATTTATTTATTCATAAGAAACACACAGACACACGCAGAGGGAGAAGCAGGCTCCATGTAGGGAGCCCGACGTGGGACTTGATCCCAGGTCTCCAGGATCAGGCCCTGGGCTGAAGGCAGTTCTAAACCACCGAGCCACCCAGGCTGCCCCTGGCACATATTTTAATATGTCTCATGTCATTTCCTGTTTTACTATATATTGTGTAATTAGTGCAATTTAATATATATTATTTTTTAAATTGTCATAACAATGCTTAAGCCAAGTTTTATCAGTTTTGTGACTGATAAAACTGAAGCTTGGAAAAGTGTGATAAATTAAGCCCCACCTGCCCAAAGACATTACTAGCAGACACACTCAGAAACCCAAACTGAGTTGAGTGGTGAATTGTTCTGCCAAAGCAACTGTGTAAAGTCTAGAAGGGAATCCCAATTCTTTAAACACATAGACACAAACCTAGGGAATCAAGAAACACACACACACACACACACACACACATACACAAAATCAGGTAAATATGATACCACCAGAGGAAACTAATCAAGCCCCAGTAACTGACCTTAACAAAATGGAGACCTATGAACTGCCAAATAATTCAGAATAATTCTCTTAAAGAAGTTTAGTGTACTACAAGCAACAGACAACTACATGAAATTAGGAAAAAGAGGCATGAACAAAATGAGAAGTTTGACAAGGAAGTATTTACCATCAACAAACAAAACCACAAAAATCTTTGAGTTAAAAAGTACAGTAATTGAACTGAGGAATTAAATAGAGAATTTCACAAGTAGACTCAACTATGCAGAAGAGTCAACGACCAGAAGGATAGAACATTTACCCATTCAGAATACTAAAAAGGAAAAAGAATGGGAAGAGTGAAGAAAACCTACAGGAATTATGAAACACAATGGAAAAAAGGAATTCCAGGAGAAGAGAAAGAGAAAGGGACAAAAAGTATATTTAAAAGAAGATCAGCTGAAAACACCCCAAACCTGGGGGAAAGAAATGGACATCCACATCCATTTCTTGCTGAGTCAATTTTCATCTTTTTTTTTTTTTTTTAAGTCTTGGTCCTTCTTTTTGTGTCGTTTATTTTTTTGTCCAAGGGTCATGATCCTGGACTGCCTGTGTTCATGACTGGACAGTTCAGATGGGGAGTGTAGGGAGCGGGCGTGTATGTCCACTGCTACTGTACAGGTCTGTTTCCTGAGCAGCTCCTGACCTGAAGGTGAGTCTGACAGTGAGCTCTATGAAGGGGAGTGGGGTATGGTCCCTGGTGAGCTTCCATTGAAAGTGTGGGGCTTCACTCTGCAGTATGGATTTCACCTCAGGAAGCTCTGTTCCTCAGGCAAAGGTGGGGAGATGCTGACTGCCCTTCCCACCCTCAGAAAAGTGCTCATCATGACTTCCTCTACTTTGAGTTCAGTTCAGTAGTTCTATTTCCTTCCCTCTACTTCCTTGTCTTCCTAAAATCTACCCATATTTCTAGTCAGCCATGGTCCCTCCTTCCTTCTCCAAGCAGCTGTGGGTCTTGCCCATGTTTCATATATCTTTACCAGGGTCTTGATGTGAACCAAGAAGAAAGAGATGGAAATGTTCGCTAGGCCCACCAACTTTAAGTTGAAGCCTGAGGTTTCCCTTTGTTCATACCTTGATGTTTTCTTTTAGCACTTGTGGGGAAAAACAAAACAAAACAAAACAAAAAGCAGGGTAGAGGAAAGAAAATAAAAACTTCATGTGCAAGCCATTGAAATCGGAGTTGCTTCTGACAGTTTGCAAGGAATTTAAATTTCATGCTTATTTCTAGTCTTAGTTCATCTAAATTGAGTAACTAGAACTAGGTTAGTGCTTATCCTTCATGTGAAAAGCCTCTTTTGCAAAAATGAGGTAAGGGAACCAGAAGGCTGTCCCTAGAACACTATCCTTTTTTCTTCTGGAAGCAAAATCTGCCTCCCTTGCTCCATACCCCACGTGTAAAGTTGGACAAACCAGCTATATTTGTGTCACATATAGAAGTTCCCATCTGCCCAGCCCCAGACCGCATTCACTCACCAGTCATGTCTTTGTCCAAATAGTGTATGTGTCGACATGTGTCATTGGTTTTAGTGACACTTTTAATTTTGGTTTGAGTAGCTTTGGTTATATATGTTCCTTTTCTCTGCATATTGGCATCTGGAATTATTAATGACCTTTCAAAAAATCTATCACTTACCTCTCCCTCCTCTTCCACTAGTACTTGTATGCACATGGATTCGCTGTTTTTCTGGTGCTTTATTTAGATTGGTGGTGACTCCTCTCAGAACTTACTTGATGCTCTATTTGGTGTACATCTGTTATAATTTGTCTCACAACTATGACTGAAATTTTTAATGCTTTTTTTTAGGTTCTAGTTTAACTTGTCTTAATGATGTTCAGCTCTATTTCATATCCATATTCCTGTCTTTAAGGTATAAATAGGACTCTCATCTGAACTTATTAAGAAAATGTTTTCTTTGTACTTCTCACACACAAAGAAAACCAAATTATTAGACACCAAACATATATTAGGCACTATGCTCTAGGCATTGGATTTGCAGAGGTGATTAAGTTAATTTTGATCCTCAAGTAACCTAGAGTGAACTGAGCTATATTGTGGTTGGGTATTTTTGTTTGTTTGATATGATTTAGTTTTGGTTTTCCTTACTGTGGAAAGCTTTACTTTCCAGGCTTACTGCTGCAAACTAGAAACTTCTGTTACAGAGAGGTTTTAGATGTCTTATTTCACAGTTTTTTAAACTCTGCCTCCCTCCTCCCCCACCATGTTCCTCTTATGTTTTAAAAGATGGGGAGAAAGGTCCACATAGGGGTCCCTCTCTCTATGTGTGGTTGTGTTGACCATTATTTGTTAGAGCTGAACGAGAGTAAGTCAAATTTTGTTATCCCCAGCATGATGAACTGATGCTTAGTAACCACTGCTGTTCCTAAGAAAGGATCAACAACGCAGCTGAGTCAAGGTGGATCTGAATCTTAGACTTTCTTTTTCTGTATGTGAACATCTGAACACTCTCTTGTCCTTTAAATTTAGAACAAGCTGATTTACTTTATGTCTAATTGCAAAGCAGTTGAAAACTGGACATTTTAAAACATTTCTTAAAACGAATTGTGTAACCATACGGAAACTAACATTTATGGATCGTGTTTGCTGCTGTAACAAAGTACCATAGACTGAGCAGTTTAACCAACAGAAATGAATTTTCTTAAAGTATCAGAGAACCAAAGACCAAACTGTTGGCAGAGTTTGTTCTTTCTGAGGGTAGTGAAGGAAGGATGTATTCCAGACCTCTCTCCTTGGTTTGTAGATGACTATCTTCTCCCTGTGTCTTCACCTTGTCCTCCCCCTGTATGTGTGTCCTTCTAAACTTCCTCTTCTTAGAAGGGCTCCACTCATATTTGATTAGGGCTCACCCTAATGACCTCATTTTAACTTAATTACCTTTATAAAGGACTCTCCAAATACAGTCACTGAGATACTGTGGGTAAGAACTTTAACATTTGAATTTTGGCAAGGGACATAATTCAGCCCATAACATGAAATGAACCCAGAGTCTCAAGATGCTAGGTACTTTCATATGCACTAATTTATTTGATTCTCATAAAATTGCCACTCTAGAGCGACACTGTGACCCCACCTCATAGATGAGAAAAACCAAGACTAAGAGTAATAACTCATCTTGCAATGTCACTAACTGAAAAGTAGGAAAATCAGATTTGAATCTGAATCTATGTGATCTCTGTTTTGCTGCTTCTCTGTATTTTCCTTCTTAATCATTTCCTTTCTTTGTAAATGTAATATATTGAACCAAAACAGAGCCCAGGAAGGCTCTACTCTATCTTTCTAGCTAGGAAAAATTGTTTTTATAGATGTGTTTGGCTTTTTGTTGGTAGCCAATGCTTCCACTCCTGGGTACTCATGCCACCTTCTCTGCATTTTTCAACCTTTTATAACAGATCTTGGGAGTTGATCAAGTGCAACGCGCAAATCTAGACAAGGTGTGAACATCTGCTCTATCACTTTCATCTAATAAATGGGTCAGAGGGAGTTTAGATTGCTTTGACGTGTTTCATTACTTGGCAATCTTCAGAATCTCTCAGAGGGAGAACTCCCCTAAGTGAGAGATAGCATCATAAGTGCAGAGTCTTTTTTTGGTTCGGGGCCAGACAATGGAGAATGAACCTGTATGGGTAGACAGGATACGATGTGAACCTTGCTGAGACAGTAGGTAGAGGTTAATGATGGAGATGTTCTATCTCCCGAGAGTTGTTGAAACCATCTAGTCTCAAATGTAATCAGGTGAGTACCAGACTAGGACAGATATAGCACTTTTCATTACCAACCCGCTAAGCGTAGTAAATGAAACCAGTAAGTGAAATTGGAAAATTGCTCAGCCACATCCACAAATGGCTTGTGGTTGAATAAAACGTTTAAAAATACATATTCTTTACCAAGAAATTAAGAATGAAGCTTTTCCTAGTACCATAATGTGTATGTATAATATGATATCAAAATACTAGGGTTCTAATTCTACTGTACCACTTACTACCTATGTGACTTGGGCAAATGAGTTTGTGTCATTGAGTGTCAGTTTCTTTATCTGTCAGACCAGCATGAGGGATGCCATGAAGATCAAATGAGATACATGACCTTCAAACTATATTTGCAAACTATAGAGCACTATATGTATGTTGGATATTTTTATTATTACTTTATTTTTGGCCCAAATCTAATAAAGTCCGCAATTTTGCTGAATTATCCCATCTGATTCTCCAGTTTATGGCTTACCTAGGCCTCTTGTTTTCCTTCTCTTTTTTACTTCTTGAATACTATCTATCTTTTGAAAATATCTTAGAACCATTGTGAAATAGGAGGAAGAGTAGTTAGGAATTTTTACCCTTTATTTAAAAATTTTAAAGTATATTTATAGATGCTTAATGGGGAGACAGTTGAAAACAGCCCAATTAATGAAGAGCTTGTTGTATAGACCAAAATTGTGGCCTGTCACATTTTAAAGGTGCTGATGCCTTCCAAAGAGATTACATGTCATCTTGTTTCAAAATGGTCCTGGCAGACTCATGGTAGATGCTGACGCTTTTAATTTTTCTGAGAGCTATTAAAATTGTAGAACTTTGGAACTGTATTCCCATCTCACCTTGATGGGCCAAATGATTGAATAGAGCATGTGATAGGAATCTTTCCTGTATGATGAAGCACCATGGAAAATCCTGAGTTGGCAGCTTGTAAGGTGATTACAGATCAACTCTCTGAGTTTTTCATCATCTGCGCATCTGTATGTTCTCTTGGGATAGGAAGGTCTCTTCATACCCACAAATCAGACATCCGGTCCATCCTTTTTCTCTCTCCAGGAAATAGTATGTTACCTCTTAGTTCACATTAAAAAGGATTGCTTCTTGTCCTATACACCAGAAGAGATACTAATGGTATTTCCTTCTTTCTGGAAGAAGTAAGAAACAAGGGAGATGGGATTTAGTGCGGAAAAAAAGAGAGAAAGAGAGAGAGAGAGAGAGAAATGGAAGTGAGGGATCTTAGCAGTATCTATGTTCTTAGGAGGTAACTTTTATTGACCATAATATTTTATTGACCATAATACTTGGTTACTCAATAAGCAGGGTTTGGTAGGCTTCAGTAAGCCTTATTTCATGATTTGCAAGAGGAAAGTGGCTGGTTTGGAGAAGAAATGATCTGTGAGAGAATGCTATATTCCAGTTGAATATGACATAGGCAGCTAGTGGCCATCTGCTGTTAGCACCCTCTGATGAAATGAGTTAATTTCAATTCTCTATCAGGATTTTCACTGAAATCCACTGTCTGATGGGCCAGAGCAAGCTAGTTTGATGTGCCAGTATCTCTTTACCCTGTGTACACCTCTAGGACTGCTTGGGCATGATCAGCTTGATGCCAGTGTATCTATTATTCCAACAAATGCTAATCAGAGATAGGATTTTGATTTTAAATTCAAATTCACTATGCACTATTAGCTTTTCTAACATTGTGTGCTCTTGATGGCCTCATTTACATGATTTTTAAAATGCATTTTTGGCTAGAATTATCTGAGTGTTCTTTTATTTAGCATAAGTTTTTGGAGGAGTTTTTTTTTTTTTTTCTTTCTTAAGGGTGTGAAGAGATTTCTTAATCTCTTTGCAACAGAGATATACCATGGTTGAACTCCATATGACCACATGATAATCGTTATTAGGATAGTATTGCATAGAAGTTAGAACCACTGAAGTAAAAAATGCCTGGATTCAGATCCTACTTCCTCAACTCCATCTATGTTATGTTGAGTGCATATAATGAACCTGTACAGAAGTTATTTAACCCCATCATCTTTACCCTCATCTTTTAATGGAGATAATAATATCACTTGCCTGGTAGGGTTTTTGAGATAACTTCATTAGAACAGCGCATATATCAGCCAGCATTGTCTAGATTATGCTGCAGTAACAGATAAATCTAAAATATCAATGGTTTACAACAGAGATTTATTTCATTCCTACTCATGTCCATCGTGAGTTGGCTCTACCTCGGTTCCATATTCTCTTCATCCTGAGACACAACTGAAGAAGAAGCCTGTGATTGTCTAAGGACAGAAGGAAAACATTGTGGCTTTAACAGCTTCTTCTTAGAAGCAGCACATGTTACTTCCATTCATATTTAATTTGTCAAAGTAAGCCATATGGTCAAGCCTCCTATCAGTTCGTGGGTATAGCATGCAACATGCAATGCACATTGACTGAAACATAATAAGTGCTCAATAAGCAGTAATTTTAATTTTTAAGTCCTGCTCACAAAAGGTAAATTAATAGTTTGAGATTCCTATCATCTTTTGCTAGCACAGAGAAGACTAATATTTATGTGTTTGTCAGATGGTTCTCTTAAGAGCAAATGAAGGGACTGAGTGCTTCCTTTGAAATTTCCAGGGAAAGTGGTCTATGGAGAACCCATAGCAGCAAGTCTTGGCACAGATGGCACTCACTACTGGCATAAAGAGTGGCACCACGCAGCCCACCATGTTATGGGCCCACCCCTGAGACCAGACCCTTCAACACCGGACTTTCTCATGAATCTATTGGCTAAGTAATAATTTAGCAGATGATTGTGAAGTGTTTTGCCAAAATAAGGTATTCTATGAGTCTCATGTTTGAGCATAGAACATCTTGTCCTACTATCTGACCTTTCATTGACCTCCACTGTTCTGTTCTTGAGGTGATAAATAGGCTATGGGGAGGTCCTCAACTGAGACCAAAAAAGCAGTGGCTTAATTATGATATAATTATTATCAAAATAACCCCCTGGTATTTGAATAGGGAGTGTTGGGATGTCCAGGAATGATGTATTTCTCAAGAAAAGTAATCATAACTTCCCAGAAAGTAGCATCTCTGAAAATAGTTTGGATGGCTTTTCCTGGGGATAACCTACCTGAGGGCAGGATTTTGCCTTTCATCCTTACAGTGTCTCTTCCCTAGATCAAAACCTGTTGTATGAATACAGGCACATCTGTTTCTTGGGTTATATCACCACAGAGGAATATTCAAGAATATGGAGATGATAAGAACAAAGCATAATCAAGAGACCTGGTTCTAGGCAATAAATGATAGAAAAGGTGAGGAAAAATTAGAAGAGAGTAAAATTTCAGTAAACGTTATCTGATTTCTCTGAGAAATTCAAATACCAGACCCAAGTTAACAAAGAGATTTTCACAACCAAAGTTCAAGAGTTCATTTACCCTTTTCTTTCAGCCTCCTTCATTCTTCACATGTCTACATCTCCGAGATTGTTCACCAGTCAAAACAGGATATCTGTTGTTGGTGACATGAACATCCTCAGTCAGTGTCACATCTCTGCTCATCACAACATTGCCATTTGAACAGGAGCTGCCTCTGTTCATGTGGATCACTGAGCTTCGTCTTTGTGTAGTGCTCTACTCACAAAGAATTTTCATTTACATTATTGCCAGTGATCCTAAAATAATTATTATCGAGTATATAACATCATCAACTTCTAGATAAGACTGAGCGTTGGACAAACTCATAATCACAGAACCATCCAGTGATGGAGCCTAGATCCAGTTTTTCTGACCTGAGCATGATCCTGCATCACACTTCTTACAATAATATTATTTTCCAAGGTGCTTCCTAAAATAGAGATGGGCATGGGTGAAATATGTACTTGAGAAATCCACTCATTCTCCATTACAGTTTTCTGACATTCAATTGAGAGGAGAATCAGGAGGACAGGAAAAGTTCTGGTAGTTTCCTCCTGACATCTTTTATTTACTCATCCCACACTCTCATGTGTTCTTCTTTGTCAGTGGTGATCTAACCACAACAGGAACGGACCATTGCACTTTCAACACCTGCCAGAAAGCTCTTGGAAAAGATGATTTCACTAAGATTCCCAATGGGGTGAATGGTGTTGAGGACCGGATGTCAGTAATATGGGAAAAAGGCGTGGTGAGTTTCACAGGATCTAGTTTGTTTTGATGAACAGTTTAGCCAGGATCTGTCTCATTTCAGGACCAGAGTACCACAAACCTTCACAGAAAAGCTTTTTGACTGTTTTTATTAGAGACTGGGAATGCAACACCATGACCATTGCCACCCCATTCCCCAGGATAACAATAAGAAATCATTTTCAACTCTGCCTAATTTAGTTTAGAAGATGCATTGCATCATTATGCAGACATTAGGAGGTAAATTTAGATTGGGTTCCAAGAGGAATACTCTCTAAGTCTATGAAACGTTATAGCCCTTCTACTTCATTTCTTGTGTCTTTTAATTCCCAGTTGGAATGATTAAAAATACGTGAAGGATTTTTATTATGTCCATATCTCCTTTTCATGAAATTTTTGTAGATGTCCCCTTTTTGAGGACTTTTGAACATCGTATTTTTGAAACTGCTATACCAAGTCACATAAATAATAATAATCCAAAGTCTAGCAAGAGAGATTTTTTTAAATGTCCATGATTTAAAAATTTCTCCCTGAGCATGGAGTAGAATCAAGGGGCTAAATATTCATGTGTTAACCTGTCCATCCACTTGACGTGTGCAGTTGCACGGATCAGTGGGGAGAATTGCCTGGTCAGACCTGGGGCCACCATTTTCATGCCATTCTCACCCATTTCTCAGAAACCCTCCCTTAGATGACATGTTACTTCTCTTACACTTCAGAATCCCCTCCACATACCATTCCTTCTAACTCTAATCATTTACCAGTTCTTGCCATTTGGATTTCTAACATGTCTTCTTATTTCCACGCTCATATTTACTACTCTAGTTTGAGTCCTGTCTTTTGTTTGGATCACTGCAGTAGTCTCACAGCTGGTGCCCCTGCTGCCAGTTTCTCACTTGCTACAGCCTATGCTATACTCTAGTACTAGCGCTGCCTTCCAAAAACAAAGAACAATCCATGCTACTTTCTTCTTTAAAACCCTTTATTATTCTCCATTATTTACAGGATGATATTTGAACAATTAATTTACATGTAAGGATCTTCAAAACATCTCTCTCTATATAGCCCTATCTTTTGCTAAACGTCCTTTCAGCCCTTTTTACCTCTACCCTAACCCTAATCATTCCCAAATTACTCTTCTTCTCTTTCTCTTTGCTTAGATTTTCTTGCTAAAAGTTCAACCGTTTTCTCTGAACTTGTGCTATTAAAAAATGAGTATGTTCATTACAGCAAACTTTCGTAATATACCAAGTGTAGAAATGACTTTAAAGTCATTGAATATTTCTTAATAATGTACAGGAAACTGCTATTTTATGAAAGATTCAGATGGTTTACTCATAGGAATATTACTCTCAGGATGTAGTTTTTAATCATTTTGTGAGACATGGACACACTGATGATTAAATAAACCTTAAGGATGTTCCTGACCATATAAATGTACATAGGGATAATCTCCCAACATTTAAAAAGAAACATATTGTTTCAGAGAGACCACATTTATCCAAAGTTTGCCCATATGAAAATACCTTGTAATAAACTGTCTGAGATTACTGGTTCATGTACAGTTTGATAGCCACAAAATTTAATCTCTTGAGTTGATTTTTCCTCTTTCTAAAAGTGTTGTCATCTAATTTAAAGGCCTATCTTATTTTAACTCTATAATATTCTGCCTATTATCTACATGATCATCTCATAAATCCTAGGTCTGCAGTAAGTAAACCAGATCATAAATGTAGTAGGTGGTAGTCAACTCTAAACAAAAATTGGAAATCCTCTTGCCAACATTCAGCTGTTGTCTGTGTGATTCTGAGAAGGATGGGGAAAATTAGTGAGACGTGGCGGTTAAGCCTAGGTTTTTAAAAAGTTATCTTCAAGCTTCCATTTATTACATCATCCCCATCATTATAAGGATAGTTTAAGACTTACAAGCATCCACAGATGTATTTGGCTCCACAATATAAGAAATTAGATGCAGTTCTGTTTGGTTCTAAAAGATACGAGTTTTGCACTTTTATTGATAGGAGATTTTTTAATGACCAAGTATATGGTCATTAAAACAAATGCATTTTCTTTCTTGAATTGTTTTACAGCATAGTGGTAAAATGGACGAAAACCGGTTTGTGGCAGTTACCAGCACAAATGCAGCTAAAGTCTTTAATCTCTATCCAAGAAAGGGAAGAATAGCAGTGGGATCAGATGCAGATATTGTGATTTGGGACCCAAAAGCCACAAGGTAAGTCTGAGTTCTTATGTTCCTTAGCTTCTCCATGGAGAAAAAGCACTAACTTTCAAATAAATTATTTATTGGCCTCCACCAGACACTTCTTATTAGTTGATTTATTTAGTCTATTTTTGAGCCTGTGCACAAGATAAGAGTCCTGATGTACAAATGTTCCTTTGTTTTTCTTGGCACAGAGGATGCAAAAGTTGTGTTGCTTTACGGTTTCCTTGAGATGCATTTGTGTGTAAAACCCATATGAATTTACCACTTTAGCAGTAAGCTTGGCAGACACCTGAGTTCACAAGGAGGAAAGGTATAGAGCAATGAAGAAAACAGGAGACTTACTTTGAAAAGGGCTGACTTGAAAACTCAAAATAATTACAGCCTTTTTAAAGCGTTCAGATAGAAAAATTCCAGCACAAAGGATGTCACTTTTGAGTTAGCCAAATTTTCCAGTTGAGTTCATCTTGAGCTTATCATTCCCAGTAGACTCCAGCTTTTTTGTTTCCGATTTCCATAATTCTGTGTTAATATTGCAGATTTGGCAATTTCCACCAACTCAGGAAAGCATTCAATAGAAGTTGAAGCTCTGGTAATTTCTCCTTCTAAAATATTAGCACAGACAACACCTGCATCCCAATTTGTGTCTTCCATAACCTTTGCATTTGTACTGCAGAAAGTCCCACATACCTTAATGTTGTCTGTGTGTGTGAGCACACGTGTAGACAGGGATACATAAGACCTTCCACTTCTACTGAATCGGAATTATACTAAGCAATATAAACTCTATAGTTTCTTGGAGGTGTTATTGTCACAAAGGCCCAACCTCCACTGAAATGCTCCTAGGCTACCTCTAGGGAACTGAAGACTGAAAAGCACTAGAGCTACCGTCCATTGCTATGAGCTTAAAAATAAGCCCTAGATATTCCCATAGAAAATGCTTATCTTTTGTAGTTTAACACTTCCTGGGCATTCATTGTCCTAACCCAGGCACCAGTTCACGTTGTGGAAAGTCCATAGTCAATGCCAGCAGCCCTCCATGAACATGTACCAGCTTGATGCTGGCTTGAGGTCATGCAACACAGTACATGGTGATATGAACATCTTGTTTACATAAATGTCCTCTAAGATAGCAATAAGGGACAACTCAGGGTCTTTGTTATGATGTTAATGAGGAACTATTGCTCATGGAAGGACTAAATATCTGATTGTCAAACCATGGAGGCCTCTCTCCCTGAAAAAGAAATGAAGACAAATAGAACCAAATTCGGGGCAGCTTCTCTACTAGACTAGAAAAATTGTGCTTGGGAAGGCGAAGGAAAAAAAAATTACTTGGATTTGGATTAGTTTGTGGATGAATTGAACATGCTATGTTTAGAGAGTTCCTGATATTTTAAATATCACTCTACTTATGCTGTTGCGCACCCAGCAGGGGCCTGCCCAGCATCATTTCTGCTGTGATTCAAACAATTTAGGCTGCTGCAAGTACTGGGACAGATAGATCTTTTGAAATAATTTGTGGCTTAAGGAGATGATGATTCTTAATCAGAAAACCTCAGAAATTTCAAAAGGGAGAAAACATGCAGAAGAAATATTCGTGAAAAATGGTGTTTTTGGAGCACTGCATCTGGGAGAGTCCTGATAATTATTAGCAATCATTTGCATTTGTACCATTCTCAGTGTTTTAAAAACTGCTTTGATTTCTGAAACATGACTTATCAAGGAGGTCCACTTACAGTGATGGGAAGACCAAAGCACAATGGCATCTGTGATCCGTTGATACAAGATCCATTGATCCGGTGTTTCTGACTTTGCAAACTTTTATGTTTTTCATGAGATTTGGTACCATGCTATCTCCTGATACCAAAGCAAAGCACTTTATACTGTCCTTGCTTGGGCATGTTCTGTTTCTTCTTTCATTCAAATGGGCCAGGCACAAAAAGACTCTTTGGATTTGATTCTATTCTCTGTTACTCCTTTTCAAAGATGAGGGAGAAATGAAAATAGTCAATTGAGTGATCCAGCCTTGTTCCTAATAGTGTGAAGAGCCATGGGAGGTCATTCCCTGTGTTCTTCTTTTTAACCCTATGCCTGGCATCTGCAGCAACATTCACCTGAAGCTGTTTTCATTTGTGGGGGTGACATCAGCTCAGGGGTAAAGCATTGTCTTCCAAAGACAGCTGGACAAAGAGAAATGACCTGAACCTAGGGGTGTGAATAATTCACTTACTTTATTTCCACATATATTGTTGCTTGGGGAATATTTATAGGCTGTGATTATTTCTCTTTGAGTCATGTTTTTAGACGATATAAATTTAGAGCACTTTCGCACAAGTTCGAGTTGCTGATTTCTGTAACATTGTTTTGCCCTTCCTTTCCTATTCAGTTTTTGCAGAAGAGCACATAGTGATCCAGATGTTTACTTCTTATTTTTTCAGAGCTATCTATTACCTGCCTCGTGTCCCTCATTTCTAATCTAAGAATAACTAATCTAAGGTCAAACTAAAAAGTTTCTGTACTTTTAAGTTTCTATCTGTCTTTCTCTGATCAATTCTCTAGTATTTCTTAAATGATACTTGTCCTTCACTTTATAGCAATCATGATAGCAGATAATTAAATATTTGCATTTTCATATATGTGACTTTGGGGATAAAGATACGCATTGACGTTTAATTATTAGCACTATGTCTTCTTTACCTACCTCTGCTTATCGTGTCTGCCTTGCTTTGAGGGCTAAATGAAGACAGCACAGCCTGAGTACCTGCTGTGTCGGTTCTGGGTCCCAGCTCCATCCGTGCTCAGCTGGGGACCCAGGCAGGTCAGTTAGGCTGAGTAGCCCCTCTCTCATATGTAAAGTGAGATTATTCATAATTGTTATGCCTACCTCATCATATGAAAGAATTTGTGTGAAAATGTGTTATAAACTAAGACAGTGTTCCCCAGAGACAAGATTATGTATTGTTCTGGTTGCTTCCTATTTTCTAGTAGGGCTGGTGTCATTCTTTGTTAGCCATCTTCATTTTTAGGTATCCTCAGCTGTTTGCCTGAGGTGCCCAGCGAGGCTGATGAGCCAGAGGCTTCTATTTTTCTGACCCTCAGATTCTTTAAAAAAAACGAGACCTCTGTTTTTCTTTTCTTTTCTACTGTCCTTCTGATAAATGGAGAAATAGTCTCTTTACTTGGCAGAATATATTGAAAGGATCTAGCCCTCTTCGGATTTCTGTGACTTCTTCTGCATCTCGCTTCTTCAACCCTTTAAGAATTTTCTCTACACCACCCTCAGGATGTTTTGCACTATCATGATTCATCCCTTTCAATGTGAAAATTGCAGAATGTGGGAAACAGGAGAGAAGGGGCAGTTGGAGAGGAGACTTCATAGAATAATGAATCTGGAAGAATATTTGAATAAGAAGAAAATGTGTTTATTATGCTTCTTATCAAAAGAGAGAATTTTGTGGAAACTGTCTGCAAATTCCTTATCTAGGTCGATCATAGCTCCAGCTTTCTTTATTCTTGGCCTGATTGTTATGAGAAAGTTGCTGGCTGTTCCTGAACAAAATTTATGCTGATGACCTCAGTGAGGACCTTTCTGAGGCACGACAATATTTTTAGCTTTCTCCAGCTGCCCATGCACCCAGAGCCTCCCGCTGGCCTTCGCCACTGAGTCGCTGCTGTGGGAGTCTGCCTCTACCCACCTTGCACACGGGGCTCTGCTGGCTGCCGCACACCCGCTTCCAGCACCAGACCACTGTCTTTACTCACTGACTTCCTCTCTCATTAACATTCTTGAAGTTGAATCCGGTTTTTAAAATAGACCTATTATTTCAGAATACTTTTAGATTTACTCAAAGATTGCAAAGATAGTACAGAGCTCCCCTATATGCCACACTCCGTTTTTTATTATTATTCCTGTGGTAGATTTGTTGTTATTAATAAACCAATATTGAAATGTTACTATTAACTAGAGTCCAACTTTATTGAGACTTCCTTAGGTTTTTTATTTTATTTTATTTTATTTTATTTTATTTTATTTTATTTTATTGATTTTAGAGAAAGGGAGAGAGATTGTAAGCACCCACAGCAGGGAGGAGCAGAGGGGAAGAGAGAAGAAGGGGGAGAGAATCTTTGGCAGACTTTGCGAAGAGCGTAGGGCTAGACCCAGGGGCTTGATCTCACGACCCTGAGATCATGACCTGAGCTGAAACCAAGAGTCAGTAGCTTAACTGGCTAAGCCACCCAGGCACCCCAAGGTTTCCTTAGTGTTTACTAATATTCTCTTTCCTGTTCAGAATCCCATCCAGGACACCACATGGCATTCAGTCATCATGTTTCTCTAGCCTCCAGTGGTCTGTGAATTTCTCTTTCTTCGTTTCTGATGACCTTGAAAGTTTTGAGGAGTACTAGTCAGGCATGTTGGTAGAATGTCTCTCTGTTATGATTTTTCTGATAATTTCCTCATTATTATCCTGGGTTATGGATTTAGGGAGGAAGACCATAGAGGTAGTGCCATTTTCATCCCATCCTTCCAAGGATCTATGCTATCAACACGACTTATCACTGCCAGTGATGACCTGGATCAGCTGGCTGAGGTAGAGCTTATCAGCTTTCTTCACTGTACAGTGCACTCATTTTCTCCTTTTCCAGATTATACTTTTTAGAAAGAAGCCACTGTGTACAGCCCACACTTAGGGAGTGGGGAATTATGCCCTAGGTCTATGTTTTAATTGATTCTACATCTTCAGGGCCTGGCCCAGTCCAGCACAGCACAGAAGCACAATGAATGTTGAATGGGTGAGCAAGAAGGACCCTCCACAGTACATGTAGGAGTCATGTGACTAAGAAATGTCAGCAAGCACATTATATGCTTAAAGTTGCTGAGAGCAAATCTTAAATAGCCTCACCACAAAAAAAGAAATAGTGATTTTGTGACATGACGGCTTTATGGTAATGATTTTGCACTATGTAAATCTATCAAATCACCTTAAATTTCCCCTATTTGTCAATTATATCTTAATGAGGCTGGTGAAAAATAAAGAAATGGCATGACAGAAAATTGGAAATACTATATTCAGTAGCAGTTACAGAGAGAGGAAAAGTAAGAAGCCTAGCATCTCCTCACCTTATGCTTTTAACTTATTGCAAGTTGTCAATAAATGATTTTTGAAAGAATGAATCAAGATGAATATAAGTCGAAAAGATTTTCCAAAGAGAGAAGGAAGAACTGCTCCCCTGCTCTTATTTTCTTTGTGTTTTCTTAAATTTTGAGATTGGGGAAGAGTGAGCTTGTTAAGCAGCTCTTATAGAGAAGAAAAGGAAGCAAATAGAGTTGCCTTCCTGTGAGCCTTCCTTCAAGTGGTTACTCAGCATGGGAGCACCGAGGTGAACACTGTGTGAGAGCCAAGCCTCACCTTTAGGAAGCTGACAGGAAGCAGGAGAGGAGAGGAGATATAATGGCAAATACAAATATAATATCAGTCTTAGGAGGAATGTGTTAAGAATAGCCATGAGAGGCAGGAGCAAGATGCCACCAAAGTTCAAAGAAGATCATTTTCACCTTAGCACTGTCATTGGTGTAGGACCACATTAGAGGGGAGAGTAAATGGGGCTTCTGGCTCTGAGTGTCAAGGCTAAAATATGAAGGCAAGATAAACCAAGGGTCTGGATGGAAAAGAACCAAGGCCAGGGATTACGTGAGAGAACAGGTTCAGGCTGTGGAAGGAAGCGGGATGGTGAGAACGTCATGGGCTGCCTCTCTATAATTTTACTTTTGTTTATTGTGACAGAGGCAATTTTAAACAGAGCTCATCTAGTGGAAAAAACATCGTTTGATCAGATGAACGTATCTATAGGATGTTTTTTTTTGAATGACTTTTATTTTACCTACCTGGTTTTGATATATAGCTGAAGGTTGGTGATGTGAGGGCTTTCCATCTGACCACACCGTTAGAGGTTGGCCAAAATTTTCCCTTGAAATTTCCCAAAAGGTTTTAGCAAAAACAATTGCTCAATTGACTAGTTAGTATCTCAAATGAGAGCAACATGCATTTCACCGCAGACCCTGAAGGGGGCGCCCACAGCCCACACTGAGACCCAACCGGGCGATTTGAGGTACTGGTTATGCAAGCAAAAGCCAGCCTCTGGAGAATGGATGTGTTTGCTAATAATTTTTGGCTTCATGGTACATAGATGTTTCCCTCTTTTTCTAAATTCTCATTATTTATTAATGGCATGTAGAAGTAAGTATGCTTGCAACACAATCTGTTACCTTAAAAATGGGCTGCATTATGGTTACTGAGGGCGACTAGAGCCAAGAAAAAGCAGTGCAGCCATGCCCTCTTTTTTTTTTTTTTTTTAAACCCGTGAAAAGCTGGATGATTCCAGGATGAGAAATCTGACATGTGGGATGGATGGTGAGAGAGAATTGGGAGTGGGAGTCTGTAGAGAAGGTTTGGACAACCTAATGAAAGATTACCTAAGATGTTACCAGCCTGTAAAAAGTTCCTGCAAAAATCGACTGCAGTAGCTCTTCTGTGTCATTGCACAATAAAAACAAACTGCATTTGGTGCATATGGAGCACCTTTTCCAGAAGTAAAAAGAATCTGCTGTATTCAGCTTGATGGCTCATTGAGCTAGTGTCTATTGGTTGTGACAGAGAAATGTGCCCTAATGCTTCACTACTTGGGTCAAAGATTCAAATTTAAGGACACATTCCTTATCTAAATGTTTGGCTTGTTTCTGTAGAACATTTTGGGACTCAGAGTCAAGGGGACGAAATCAAGAGTAGGATTTTCATGTGGTATCAGGAGAGAATCTTGTGGCATCACGTAGTCAAGAAGGAGACTTGTCAAATTAGCCAACTTGTTAAAAATCGTTTTAAAGAGGATGGCATGTAAGTTATTTGCAAGCTCATAGCAGCAGCAGTAACTCACGTTCTGGCAATTTAAGACTATCCTATGAGCCTCGGTTCTTCAGTATTCATTAAATAGCACTTAGTTACTATGGCAACTGTCCCCTTTCAGTATTTATGAGCTACAGGATATCTCACAGAATCTCAAGCACATGAGCACATAGCTAAACACATTGTGTGCACTGGGACATTTAATGAAGACTTTTAGCTAGACCATATTCTGCAAAGCAGACATATTTTGCTCACAGCTATTTTCATTTATTATTTTTTAATTCAATTATAGCAGGCTTTGACCTTGAATATACCATTCTTAAAGGCATTGTGCCATCTCTCCTGCTTAATTTCCTTCCCTTTCTCATCGAAGATAGATATAAATGAATTTTACTTTATACTCAGTGAAGAGTAATGACTTGTCGCCTAGGAAAGTGCCCCTTTGGATTCTGGAGGGGGCCTTGTGCATGTAAGGAAGCAGAGGAAGAATGACGGTTTCATCCTTGGGTGATGGGGGTTGTGAGTGTGGGAGCCAGGAAGAGATAAGGGATAAAGTGCCCTTAGGCAAATAGTGATGGCTTCTTATTATAGCTATATCATCAGGGACTGTTTCACAGAAGCTTCAGGCATTTTGTTGTGGGTATCATTTGACTAATTTGTACACTACACTCTCCCTCTTCCTCAAAAGAAGCATGTACACGCACACATACTAGCTCACACGCAGCAACTGCATTTCTGTTTATAGAAGTCAGGTCTGCCTGGAGACTCTGCTTTTAATGCCTGTTTCTACTGTTTATAACTCTTTCCCTGGTTCCCAAACCCACACAGGAGCAGCGAATATGTGTAGGATTGAAAGGGTGGGAGGCCCAGGCCTTGTACCAGGTACGCGGGTAGAAATGACAGTTGATACTGTGATTTTTCACTGTGTTGTCTCGCATACACTTGGGGAGGCCACATGGTGTCAGATTAAGGTTGTCCAAGCCATGCTTTGGACAAAGACGGGGGCACCCTTCGTAGAGTAGTGGACATAGACGTTTACAGTAATTATGACCATTTTCCTGGCAGATGATTGCAAAGTATCCTGAGGAATAAGTGTCTTTTGCTTATCCACACAAAATCCTGCCCATCTTCCTGGTTCCTGGGGGCAGGAGCAGAAACGTAGTGTAAAGCAAAAGGCTTTGAGGTTTAATTCCTTTTACTAACTAGATGTGGCCTTGGGAATGTTAGTTAATTTTTCTGAATTTCGGTTTCTTCATTTGTAAAATAGGGATGATGATGGTGATGGTATTTATTTCATAGCATGGTCATGAATAGTTAAGATAGTAGAATGAAAAAAATTAAAAACAAAATAACTAAAATGGCCTAGTACAGAATTAATGTTCAGCAGTGCTTGGCATACAGTAGGTGCTCAGTTAGTAGTAGTAGGTGGTCAGTGGCAGTACTAGTCAATTTATTGAATAAGTGAGACCTATTATTAACTATAGTTCTAATTCAAAAATCCTTGAAATAATGATTTAATTCAGACATGACTAAAAGATACTAGAATTATATTTCATACAGAAGTTACGCCTCTTGCACACATCCAATTTTCACCAAGAATTACTAAAGTCAAGAAGTTTGGATGGATTCTTCTGGCTGAGATGACTTGATTAAAGGAGGACTCATAAGTGCCTCCAGGGCTGACTCCTTTGAAAAATTGTTTGCTGGGAAACTGTTCCAACAAAACCCCTAGGATTTATTTTGTGGCCTTCCGAAGACATTTGCTTTAAAAAAAGTTTCTGACTACCCATGAATTTGCTGATTACATATGGGTAAAGTTTTAACCACTATTTATTCCAACTTGTTTATTTAAACATGTTCTTATTCAACTGAACCTTTCAAGTGAGCTAGAAAATGATTTCCAGAAACTTCACTACTAATAGTGGCATTTTTTTTTAATTATAAAAGAAAAACAGCTTAGGAACAGATCACAGTAACCCATTCTATCATTGATCATTTGCCTTTGCCAGAGTAAGCACAGTTTATTTTAAGCATTAGGATTTGGACAAAAAAATAAGCACCAAAGGGGAGGTAGTTGTGTAAAAGGCATAGGCTTTTCTAACCAAGTGGCTACTAGATGTTTCTTTCTACACGACGTATATTATATATTTTTTGTGTTTTAGGCATTTACCTATCTTAATTACAGCTGCAGCCCTAGGTCTCAAAACAATGCCAAAACATCACTCATAGAAGCTCAGTAGTTATTTGTTGAGTGAATAAACCAGATGCTAATGGTCTTGGGCCAATGAAAAAATGTGTGCCTTAAAAATTTTAGATGGGCTTTGTTTATCTGTTTCTTGAACTGGTTTAATATCGGTTTTACATTTCTTCCCTTTGAGTTAAAGAAAAAAAAAATTCTTGGCACTCCTACCTTCTCCTTCCCCAAAACAGTGCCTGGCAAAGATGCATTCCTGAGTCAGTGGCCAGTAGCATTGCCAGAACTGGCCAGGACTGTGGCTTAAGCCAGGTTGGATCCTTTAGTGGGTCAAACAATTCTGGTTTTTGTCCAGATTCACTCTTAATTCTGGCCACTTATCTTAAAAACATGGGGACCTTGGTTATGAAGAAAACAAGACAGTGAAAATGGATCAAAAGAAATTTAATATCAGTACCTGGAAAGAATCCCAGGGTCCTTATATTCTTAAAGCACAGCAAAGAGCCATGGTTTTTTTTTTTTTTTTACAAAAGCCTTTGTGGAAAGCATCTGATGGGAAGAAGATCACAATGGAAGTCTATTTGGATACAGTGAGTGATGTGGGGAAGGGCAGTCTTTTCTAATGGCCTGAAAATTCCAAAAAACTTAATTGAAACCGAACTACCTTTTCCTTTTAAAACACAGGTTCTCAAAGTATGGTCCCTGGACCAGCAACATCCATATCCTTTGGGAATTTATTAAAAATGCAAATTCTCAGGCACTACCCCAGACCTGCTGCCCCAGAAACTCTGTGGGTAGAACCCAGCCATCTGTGTTTTAACAAGTACTACAGGAGATTCTGATGAATACCCAAGTTTGAGACCGACTGGTTCTCATAGAATTAGAGAAGACTTTGGGATTCATAAAGTCCAGTTAATTCCCTAAACAGAGTTCTATATGGCCTTGCTTGATTACTACTAGTTTTAAGGAAGTTACTACCTAACCAAACCGTTCAATCCTCTCTGGTATGGCTATAATTGTTAGGATGTTCTTCCTTTGATTGCATTAAAAGTTACCTCCTTCTAGGCCCTAAAACGTTTGCCTTTGGAGCTATGCATAATGTATCTGTGCTTTATTAAGACAGTTCATTCATTCCTTCCTTCACTCAAATACTTGAAGAAATTTATTGGGCCCCCAATAAGTATCCCAGCACCAAGTAAGTATTGTCAGCTCCCTCAGTAGCCCCTTAGGTCCATGATTAGCAGAGTCCCAGTGTCCTGACGATGCTCTGTTCACCTTTTCTTGACACACACTTGTCTGTCCTATAAAGATGCGAGTCCCAGGACTGGACATGATTCTGCCTGTAATACCACCAGAGCAGAAACATGTGAGGCTTTTATATTGAATTAGTTTTATATTGTTTTATATTGAATGTAGAACTTTGCATTTCTTGTATTACATTTTTTAGGATGCACCTTATGAAATTGCCATTTGCAGGTTACAAACAGTGAAATGTAAGCGATTGCATGAAGTTCCAGTATCTTATCACATTTGTTCAGTCAGTAATTTAAAAACTAGTATTTGGTCTTCCTCTCTGATGTTTATGTTAAAATGACTAGGATTATACTAAATGACTGCCATTCTATATTACACTCTTTAAGTCCACTTGAGCAGAGAGTAATTTATAATGTTCATAATTTTTAGAAGATGCAATATTTAATATAAATAGAAAGTGAAAAAAATAATGCCCTTGCATATTCACCCCCAACAACTACCTTGGATCTTGGATGTGATGTTTATTACTCCTATTTGTGTTTCTTTCTATTTGTACTATATAGAGATGCAGTCCCAGGCCACTGTATGTATGTACATAGATGTAATTTTGTATATTTTTAGCTTTATATGAATTGTCTAGTACTACATGTATAATTATGTGGCTTTCTCAGTACTGTCTTTCTGGGACTTATTCATGTTGAAATGCATAGGTTGTTTCATTCACTTTCACTGCTATATAGTATTCTGTTTTGTGAATATAGCAAATTTGATTCTATATCATTTTGCTTGGGGTCATTTAGGACATTCCAGTCTCTCACTATTTCCGACACTGTGTACATCCTTGTATACATGTGTGAGAGTTTCTCTAGCACATTCATCTAGCCCCTGATTTCTTTGACATCAAATGCTGTCAAATTTTGCCAACAGAAGCATATAAAATTGCTTGATTTTTGAAACTAAATGCCGAACTCTCCATTTGTCCCCATTACATTTTATCTTGTTCCACCTTCATTTATCTAGTTATTAAAAACCATATATTGGGCCCCTGCTATGGTCCAGAGACCACAGGAGGCAGCTTACATTCCAGGTATTAGCTCTCACTGACAGAGAGATCTCGTCACCCTTACCATATATAAATGGAGGTTAAGGAATATACATATATATGTATGTGTGTGTGTATATATATTCATGCAGAGTGATGAGCTGGGAGTGCTGAGTGAGCTGCCTGTCTGCCTATGAATCCAAGGTCAGAGCTCCCTCAGGTTCTTCAGGGCAGCAGATTGCATGCTCTGTCCTTGGTGACAAGTGAGTACTTGGCCAGCATGTGGCATGGATCCTTGCAAATCTGCCAACATTCCTGGACATCACTTCCCAGCACGTTTTGCTAGCAGTGGGATTCCTTGGACATGAGAGGACAGCTGACTTGTTTGTTTGAAAGATGTCATGCGCTGGTGAACACCTACTCAGTGTCTTCCCAGGAGAGTGGCCTTTGCAAACCAGAGAGAGCTGGGGAAGGAGAGTCAGGCTACATTAGCTTTATACTGCAGCTGCAATTGGAGTCATATTAAACCTCTTGCCTGATTTCCTTTGTCTAACTTGATTTCTTTTTGGCTGGGAGGCAAATGGATCAATATTGTTTTTTATGTCGAGATTATGTTGCCTGAAGGAAATTTCCCATCGGTTCAGTGTGCCTGCTTTCAGCTCTGTAATTGGGGCTGTGTGCTGTCTGGGCAATGAGGGGCCTCCCCAGAAATGCCCACGAAGCCTGCCATCTGTGCAGAGCCCACCAAGAGTGCCCTTCTAGAAGGGGGTCAAGCAGGCTGCCCCTTTCAGGGCAGAGCTTGGCATTTGTGCCAGACTCTTGCACATGTTGCTCTGGCCACACACTCATATAGACAGCTTTATTTTATTTTTTTTGTGTTCTGCAAAGCTCTTTTCTCCCTCCCTTGTCTCTGTATCTTTCTCTCTAGTTGGCCCACTCTCTCCCTCTACAAAAATTCTTCAAAGTTAGTTTCTTTACATTTCTGTGATGTTTTCTTCCCGTCTTCCTTCTCCTCACTCCTTGCAGCTGCAATTCATGCCCTTTTCTTATCACCAGCAGAGGAAAATGCTCATACTTTGCTCTCAGTTTCATTCTTCTATGAGGCATTTAAGGAAAGCTAAGATTCTGGAGGCAGAATAATAAGAAGGCAATTTACCCACATGAAAAAAAAAATTGGAGCATTTATCTGTGTGGAAGGGTTGCTGAATTCCTCATGTGGTAGGGCGAAGGAAGACAGTAGTAATCAGTTATCTAGAAACATATATTTATTACATGCTCACTCTGTGTAAGAAATGGCATTCTTGAGAGCCATGGGGGGACATAAATAAAGGTGTAATACCTGCCATCAAAGAGGCTGCATTCTGGTTGGATAGACAAGATATTCTGGTGGGAAAGGATAAATAACTCTTGGAAGAGGAAAATAATAGCACAGCAGTTCAAGAAGTGGGAAGGGTCTTGTGTGCTTCACTCCACAACAAATGAGTGGTCTGAATCATTGTCCTGAGTTGAGGTCATTGAGACCTCACAGGAGGCTGGGTTGGGCTTGTGAAAGGGCTTTGAATGAACTGGATCCTTGGGGTGGCTCTAGGTAAGTAGACAGGAGGCAATAAAGTCATCTAGATGGAGAAGTCAGGCAAATAAGGCGGAATGGAAAAGATATATTCAAGGGGCCGGAGAGCCTGGGCAGAGGGGTCAGGATGAAGGCAGTTGAAGGTAAGATTGGTCCTGGCAAACTGCCAAGGGCTCTGAGTGTTAGTTTAAGTATAGATTTTCTGAAGCAGCATGTGCCATTGAATGGCTTTGAGTGAGGGTTTGAATTGACCTGAATCTGTGCTTCTTGATCTTTACTTGGCACAGGTAGAAACTGATGTTATTTGTAGGGCATGTCATGGTGAAGAGAATTTGGAGACCAAGAGGAGAATGTAACATTATCAGTTTGTCTTGGTTTGGCCAGAACTTTCCCAGTTTTAGCACTGGAAGTCCCACATCCCAACAAATCCTTCAAGCTGAGCCTACACCAGGACTGCTTGTCTGTCACCTAGGAGGGTGCTTTTGATCACAGGTGACTAGCGGACGAACTCTCCCCCCACCTGGTCATCCTGGAATCTGAGAGTTTCAGTCTTGCATGTAGGCTCATCAACTGGGAAAGCTTGATGACCCAGGACTTTAGGGTGATGACTGTGCAGGACTGGTTGGAGTCTGAGAGAATGGTCAGGAGGCCATTGGTGGACTCTGGCTTGAGGGGATAAGACCTCATACAAGATGATGGCAACAAAAGTGGTAGCAGTGGGGAGGAATTGGCTTACGGTATTTTTCCCCCTAAAAGGAAAACTCTTCCCTGACAACTTAGTGAAAGATAGGAAATTGATGTAGTAGAGGAGTCTACTGCAGCTTTATTAATATATGACCCAAGCATTTACTGAGTGCCAACTGGGTGCCATATATTGTACCCTAGGCTGAGTGAGAATGTCTTCCCTGAATGTAACTCAGGCCCTGATTGGACTGATTAAAAAAAAAACAAAAAAAACAAAAAAAAAACCACTCCACATAATTAGTGTAAAAGTAGTCAATCGGGGTGTGTGGCCCAGTGGTTAAGGGGCATGAGATCTAGAACAGAACTGGATGACTGCATTCAAATTCCAACTGTACCAATAGTATCTGTGTGACCCTGGACATTTTCCTCACCTCTCTGAGGCTCAGTTTCCTGCCAGTAAAATGTAGATATGTAATAATACCAACCTCTGAGAGTTGTTGAAAGGAGATAATACCTTCAACCTGATGCCTTGGCATATGAGTAAAACTTAAAGAGACATTAATGTCATTATTATCATTATCACACAAAATGATAAGACATGAGAGATTTACAAACTAGCAGAGAGGTATCAAAGTAAATGACCTTTAGAACTTGGGATCCTAGAGGGGCAAAGGCTTAGAGAAATCAACATTAGCCCCAGAATTCCAGTTTATTTTGTCAATCACAGTTTCACTCCTGTTTATATATATATCCTCCTCTGCACATTTAGTATGTAATTGGGAGGTCAACAAGGCACAGTTGTAGCAGTAACTTGCGTAAGAAGCCTCTTAGACATCATGTTGCACAGGACTGTTGAACATTTTTGGATGTCTGACTTCTCCAGGAAAGGCTCTCTAGATAATGATTTTGTTTTAGGCCCTTTATCCAGGTTTCATATACTTAGAAAACTTTTACAGTTTTCCTTCCTTCCTTCCTTCCTTCCTTCCTTCCTTCCTTCCTTCTTTCTTTCTTTCTTTCTTTCTTTCTTTCTTTCTTTCTTTCTTTCTTTCTTCTTTCTTTCTTTCTTTCTTTCTTTCTTTCTTTCTTTCTTTCTCTTTCTTTCTTTCTTTCTTTCTTGACACAATCTTTTTTTCCCCTTTCTTTTTGTTATTTTTGCAAGTAAAAATTGTACCTTTCAGCCACAATATATTTGAGCACTAGGGAAATTGAATACTTTTTAATGTTTATTAGTCATTGTTTTTTTTTTTCTTGTAGAGAAATATCTATTCATGCCCTTTGTTCTTTTTTCTTTTGGTAGCATTATATTGCTTGTCTCTCTATTTAAATAGTCTGTCATATTTCTTACAAACTCCCCCAAAGTTCTATTGAGGAATAAATGCTGTCATTATATGAAAGTGTTTCATGGAAACTGTAAAGCACTATATATATATATTATTGTTATTAAAAAGTTGGCCTTGTTCATAAGTTAGAATGAAGTTTATAACAAACAGGTCCTTGCAAATTCAGAAACAGGCATGACAGTAGTGTGAGCTTCATTCAGGCAGGGATTTCTATCTGTTTTATTCCCTACTGCATCCCCAAGGCCTAGAACAGTGCATGATGTGGAATCAATCAATAAATTGGTAATCAACAGATATGTGTTGGTAATCATTGGTAATTAATTGGTATGTTGGTAATCAATAAATATATGTTAAATGAATGAGTATAAGATAAACACTTAGATGGAAAAGGGTTTTCTACAATGTTCCACCCAGATGACTTCTTCATTTCACTTCCTTTTTTGCCTCAAACCAGAAGTGAATAGAAATGTAGACAGCTGGTAGGTCAGAGCTTTGAAATAGTGGTCTCACAATTCTGGACTTGTGAAACTCATTTCTTAGCACCTAACTTTCTATATGGTAATAGTATAAGCCTCATTAGCAATTTTTACCTCATTTATTTAAAGTGATAAACCAGAGACAAGAAGAGTTTAATAACCCAAGCATGGCTTTCAGCAATATGATAAAAGGCCCAGGTTGTTTTGTTTTTCATATGAGAGCATTATTAGTTCCTAAATATATGGCACCTCTGAGTCCCTGCATCCCTCATTTGTTGTTCTCTGGCACCTATGAGAATAAATTGTACACAAAGACTAAAAGAAAACATGATGGTATTCCGTAAAATTGATTCATTCTTTGGTGGCCTATTTTTGGAGAAAGGTTTTGCATGGAAATTTATGCTGATGAGTATAATCTCATGTGTAGACTTACATTCACTATCCACCCAGGGGCCTGGTACCACATTCTTTTCTCCAGTTTTTCTATTCTGTTTTTATCCTTAATTATCATACCTCACAATTTGTTTTCCTTTTAAAGTGCTTTAGTACTTCTGGAAGAAGAAGGTGTACATTTTCATATAAATGTGCATTTTATTCAAGACCAGTGTCCTGGATAGATCTCTTCTAGTGGGAAGCAATATATGGTGGTCAAGCACTTAGTATTTGACTCTTGATGTATGATATTAGGTGAGTTACTCAGCTTCCTTGAGCCTCAATTTCCTCATTTGTAAAATAGGTATTTAAAAGCAGCCCTCTTCCTTTGGGTTGTGAGGAGGATTACATAAAATAATGTATGAAATGATGCTAGCATACGGTTTAACATATAAGCATGCAGTAAAACAGAAGCTGCAACTGAATGTGATTATTTATCATCGTCATGTTCACATTGGTGATTTGGCCATGGCTCCTAGCCACTGAGGTGCTATTAGTAAATGTAAGAGGAGCAAGTGAAAATGTCAAAGGTGAATGCTTTTGGAGGGCAAAAGATAAGGAAAAAGAGATCCCTGCAAGAAACTATCCCACCCAAGATCAACCAGTCAGGGTTCAGAGAATACAGGTAGATATAAATACAGAGATCGATATAGAGACAGATACTCATATATACACACACATGCACATATCTGCGCATGTGTACAAGCATACATATGTGTGTCTATATGTATATGCACAACCATATGCAGATGGGTATAGATATGTATGCACATGCACATGTGTGTATATATAATTGATCTCCACAACTGTAGGAGCCGGTTGGGGCAGTGTCTGCAAGGCTCCTGTCTTTGTGTCTGGCTCTCGCATCTGAAGTCCAGAGGCAGACGGTTGGGAGGGCAAGATGGGGTAAAGCGAGAAGAGCAAGGAAAAGGTGGAGCCATAGCACAAGCTGGGCCCCGTGGGGAAGATGGAGTGGGACCAGTGCCTGTCCTTGTCGCCTCTGCGCTTGGTGGTGTGGTGTGCGGGTCGCCTGGGGTCATAGGACTGAATGCCACCTGGCCTGGGAGTCCAGCAGCTGAAGGAGGGTGCAGGAGAAGGCCACGCGGAAGCCCTGGTGGCTGCGCACCGCTGGAGAGCGGGCTGCAGAGCATCGGGGCTGCAAAGTAGTTTCGGCCTCACTTCCATTGCCCCCCCCCGGAGGCATAGGGGCCATTTGCAACGGGGGTGGGGGCGCTATCTGTTTCAAGGCCAAGACACGGAGGTTCTGAGAGGTTAGGCATTCGCCCCAAATCGCAGCTGGAAAGGGCAGAGCTGGGATTCAGGGCGGGCCTGTTGACTCGCGTCTGATCTCTAACCGGGGTACGGGCTCCCGAAGGGCAGGGAGGGAAGGGGCACGCAGCAGGGCCGTCTCTGGAGTCAGGCCTCCTGGGCTCGTGGTCGGGCCTCTCCCCTGAACGGCAGTGTGCCCTGGGGCCAGGTGCTTATCCTTGGTTCGTTTCAGCGCCCTTCTCTGACCAGCGGGGACTGTGAGCCGGTGTGCCCCAGGGGGCTCGGTCAGCGCTTCCTGTGCCTGCAGCGGCAGAGCGCGGCGGCCCCTGCCCCCGGAACGGCCGCCCTGCCCCCAGCTTCTCCGCCACACCGCCTGGCACCCTGGGCCTTGAGCCTCCTGCCTGCTCGACCCCAGAGGTGACATCGTAGTGATGACGTGAGCCCTGGAGCCTCCCTCTGTGACGGTGCTTCCTGGAAACAGGTGCCTCCTGGGGGGGGGGGGGGGGTCACGTGTGGACTGTACAGCCGTCTGGCTAACGGGCCTCCGGGGCTGCGCTGCTCCCTCGGACAGAGCTGCTCCCTTGGACAGAGCTGCTCCCTCCGACAGAGCTGCTCCCTCCGACAGAGCTGCTCCCTCGGACAGAGCTGCTCCCTCCGACAGAGCTACTCCCTCCGACAGAGCTGCTCCCTCGGACAGAGCTCCCAGGGCTCTATTTTCCCAGGGTGGATGCGCCAGCAGCCCGCGCCACAGCTGAACTAGACGGTTAGCTGCCACCAAGTTCTTGCGCAGATGGAAGGCAGATAATTTCTATGAAAATTCTAAGGGTTCTGACACATCTTAATGATAATGCTCAGTACGTTTAATGAGAGGAACCTACTGCTTTCATCCTCTGAGCAGGGGTTGGGGTTGGAGGTGGGGAGGTGGTCACTGATGGCCTGAGACAGGATGGGGGGGAGGGGGTCAGGCTGCCTGTGTCTTATTTCTGGCCTAATCACTTCTCAGGCAAGTTACTCCTCTCTCAGTCTCCACTTCCTCATATGGTAAACAGAAATCATAATGTGGGTTGTTGAGAGGCTAAGTGAGGTGATAGATGCACATGGAAGGACCTGGAATATAGTAGGTGCTTAGTGGGCAGTGGTGGAATCTAGAGCTTGCTGGAACGGTCTCCCTGTGACCCCACAACTTTTTAGTCATCTTTCTTGCCTTCCTTTGCACTTTTAAAAAACTATTTCTTTTTTGTTGTTGTTTTTACCCCTCCTTCTCTCTCTCTCTTTCTGTCCTGGCCTTTAATTTTTTTCCTTTGGGGCTCTCCCTTGTGATGGTTTTAGGTCTCTCAAGGGCTTGGTGTTTTATTTTTGTTTTGTTTTGTTGTCATTGGAGGCATTTAGAGCAGGGATCAGCAAACTCCTTTTGTAAAGGACCACATAGTAAATATTTTAGGCTTTATGGGCCAGCGAGTCACTGTTGCTACTATTCAACTCTGCCATTGTAGTACAAAAGCAGCCATAGATAACACACAAATGAATGAACAAGCCTATGTTCCAATAAAACTTTATTTACAGAAATAGGCTGTGAATCTGATTTGACCTGCAAGCTATAGTTTTCCATCCCCTGATTTAGAGTTTTGGAGATTAAGATTCTTCTCACTGAACATTGATGTCCTCCGCTGGATATTCTGGACCTCCAGTTCATACACGGACACTGACCGAGGAAGCCTTTCATACCTCATTGGCTCTTGGTCTGTATTTTTTCACAGCACAGCCTTTAGACAGTAAATCAAGAAATGGTTAAAAAGCTTACATTGTTATTCACAACTGAATACCATTCAAGTCTGGAACATTCTAAAATTCCATTTAGACAGCTGGATCATAAGCAGCTCCATCAATTCAAAGTTGAGTGATGGTCCTCGAGCAGTCAGGGTTGGGTAAAACTTGCTAGCCGTAGGAAAAATGGAGAAGCACAGTATTGGTACGTGCTCTTTGTATAATTATCTGCTGATCCTCTCAGGCAACTTCCAAAAGAGCTTGGTGACCCAGCATTGTGATTAAACTGAACTGCTTTTCATCATTAAGGGGAAGCCTTTGAACTCACAGACCTAAGTTAAAAATCTGGCTTTGCCACATGTGAGCTGTGTCTTAGGCAATTTTAACTCTCCAGCCTCAGTTTTCTCATCCATAAAATAGGGATAATAATCATTATATACGAATCATCCCAGGCTTACTGTGAAAGTTGAAGGAGATAATGCTGTCATTGCCTATCAGAGTAAAGACTCCATAAATATTTGTTATGGTTATTATGAGAAAATGGTTTTTTGAATATTTTGGAGTTTCTGACTTGGGAAATGAAATTACTCGGGAACAGAATCATGCAACATTATGCTTGCCTCATCACCTTCCCAGGAATTCTAGAGGCCAGGCCTCCCTTCCTTGGATTGCAGACTAGGAATTCTTTCCAACTCCCTGGGGCCCAGCAGCCCAGTGTCATTGGCGTCACCTGCTTCTCCAGCAGCCTGAGCTCCTTGCGCTCTCACCTGGCCTTTGCGTCTTTCCTTCACTAACGCACCTCTCAGTTGTCAAGCAGTGATTTTCCAGTGTCAAACTACATTACATCTGCCAGTGTTTATGCTTACTACCTCTTCTTATTCCCCTCAGTAGGGATGGAGGGAAAATAGGTCATCTTCCTTTCAAAAAAAAAAAAAAAAGTAAGTTTAGAAGTTCCCCAGACATTTCTGGTACCCAGCCTTCTCTTTTTCCATCTCTTTAGAGAACTCAACTGTCTTTTCTTTATATTCCAGGCATTCCTTTCTCTCCCTAAAATATGGCATTAGAGCTGAGCATCCTAAGTACCTGGCTTAGTCTGAATTTTCAGGAGGGATACTGTGTGAATATCAGCCAGCATATTCCTGTGTAGAAAACCAACATCTTGTTTATTCTGCCCAAGTTATGCCCATACATAGTCTGCCAGATAATGTCAGCAGCCAAGGGCGAGGCCACTTCCCAGCACAGAGACAATGTAATTACAGGACAAAGTCCACACACCACCCCAGCAAGAAGTTATTTTTAACTCTGACCAATATGTTAGGCCAATGGCCTTGCAAAAGCTAATATTCATACCTCACCCACATGCACTTATCTGTTCAATATTCATAGGATATACATTCTAGAATCATGCTAGCTTTTGCTGATTCATATTTAATTCCTGTTCCTTTAAGACATTAAATCGTTTTTAGTTCTCCACTGTCTGAAAACTAGTATATAAAACATGAAATATTTATGTTAGGTAATAATGTAGAAATTTACTAATAAGTTATTTTCAGATAAACAAATATGTCTATAAAATGCCTTCTGTTTGCTCAGTGCTGTGTGAGGCATGGGAAGTGAAGGAATGATACCTACTTCCAAGGTCAACTTGTGAAATTCAGTTTACCCAACCATGACCAACACCACCATTCGTGATCTGTATTTTATAACTTCAAGGACAAAAATAGCAGGGTTACCTGATCAGTTTATTTCTTTAAGTCAGCGTTGGGAAGCATTTTTATGAACCTGCATTAAATGTCTCGTTATGCCTTGAGCACCAATAGAATTCCGAGTTATTGTCCAACTTAGATTTACTAATGTGGCTGAAGCAATTCCCATTTTCTCTTCTGTGGGAGGCAGGTGGAAAAGTCTGAAAACAGGGTGGAAGATTGATGGGTGCAGTGAGCAGCAATTTTGCTTAATAATGACAATGTACTTGAAGTAGCACCATTTAGTGTTTCCAGAGATGCGGCTGCTATGCCCCCCATTTATATAACTTGTCAGGTCCAAGAAATTGACAGAAGAGGTAGTTTGGAATAGTTGGAACTCATGTCAAAAAAAGTATCTTCCATCGTGATCACATTGTGAATGACTGGTCAATTTTGGTTCAAGAAATTTCTAAGAGCATACTTAAATCACTTATTGCTAAATAGAAAACAAACTAGGAAACATTGGAAATTATGGGCTGAGCTACTTCCCATTTGTTTTCCAGTGGATGAAGAATGCTTTCGTTGGTTGAAGGCTGTCCCATAGAGCTTTCAAGGACAGCATTGTCTAGGGTTTAAGACCCCAACCTCCTATCTCACCTGACCTACAGGAACTGTGCAATGTGGGGTGAGTTATAAACTACCATGTGTCTCATCCTCATTTATTGCATGAGAATAAGAATAGCCCCTACTCCATAGTGTTGGGAAGATTTCATGGTGATTATTCTTTCCTGTGAATATATAAGGAGTCCTATAACCCAATGCAGACAGATGAGGTATAGTTTTAAAGAAACCACTAACAGACCTGACATGATTTTTTAAGACTTTTTCGGGTTCTCATGGCAATGTGATAGGACTCCACCTGTGCTATGACCAGAGTGGCCAAGTTGGAGAAAATATAACTAAATACCTAAACAAGTTATTTCTCTGGGGTCAAGAAGATGCACGTTGCTCTCAGAAATCCTCTTGCTCTCTACAGTGTTCTCTCCGAATGCACATAGATGATGTTGCAGTCTCCTGCAGGCTTTGCTTCAGTGACTTTCTCATCTAGAAGAGCACACGGCTCTTTGATAGAAAGCTATTTGCAAAGGAACAGAATGTTTTTCTGCAGCTGTGATGTGAGTGCTATCAAAGTTATTGGCTAAGTTGGAAAATAGCTTAATGTTATCTTCAGGGCTTCTGCTGCCCTATCAGCTTAAGCCTTGAAGATGTATATAATTGGGATTCAGCAAGACAACCTTGACACCCTCTGCAGAGAGATGTGCCCTTTGATACAGGCTCAAAGCAACCTTAACAAAGAGCAGCCTTTCCCTTGGGGCAGAGTGACCGCTGAGAGCACCCTTCCTATGAATCTGCTAATGAAGAGGCAATGGCCCAGGAACCTCAGGCTCCCTAAACTGCTGGGTAGGCTTTGATCATTCCTATCTTTCCTGTCACCACCGGGACAGGCTGGCTTAACCATCATTAATTAGAGGGAAGGGAGTCTTAAAATGCTACTCTCCTGAGCTACCTTGCACATTGTTAAATTTGAAAAATATTTGGTAATGAATCTCGCAGCTCTTCGGTTTGGCTTACAACTGGAATCAGAGCATTGCCACACATTTGCATCTGTGCTGCAGGCACATCTGGTTGAACATAGGTTCCTATTGAATCACAGAACTTTAGAACCTTGCCTCAGAGTTATTATCCATGGGCTCTTCATTAAGGGATTGCTCTCCAAGGGACAAAGTTTTTATCAGTCAGGACCTTCCACTGCAAACCATATCAACCAACCTGCTCTCACTTAAGCGAAAATACACTCTATGGGAAGGCTATGGGGAGCTCACAGACCAAAGGAACAGTCAGTGCTGCAAGCTTGGGAAGGGTGGAGCCCAGGGCAGTCCTGGGCAGCCTGCTGCAGGGATTGGTTTGCATTCAGGAATGCACATGCCAATCATTTTTAAATTTTTTTCACTCTGCCAGTGATTCAGATTGCTAGGAAACAAAGGTAATCGCCCATCCCTTAGTTAGGTAAGAACATGGCACCATGCCTGTCTTACCCAATTATCCTCCAATGGGGAAGTAAAATGTCTTAAAGAAAAATTGGGGTTCTGACACCAGACAAAGGGAGAATGAAAGCCAAGGGAAAAACTACAGTCGTTGCTACCCTGCATTTCTCAGGATGGAATTATGTGTGGGGCCCATTTCAGAACCAAAATGCACTGCAAAGCTCCATGACATCTGCTCCGATTTATCTCACAATGTTACTAAACCTTATGATGATGACGTATGACCCCTGGACTCAATCTCTCTTTTAGTCAGAATCTGGGTACTCATGATCTTGCTTTCTTCCAAAATGGTTTCTCAATGTCCCAAGCACTGCCAGCTCAGCAGGTGACATGAGACCCACCAACTCTGCAGGGGAGGTTAGAGGAGCCTGACTTTATCCTTCATGCCTGGGCCTGTGCTGCATCTGAGGAAGCCCCTGTGAGCAACTTATGAAAACCTGGGGGATGTTTCATCATTTTTCCATGAAGTTCTGAGAAAGATGCATCCACTCCTGTGTCCTACATGACAGTGTCCCGACGCGGAGAGTGAAGGGACAATGCTTAATGCTCACCTCTGCTCAGGACCCGTCATAGGGACAAGGCCTGGAGAGCAGTTGGGCTCAGGCTTCATGCTCAAGAAAGGCCCCCATTTTATACTCCTGAGATAATCACAGAAGATTTTTCTAAACATCCAGAGACACACTGCAAATATTGAAAGAAAAAGATGTATCAACCAAGAGAGATCTATTCTAGGTGGTTAAACAGAAGAGAGATGTATTAAAGGGCACTGGGTAGCTCAGAGAATCTCTAGAAGGACCAGAGGACCAGGCTGAGAGGCTCTACAGCCACGACCAATGCCCTCCAGGGCAACGGAGAACTTCAGTGCTTCCCCCAGGCACAGTTACCATAGGTGGCTTCGGGAAGCCAGGCTGGGCCCCACCGCTAACCTTCTGTCACAGCGGGCCTGAAAAACACCATTTCTCCATCTGCATCTTCACCAACATGGATTCCTGTGACACCTGCATCCAGAGTCACCGGCTTGCCATCAAAGGCTCGTGTGAGGCACTATTTTGGAGGAGGCCGGATTCCATAACTGGGCCCCCGCTGCAAAGGAGGGTAGAAGGCATGTTCTTGGCTTTTGTCTTAACTGAAGGCCTCTGCCTTTAAGGGAATGTGTTCAAAGGAACAACAGGTATCCTTACAAAGGCAATTGTGTGACTTTGAACTTGCGTTCATTCCATTAATGGACCACATGTCCCACCCTGCACTAGTAATGAATAGATTTTAAATACATTTTGTAATAATTTTAGAAATCTCATGATGATACTATCTTGTTTTTTTTATTTAAAACAATTAAATGTTGAAATGTACCAAAATATTTTTTCTTATGGTGGGGTTGCATATATTCAGGATTCTCCAGTGAAAGTTATTCTGACCTCTCAGAGGTTGATTGATAACCAAACTGTGTGACCCTTGGGCAAGCTTTCACACAGCTTTATTTCAGCATTATCAGCAGGGACATGGGGTAATAATACTTCCCTGTGTACTTATTAGTGTTGATACAATTGGCATTGCTAAATATTGCTAGGTATTGATGAGCAAGCAGTTCATATAACTTAATAAGATGCAATTAAGAATGATACTTATAACAATTTATTTATTGATGTATGTCTGTATTAGTAATGAGCGTGTACAGCTCACCAGAAATGTTAAGTATACAATGGAACTCTGGGATTAGATGTTTGCCTCTCATTTAATTTGGTGCCCTATTGCAAAACCCAGTCACGTCCTGTAGGACAGTGAAGGCAGGAAATAAAACATACAGAAGGAAAATCGTGTGATTCTTTTTGTTCATTTCCTACCTATTTATTACATACCTACTGTGTGCTGGGGGTAAAGCAACATGATTTCAGTCCTAAAGTGTGCACCAAGTAGGAAAAGAGGGGCTTGTCAAGAGTTTGGTAGATGATTTAGCATTCAGGTAGTGCTAGGCCACAGAAGAAAGGCTCAGCTTTGCCTGGAATCATCAGGGTCAACTTCTCAAGGTCAGGAGTCTCTTCCTTAACCCCCCCACCCCCCAGCTTTATTGAGTTGTAATGAATGTGGCACTAGGACTCTTGAGTGGCGTCTTAGGGAAGGTGGATGGGAGCAGGGAGAAGGGTATTTGGAGTGAAGAAAACTGCATGCACCAAAATCCGGAAGTGTGGAAGCTCCTACAGAAGTGGAGGACTGCAGCTGTGGCTGGAAGGCAAAGGTTGGGTGACGAGTGGCACCCTGCCAGACACCTTCAATGGTAAAGTAGAAGCACATTCTGTTTGCTGCTGGTGATACTGCCTAGATTTTACATTTTGTGCTAATTGGAGCTCATTTACATAATGCCTTATTATAAAGAATCATTTAGATGTTGCCTAATTGTCGTCTTTCTCTTGCACTCCCAAGGCTGAGAAAGTCAAGGTCATGACCTTTATTTGGCAGAGGCAGAGAAACTTGATTTGACATTTCGCTGTAACAGACCTTTAGCTTTCATATTTGTTCTTGTTTGCATATTCAGTTATTCCGAGCCCACAAAAAACACTTTACTTTGTATATTTCCTCTTGCTTTTGTCCGCCTGCATATATATTTTCCTTGTAGATATACATACTTCGTATGTTTTTACATGTATTATTATGCATTTTTCATTTTCTTTGCCTCCTCGGCATATTTTTAATTCTTAATTCTTTCAGAGATGCCCGATATTCCATTGCATAATCATTAGGAAATTGTTATGCTTTGAATTTTAAATAGTTTAGGCAATATTGTGATGACAGTCTTAGTGTATAGAGCTTATTTCTTCTGTTAGATTATTTCCCTAAGAGGATCAGTAATTAATTGTTAACTTCCCATCAGTAAAATAGAATTTTATGATTTAGGGTTTCCCCTTATTTGCCTCCCATTCTTGTATTTAGTAACCACTTCAGCATGAATTTTTTATGCATTTTTCTTTCTCTATCTAGTGGTTGATATATCCATCCAGTCATGTTTATGTTACATTTTTACAAAACAAACCCCAGAGTGTGTAACTGTGATAGGTAGGAAAGTAGCAGTGCCAGACCATGGAAATATGAGAAAGAGACTGTGGTGGTCAGAAAAACTCACTTTAACCTGCAAGTTTGAAGCTCCTCTATTTGTTCCTTTGATTTATTTTCTTTGAGTTTATATCTCTCATCACCAACCCATAACTCATCATTACTCATTTTATTCTTAGTAACCCTTTAAATATTTTATTCATTTTCCTACTTTAGTGACATTACTTACGATTAGATTAGTAGCCTTCCCTCCTCTTTAGTGTTTGAAATTATTGTTGCTGTATTTGTAACTACCTCTTCTTCTTTTTATCTTTTTAACTTTTCTTTGTTTTTGCTTTTTGGGTGTTTTTTTTTTATTACTATTCATTTATTTATTCAAGGGGGGAGCAGGGGAAAAGAGAGGGAGAGAGAGTCTTAAGCAGACTGCACTGAGCACAGAGCACTCGATCTCACAACCCTGAGATCACAACCTAAGCAGAAACCAAGAGCTGGATGCTTAATCAATTGTGCCACCCAGGTGCCCCTTTGCAACTTTTCTTGGTATCATTAAGTTGGTTCCTAAGGCCTCTCTTTGTGGACAGTGGTGAAGAGTATAAGAAGGTAAGAGGGGAAACAAAGAGGCCAGTATGAAGTGTTGGGGTCACTCACATGACAGATGATGGTGGCATGGACTCCAGTGGGAATGACGGAGAGCAACAGAGGTGGGCAGGTTTGGGATTTATTATTATTATTATTATTATTATTATTTTGGAGATAGAACCAATCAATAGGCCTGATGATAGCTCAAGGGAGGAACAAGTGGGGGAGTTGTAGGAGGCATTGAAAATCAAGAATTCTGTTTGGACATGTTAGGGTTGGATACCAAGTGAGTACTTGGGTGTAGGATTCTGGACCCATGATTCAGACCAGCATTGTCTCATCCATTTCTAGGATGGCAGCACACAAAAGCCTGAATCCCCTAGCTCCATCCTTCCAGATCAGGGTTGGGGGGCCTTGGGCGGCTCTTCCTTGAACTCAGCCTTAGCATGTTTAGCAAAGTACTTCTCTTCCGTCCATTCCTAAGAGGGCATGTAGAAACTTCTACCAGAATTCAAGATTATGCTCGTATTATTTACAGCTGCCAGATCTCTTCCCCCCCACCTCTTTCCACTAAATGAGATTTGGGGCAAGAAGACATCCAACATTTCCAAGTAGCCTGGAAGTCATTGATCATATTGTGTAAGATCGAAAGTATTAATAAACTCCTGAGAATGATGATGAATATACAAATGGATGACATAGACCCTGCTAAGAGATTATATTCTAACATATTTTGTTACTTTATTATCCTTATGTTTTCAGTTTCACTACAGACAAGGGAAAGAAATTCAAGGGATCCCTGGGTGGCGCAGCGGTTTGGCGCCTGCCTTTGGCCCAGGACGCGATCCTGGAGACCCGGGATCGAATCCCACATCAGGCTCCCGGTGCATGGAGCCTGCTTCTCCCTCTGCCTGTGTCTCTGCCTCTCTCTCTCTCTCTGTGACTATCATAAATAAATGAAAATTAAAAAAAAAATTAAAAAAAAAAGAAATTCAAGATACAATTCTCCTTGATAACTACCAAATTCAATCTGATAACTACCAGTTAGGGATTCCCTTTGGGAAGGGAGGGACAAGAATGGGATTTGGGTGAGAGGTAAAGAAGAAGCCTTTTGCATCTGCAAAATGTTAAAATTCTGTAGAGCTGGGGACTGGGTCAGTATGTTCATCAGACTTATACATGTTGTAAAAATTAATTTAAAAATGTAAATGTGAGAGACAATACCTTCCTTTCACCCACTTCATCCTCATTAATCACCGTAAGAACTGATCTATTGGGTTTTTCTCTCGGAAAATGTAATTACTTTGTAATGAAATGTTAATGCTATGTTCTATTCTTAAAGTCGCTTGTTCAAATGATAAAGCTTAATATGGCTTAATAGAGTTGCTAAATTTTCTTCTAAAGTCATTCTTTTAATATTTCATATTTGACAGATGAACTGGTGATGATCTGGGGGGTCTTTGTTTTTATAAACAGGACTATTTCGGCAAAAACTCATCATCAGGCTGTTAACTTCAACATCTTCGAGGGCATGGTTTGCCATGGGGTGCCCGTTGTGACTATTTCCAGAGGAAAAGTGGTGTATGAAGCTGGAGTTTTCAATGTAACGGCAGGGGATGGGAAGTTTATTCCTCGCAAACCATTTGCTGAGTATATTTACAAACGGATCAAACAGCGGGACCAGGTGAGTTGTGCAGAAGTGGCTGTTACCAGGGGCTGGACTGTTACCTGTTCCTAGATGTTGGTGGTGGTGTTGTCACATACACCTCCTTTAACACATTCTTGGGATGTCAGGATTGATAGGAGAGGTTCTAGAAAAATACCAGTTTTCAAAGAAAGAATCATTATTGGATAGATGTCCTTTCTCGTGCAGATTGGTGTGTTTCTTGAGGGTTTCCTCATGACCAAGTCAGGTTTCCCCAGGCAAGTTTAGGGTCTCTGGGGACTTTTGGTAATTGAGGTAGTCAGTGTCCAGAAAGCAGACACTTATGTTTTTATTAGGGGAAACACGTGTGTGAAAAGATGGGAGGGAGCCAGAAAAGGCTGGAAGAACCTTCAGACTGCAATTCAAGTCTACCCTGGTGAAGCAGAGAGAAAAAAGAGTGGAAGCATCCTAGTCTACCATACAATCTGAGATAGATTGAGCAAGGCCTTGGGGCAGCCCTTGAGCCAAGTCTCCTGTCAAGTGGCTACATGGCATGCTGTCATGTCTGTCTGGGAGCACACCTCATAAGAGGTATGGCTTCTGTGCAAAACTGTTCAGAACTTAGCAGTGAATGGCTCCTCAAAAAATGCTATTCCTTATTCTTGAATGTATGAAGGTTCATTCTAATAGCCGCGAGAGCAAAGGTGGAGTTTTGAGTTTAGGTAGCTCGAAATATGAATCCTACTTTGCCCTTCCCATTTCCTAGGTGTGTGGCCAAAAACAAGATCTCTATTCTTGGGCTCAGTTGCTTCATCTAGAGAATGATAACATTTCCTCCTTAACAAATTGTAAGACTCAAATGAGAGTTTTAAATAGAAGGCACATAGTAGGGGTCAGATGTTACTTTTGTCTCTTTGCTTTCCTCTTTTGATGACTAAATCTATAACAAAGTTCCTTCAAGACTTTGTAGTAAATCTGTTATTATAAAAGAGGTATTTGTTCATAATATTTGTTGGGCTTTCACACCTTTATTTACTTTAAAATGTAATGTGTTTTAAAAATTCATCTCACTAAATACACTAACATGTCAGAAAATTTTCAGATTAAAACCATACAAATTGCTGGACTTGGGATGGGAGGAGGCAACCTGTGCCCTTAATCCCCCATGGGGACAAGAGGCCAGGGCTGAATGGCCTTCCTGATTTTTATTGAGCAGGCTTCACTTGCTATGTTCTTCATCTGGCCATATAGACCATAGAGTTTGAAACCCTAGGATTAGTTCTAAGGCTTCTCTCTCTTCCTTCCATTTTAAAATATACCTCTGTTTTTCCAAAGTCCTCTGGCTATTTTTCAGTGCATTCCATTTGGATCTTGTAGTCTGTTTGATTTTTCCTCTTACGCCTTTGAGAAATTTTTACTTGTGGATTCTCAGAGTTCATTATACAAGATTTATCCTATTTGTTGTTTGTTTGTTTTTAATTTTTTTTATTATTTATTCATGATAGTCATAGAGAGAGGAGAGAGAGGCAGAGACACAGGCAGAGGGAGAAGCAGGCTCCATGCACCGGGAGCCTGACGTGGGACTCGATCCCGGGACTCCGGATTGCGCCCTGGGCCAAAGGCAGGCGCTAAACCGCTGAGCCACCCAGGGATCCCCTGTTGTTTGTTCTTAACACTTCCTAAAGCTTTGATTAAGTAAACAAGTACTCCAGAATGTTTTCAATTCTCGGGGTGCTTTAATTCTTTATATACTAGATATCAGTCAAAATGTTTAAGATTATAGTTCATTTTGCTAGGGTTAATTTGTAAATGTTGACATTGATAGGTGACAGTGACTATAAGATAGTGACTATAAGAATCCTATATGTTTCTGAACATTTATGTGATAGATAACAGCAATATTAACATTTGCTGAGTGCTAACTTAATGTAAGTGAGGGCTTGGGTGCTGTCACTGTAACAGCTCTGGGAGGGAAAGAAGTATTATTTTAAAGATTAGGAAACAATCTTCAAGAAATTAAGACACTAGGTCACACAGATAGAATGTGGCAGGGTCAAAACATAATCTCTGATTATCTGACTCCAAAAACTATAAGTGAGCAATAAATGATATCATAGATCACAAAGATTGAGTTAAATGAGTTAATGGGAGGTAAATGATACAGCATTTGGTGTGAAAAAAAATAGTCTCTCAAAAAAATAATTAATCTGAATTGGAGGCATCACTATCAGCTAATTCATTTATGAAGCTGCAGTAGTAATCCAGGGGATGAGCTGAGAGGGAGAGAGACCTAGGGAATCATAAGGAGGTAGAATCAACAGAACTGAGTGATAGGTTAGGTGACACTTGAAGCGGATTTAAGGAGCTGCTCCTGGCATTAGTTCCAGTTGCTCACCAGTAGGGATGCTAGACTAACTGGGGACACCTGATGGACTGTATTTAAATGGCTGCCTGAGTCTTCTTCTTGTAGAGAAAACGTTTGAGGCAGCAGAGATCACCAAACGACTGGCTGCATCAATTCTCCTTTCCAAATGATCATGTTATGTTTTGTGGCAAAATTCATGTCAATTCCTTTTTCAAGAATTCACTATCAATTTTGTGAGTTACTTTATTTTTGTAGTATTTTCTTCTGATATGATGAACTTTTAAGGCATTTAAGTGCATTATTGTTTTTGCAATTACAATAAGTGACAGTTATCATTATTGTCATGTGTTGTTCTGAGCACTTACTGTATCAGGTAGTTTATATTCATTATTTTACTTAATCTGCATCATAAGCCATATGGTAGATATCCTCATTTTATAAAAGAGAAAGCTGAGTCTCAGAAAGATTAAATAACTTTCCCTGGGATGAGCAGTAAGTAAACATAAAAGCCAGGATTTGTGATATGGCTTCTGACTCCCACCGTATTGTGGGACCTTCATAAAGCAAGAAAACAAGTGTGAAATTTAAAGCACAGGGAAATTCGTTATTTTGGAAAACACTGGTGTGGGAAAAGTATCAAATAAAATGGATAAAATGAGGTTTGGAGGTTGCCTGGAACCATTTCAAACATTATTTTTTCTCTTCATTAAGCAAAGATAATTTTATAGAAGAAAAATATCACACTAAGGTTAAGAAAGGGAGTTGTTAGGCATTCTAGATTTTATTTTATTTTTATTTTTAAATATTTTATTTATTCATGAGAGACACACACACAGAGGCAGAGACACAGGCAGAGGGAGAAGCAGGCTCCATATAGGGAGCCTGATGTGGGACTCGATCCCGGGGCTCCAGGATCACACCCTGGGCCGAAGGCAGGTGCTAAACCGCTGAGTCACCCAGGGATGCCCGGCATTCTAGATTTTAAACTCATGTTAGGCTATTAGAGCTCTTGCTTTGGTTTTTCACTTAAAATATTCAGGTTATTTTGTGAGTGAGGATAAGAGTTTGAAGGCAAGCAGAAACAGCACATACAATTTCTCCTGTGTGCTTGTTATCCAACCCAAGAAAATTAATCACTTACCATCCTGGACTCTCAAAGAACAGATGGTAGAGACACATCAGCTGCTCCAGAACTCGGCTGATCTGGCTGGAGTGTTGGTTCCTTGAGGACATCATCTTATATTTTCATGCCCAGTGCTTGGTACGTAGTAGGAATTTGACAAACAAACTGCAAATGGAAGGAGCAAAGACTATAATTTCAGAGGTCATAGAAAGAAATTTAAATTGATTTACCCAGAAGATTGCCCCCTAATTCATCCCAAATAGTGGAGTTGTCTATGAACTTGGTTCTTGTCCATGATTTTATTACTTAATAAAATTTACCAGCATTATGCCATGCAGCTATCACTGTTACTAGATATAGTAAAGAATTTCAAAGGAAAGAGGCAACATTTTTATCCAATTTGATAGCTTTAGGGAATTGTCACTTTATTTTAACATTTAAGCAACTGATCCCAAAGGGAAGAAAATTTAAATCAGAAGATGAGGCATCAAACTATTTGATAAATATAATAAAATATATACTTCAATTTTTAAAAAAGATTTTATTTATTTATTCCTGAGAGACAGAGAGAGAGAGAGAGGAGAAAGAGAGAGAGAGAGAGAGAGGCAGAGACACAGGCAGAGGGAAAAGCAGATTCCATGCAGGGAACCCGACGTGGTACTCGATCCCGGGTCTCCAGGATTAGGCCCTGAGCTGAAGGCGGCACCAAACCACCAAGCCACCCAGGCTGCCCTATATTTCATTTTTTTTTTTTTTTATAAAAAGTCACTTAAGGGAGAGTTTTGGGGAATGAAGGAAAGAGAAGAAAAAAAAGCAACAGCAACTTACATATTCAGGAGCATCTTAAAAAAAACAAAATTGACTTACATACTGTTAATTCTTTAACCCCCAAAATATAGCTCTTGGCACTCAAATAGATTATATTTTTTAGAATGTTTGTGTTTAGATTTGTAATTTTCACCACACTTTGGAAGTTCAGACATTCTTTAAGTCATCTCTTTTTCTCTTTCTTTCAGTATTAAGCAACACAATCTATTCTGGGAAATCAGGGTCACATTGCATTTTATAGAGAAACAGGAATAGCTTCACGGAGCAATACATGGTTTCAGAGCTGTGCTGCCAAAGCTTTTAAACTTTTAAAGCTTTGCAACAATAAGCATAATTTGCCTTTTAGATAAGATAAAATTGAAGGGCTGGCTGATCTGGTCCTTGAAATGAATGTTCTCCATTTCTGAAGTAACAGTGTGTCAATGTCTTTCTCAATGTGGTAGCTCAGAGAAAATAGCTTAAGAGATGTCATAACTGCCATATATCCTAATTTCCTCAGATTAATTGCTAATAATTACAAAAGGTGAAACCTCTGTCGGAGTTGGTTCATTTTGGCTCATGAGAGATACTTATGCGTCCCTCGTCCCCACTCCTCATTCAGTGATGTCACTTCAGTAGCTTGAAATCAGCTGTGGTGGGAGTCTTCACACCCCAGAAATAGGCAAGTGCTATAAGATAGGGCTTTTGGGGTGGTGAGAAAAGGGGAGGCAGAGCTGGTTGTTAACATTTGCCAGCATACAACTGTATACGGGGACATTCTAAATAGTCTTTGTGCATTCAGCACTCACTCAGTAAATATTTATTGTTAACCAATTATGTCCCTAGCAGTTTAATCCTTACAACAACCTTCTGAGGCAAGTAGAGGTATCTCAATCTCATAAAGTAAGAAATTGAGGCTTAAGGAGGTCACATAGTTACTAAGTGGCAGTGTCAGAATTCAGACCCAGATTTTTCTACCTTCAAAGTTAGTCCTTTTATTCTCTGCTGCTGCAACATACTGATCACAAAGTTTAATCCCCATTCACACACATCGCCACCTGCTCCCATCTTCAGGATGTCACCCCTCCAAGCTCCCCTCCTGCACATGCTTACCCTCAGACTGGAAAACTTACTAGAGGAACCGGCCCTGAAATGAGAGGGCCCAGCTTGTCATACTGTTCTTTGAGAAATAGCTCAGCAGGTATGTCAAAGGTTAAATGGAAATATTTGGTGGATTGTAAAATATTATCAGAATGCAAGTTTTCCCTGTTACAGATCACCTCCGTGAACCTAAGGGTTACTTCTGCACTGGGGATTCACAGTCCCTGAAAAGCCCGGTTCAATGTATCCTGAGTGCCTCTGAGTTCACCAGACGGGCATGGATTTCAGTTGCTGCTCATTTGGACTGTTTAATGTTGAGCCAGTGTTTGCTATTTGGAATCTGGAAGTTCTGTTTTGTTGTTTTTATTGATATTTTAGGTTCTTAGCCTCCGTGAGTGGCTCAGCATCAGAACCTCCTCTTCCTTGTCTCAGAACAGCTAGCATCCTGGCACTCTATCTCTGCAAACAATACAGTTACATTTAAAACTATCAACTTTAAAACTTCTTGTTTACCCTGATCAGCTAACCAAAAAGCATTTTGCAGTTATGCAGGTTTGATGGTAACTACAATTAATATTTTATTTGTTGCACTTTTGCATTTTATTTATTACTGCAATGTAATTCTTATTTTTATCTTTCAACTAACTCATCACAATGACAATCATCATTAAATGCTGTAAACCTAAACTGAACTTTCATCTACCAATGAAAACCACCAGCACCCTACCAGATGAGGTGCCATCTGTGTTCCATGTATTACTTAGGATAGCCTCTCACAAGGTTTTATCCTCAAGCCATTTTATAGGATTGTGATATCATCAAGATAGAAAGAACTGCTGGTGGGTGACATCATTGAATTTTGAACCACCTATACAGAGGGAATTTTGACCAGGCTATACAACAGGGGAAAACACAGTCGAACCTTCTGAGGGTATGTTTTCCATTAGGACACTGGTCCCTGGAGGTGCACCTTAAGAAAGCTGTCACATGATTATAGATAATATTACTCTCAAGTGTTTATATTGCCCAATATCATATGAAAAGTTTTAAGAAGTCCTACAGTTAAGAAATCTTTCACTCAACAAATATTTCTTGAGCACCAGGTACTACCCAAAGTCCTAGGAAGGGACGCCTGGGTGGCTCAGTGGTTGAGTGTCTGCCTCAGCTCAGGTCACAATCACAGGGTCCTGGGATCAAGTTCCACATTGAGCTCACCTCGAGGAGCCTGCTTCTCCCTCTTCCTATGCTTCTGCCTCTCTCTCTCGGTCTCTCTCATGAATAAATAAATTAAATCTAAAAAAAAAAAAAAAAAAAGGCAAAGTCCTAGGAATATAGGCTTAGATATTACAGCAGTGTTTGGTCTCAGAGACCTTAAATCCTACTTCAGTTTCACCTATAGTTTGTGGGGCTTAATTCCAAGTCTTTTGGGGACACTTATATCTCCCCATGATGAGGTCACTTAGCCACTAGAATAAAGGAGTCTGGAGATTGGGGGAGATCAGAGCTGGACCTAATATTTGGGAATGGTGGCATGTAGATTTGAAACCGTAAGTCTGAGGCCACCAAGGAACCTGTGTAGGCAGAGAAGAAAGGGAGCTTGGGATAGAGGTCTGGGGCTGCCAACCTCCAGATGCTGAGGAGCCTGAGAAAGAAAACCAGGAGAACATGGAGAAGAGAAGGCAGGCAGAGAAGAGAGCTGCCCTCTTTGTTCCACCCTCTCCTTCTTCATCCTGCTCTTCCATAAATGTCCTCTAAGAATTAGGTATGGGGGTTTAGCTGGACCCTCAGGATGGAGCCTGTGCTAATCGCTGTACTCGTCCAGGATACTAGGGAATGAAGCCCACTTTGTTTCAGACCCGACCACTTAGGATTGCCCATGAGCATGACACACTGGTCTCACCAGATGTCAGGGGCCATGTCAGGGCTGGGCAGCTTCACACTTCAGATAGAGATTTGTTATTGTCACTAGAGAGAAGGAACAAGGGCTGTAGGTTAGATCTACCCAGAAAACAAGCTACAGAGCTTCTGAATAACACAGTGATGGCTTAGGAGTCTCAGAACGAGTGCCATCACCTTTCGATTTTGTCACAATGGACATCTTTTGAGGCTCTGATTTTACACAGAGTGCAATGCCAGGGGCAGGAGACAGTACAAAGATGAACAAGATGTGGATCTGGCATTAAAGAGTTTATGTAACCCACCTCTCTAAGGATAAGAGGATATTAAAAGGTGAAAAGTATTGGGAGGCCTGGGACCAGAACTTAAATTGTCTTTGATTCCTGTCCAGTCATCTATCAAAAGGGATGACTGTGAAGTGTGGAGCAGCAAAGCCTCCCCAGAGGGGGTTGGTTTGTTTCTGAGGTGGCAGTAGGGGCCGGAGTGGTTAACGTCCCACCTCCATTCTGATGGGAAATCATGCCCTGCCTACCCAGAGCCTCAAGCAGAGAGAGTCGCACTGTGTGCACATTCGACCTGGACAGTCAGGTGCAAGATGCATGGTGGCCACTGTGACCAGAGGGACCAGCCAGGCTGCAAGGTGCCTGGTGATGCTGTTCGTGCAGTGACTGAGCAGCCAGATAGTGGTTCCTAGACAAGCATGCGAACTGAGACCTGCCCGCAGAAGACAGCTGGGCAAAGAGGAAGTACAGCTCAGAGGACAGATAAATGGTGAAGCACAACAAAGGAGAGTGAGAGAAACTGAGTCAGCCCAGGCTAGGACAATCCACATAAAGAGGAGACAAAGCTCAGATAGGATAAAGCTCCTTCCTGTCACACCCTTGGTAGGAATTGATTGACTCTGTATTGAGTATTTGTTATGGAAAAACAGAGTAGTACCACCGCACTGAATCTGCTGGAAGAGATTGATAAGTAAACAGATGATTACAGAAAACTGGTAAGTAGGATAGGACGTGTCAGGGAGGACTAAAGCTTCCTGGAGGGATGATCGTCTGGGCTGAGTTATAGCAGATGAATCAGAGATATTTAGGCCGAAAGAAGAGTGGTAATGCCACATGGGCAAAGGCACAGCCCTGGCAGGGGGTTCTGGGAGGGACACTGGTCACCTGGTTTGGGTCATGTGCTACCCCCTAGCCTGCAGCTCATGAGCAAGCTGATCCCTGAGCGAGGAGGAGGGTGCCTGGACATGACCTCCCTGCCTAAAGCACAGCTGTTAGCCACGACTCCCCACAGAGGAGTTGGGGAGAGACCAAACAAGTGACAGCTGAAAAGCACAAGCAGTAAAGTTCCGAAGGAACTGTTGGATGAAGTGGGAGACAGAGTGGGGCTGATGAGGGGTGTGCAGCATGAGGGCAGGTGACACAAAGACCTGCTCACTTCTGTCACTGGTGAGTGAGCTGAAATCCACCACGGATTTCACTGGGTGCCAGTGCCGAAAGGAAGAGAGAAAGGCGAGACCCTTCAGATTGTAGGCAACATAGGGAATTGAATCCTGGCTTTCTTAGCTGGGTCTGATGATGCTCGTTAATTATGTTTAGTTGCTTTACAGCCTCAGTTGTATGGTCACCGTAGGTTTAAGTGATAGATCCTATGGTCTGGCTTGGAAAGTAAACCAGGGGAGGTAAAAACACGGAGACCTCCCAGAGAGGGAGGATGTGGTCAGAGAATGGGGTGTTAATGGGTTTAAAGTCGCAAGTGTGGATTGGCTCCAGGTAACCACAGGTGCAGGGGCTGAGTAGCACAGATAGGAGGAAGCTGGGCCTCCACTTGCCTGTATGGATTGATGTTCCTCAGGATGACAACAGGATCCAGAGTGAAGAGAAGGACTGAGTTGACAGTGAGCCGGAATGGAAACCCAGCAAAGCATCTAAGCAGACACAGAAAACGGGCAGAGACTGCTGAGCGGAGGCCAGGGCTCCTCCCGTGTGCCCAGTGCTCAGGGTACGCCCGACACTATACTGCAACTCTCAGAGCTAAGGCGCAGCCTCTGTGTCGTTCTTCGTTTTGTCCTCTGTGCCTGGCAAAATATCGGGGCCGGCCTGGCAATAAATTTTGAAGGAGGGAAGGAAATTCTTTGTATCTGCGAGGTGGCTTTCATGCCCTCTACACACTCCTAGACGAGTGTGTAGACTCGGGCGGATCTCTCAGCCTGCCAGCTTCCCACACTGGTAAAAGGCAAAGCTAGAGTGCACGCTTAAGTGCGTCGTACGCCAAAGCTCACACGGTTGATCACTACAGTATGTTAGTTTTGGTGGTCAGAACAAGACAAATGTTATTTGTGCGTGTCCATATTCATGCGTACACACATATTTACTAAGAGCTTATTCTATGCTATGCTTTATTCTAAATGATTTTTTTTTAAATTTTGTTTATTAGATAGAAAATGGGTGGGGGGAGCGGCAGGGGAGAAGCAGGTTCCCCGTGGAGCAGGGAGCCCGACGTGCGAATCGATCCCAGGACCCCGGGACCATGATACAAGCTGAAGGCAGATGCTTAGCTGACTGAGCCACACAGGCACCCTGATTTACTTTTTTTTATTATTATTATTTACTTATTTTTAAACTTCTTATGACCACTCCATAAAGGAGGTGCTGTTACTACTCCCAGTTTAAATCCAGGCAACTGAAACACAGCGTTAAGTAACGTGCCCAAACAGTCTGGTCCCAGCGCCATGCCCTTAATCGCTGTGGCTTGCTGCCTCTTGACTTGTCAGTGAATTTGTATCCATGTTTACAGGCAGTATGCTCTAGTTACTTCTTGTGAATTTCTTTGTTTACAAAGTCCAGATTTTTAAAGTCTGAGCAAGCACTGAACTAACTCAAACTGAATCCAGCAGGGGGGTCGGGGTGGGGGTTCCGCTGCTCAGCTGGCCACCCAAGAGGTGTAGTTAGAGATGTGAGATTGTGTGGATGGCCTATGACACACAGGGGCAGGTGAGAAAATAAGAAAACGCACACACAGATTGCTAAAATCTGCAAAAATGCTCAGACGCTTAGGAGAGGTATAACAAAGCAGCCTAGGAGTGAAAATAGGAGAGAGGGTCACAGGTCGGGAGGACTGCAAGATGGTAATAGAACTAGAAGGGCGTGAGGATGTTGCAGAAGCTCTAGTGCAATGGTTGGAGAGTGCTCCGTGGGCCTGTTTCAGACACAGCAAAGAGTGGGGCATAGCACAGGTCCCCAGGGGTGCCAGGAATTTCTGTGAGAGGGTACAGGGTGGGAGGCACATGACATGTCAATGTGTAAGATTTATTTTTGCTCTCATACTTCATCACGGGAGCTGCATTATGCTTTGAATTCAGGAAGTCGATAAACCACAAGAGAAAAATGAACTGTTCTGTTTCAGACTTGCACACCTATCCCCGTGGAGCGTAAGCCCTACCAGGGAGAAGTTGTCACCGTAAAATCTAGAGAGACTGAAGAAGACTCTGCAGCAGGGATGAGGAAACAGGCCGGCCCCTGAGCCGAGTGCTGTGGGTAAGGATGGTGGGCAAAATGGGTATTCCTGCCTTGACAACATATGAAATCAGCGTCTCTGTCTTCATTAGCATTTGAAGAGTCCAAGGTCAAGGTCAAAGGCTTCAAAGTGACATAAGTCTGAAGGACAGGTTAGCCAAGGGGAGACTGATAAAAGACCTCTTGATGCAGAACACTTAGATGAGCCTCCAGTTTGAAGAAGGCCTTGGTCTAGTTAGAGATTTATTCTCTGAGATGTTGGGAAACATTCCGCAAAGCCTTGAAGTATCAAATATGAGCAAAAATTTATAAACTATTTAATTGGGGCTTTATCTGAGAAAAAAAATCTTCGTATTATATATGCAACTATTTTCTAGAACTTAAAATGAATGAAAAATGAATGAAATGTTGCTTTTTAGGGTATAATTTTTTAGGTAAAATTACCTGGTATCATTTCATGTACTTCATTGCACACTTAATTTTTGAAATAATATTGTAGATATAGTCATTCTGAAAAAAATATTTCAGTACTTCCTCAGTTTTCTTAGTCTTTTGACATCCAAATATTTCTGTTTTCAAGCATCTATTGTCATCATTCTTGTCAATTTCCTCCCTCCCTCTTTCCCTCCCTCCCCCCTTTCCTTCCTTCCTTCCTTCTTTCCTTCCTTCCTTCCTTCCTTCCTTCCTTCCTTCCTTCCTTCCTTCCTTTTCTTCTTTCTTTCCTTCCTTCCATTTTTCAGTTATTTTCTGATCCAACACTGTCAGATGCCTATTCAGGAGCAGCTTTGCCATGATTTAACATCTCTCCAACACTGTCCACTGAATTCATGAAATCTACATGAGTTGCCAGTTTTGCAATTTCGCTAAACTCTAAATTCTTAAAATCTTGTGATGCTTTCAGATGTTTCAACACACAGCAATCTCCAAAAGACTTACTTGGCGACTCAGCGGTTTAGCGCCACCTTCAGCCCAGGGCATGACCCCGGGGCTCCCAGATCCAGTCCCACGTCAGGTTTCCTGCATGGAGCCTGCTTCTCTCTCTCTCTGTCTCTGTCTGTCTCTCTGTCTCTGTCTCTCTGTCTCTCTGTCTCTGTCTCTCATTAATAAATAAATAAAATCTTTAAAAACAAAAACAAAAGACTTACGCAAGGGGCCGACATAATGAACAGGAGTAGATGTTTGTGTTAATTAGGGACACTGTCAAAGGACTAGCTGTATATATAGCCACTTAGGAGTTGCACATTTTCATGTCAGGACAACCTATGCTTCCCTAAACCCCGTGCCTTGAATAAGGAGGCGCTGTGTATTTTGTGCTATGTTCCCTTTATTATGGAATGTTGTCATATCAGTGCTACACAGCCAAAATTTCAAGATGGTTTTTTTGTTTGTGTGTGGGGGGGTCATTTCCTTACTATTGGAATTGTTTTTCCCAATCCAGGAAGATTATGTTAAAAATTCAGAGGAAGATTAGCAAGAGGAAGACATTCTCTTGAATGCGGTAAACATACTATTAACAGCATTTATAGGAGCAGGATTAGTGTTTTCTTTGATTATAGCATTTCTTGGGGGTTAGACTTGAGTTCTGCATCTCTATGTGAGGGAGAATGTTACACTGAGTTCCTTTCATTCTGTTCAAAGGTAAAAATCAGAGGAAAGGATTCTGCTGTTCCCATCACTGTTAAGCGTTGTCAGCCCATGGAGAAGCAGGCCTTATTTCAACTCCCCACGTTCCTTTTGAAAAAATAATCGCTGCAGGCTTCTTTGATTTACTTTCAGAAGCAATCGCTGTCTTTCTCGCTGTGACTTTGTTGCTGTGTAAGATTGAAGATATAAATGAATATTATTGTGATGGAAAGTCAATAGAAAATTCATTGATGATACTTTAAAATGTCATCTTTGCTTGTCCTGGGTTTCTTACTTTGAGATTTTCAAAATCACTTTCTTGTTTAAGATTTTTTTAATGGCTACATATGTTTAAAAATAGCAAACTCTGTGGTTTTACAGCCTATGATAATCAATAAACATTTAGATCTGCATTTTATGTCTCGTTTTCTGGGTTATGTGTATCTGCTTCTAACTTGTAGGATTGGGACTCTGGGAGGTTGGTTTGGATTCAAAAGCATAATTTCCTATGTGACATCTGTTTCAGCAACTCCCAGAAATCGGGTCTCTGAGCAAACCTCATGTAGTTAAATTGGATATTCAACCTTAGATTAAGTACAAGGCAAATTATCCAATCACACTGATGAGTGAAGGATTTGGTAGAATTAAAAAGAATCAGCGCGGCTGAGAGAGGCTACAGTGAGACCTTCCATCCCCTGTGCTTCCGGGTCTGTCCTGTGATCCTTCTGTGTATGCAGAGAAGCTGAGCTTACACTTCTTCTCCTAGGTAACTAGGTCAAGAGGACTTTTTAAAACGTGGAGTAAAATCAGGGCGATTATGGTCTCATTGCAGATACGTCTGTCCCTGACTTACTCACTAAGGTCAGGAGTGAACCTGTGCCTTTGACGAAGGGTGATAGGAATCTAGTTTGCTCAATTATAATTTGTTTTGAACACACAGAAAAAAAGGATAGTGAACTACATTAAAGAAGAATCACAGGTCTTTTTTTTGCCAGCTGAGAGACGCCTTAAAATATTTTATTAGTATTCTCCTCTGCTTCGGTGGACAATAGAAGCTCCACAATAAAACATTTGAATCCTCCGAAAAGAAATCATCAAATCGCTTTCTTACCTAAAAGCCAATTTCCACTCATCCAGTAAACACAGCTTAAATGTCAGCCCTTCTCAGGGGCTTTCCTAGATTCAACGTGGTGGATCATGTTAGGTCATGTCGTCCTCACCAGGCCCGGCAGACGCCCTGTCCCAGCACCTGTCTTACTGCGCTACAGTCACTGCATGTCATTACGTGTCTGTCTCCTCCAGGATACTGAATGCTCATTCAGGGCAGTGTCAGTCTGGGTCACTATCATTTTCCCAGCATCTAGCAGAGTGCCTGGGAATTGATGGGTATTCAGTGCATTTTTATTAATGCTTAAATAAAGGAGAAAGCGAAGGAGTTCCTGTTAAGTTCCTAAATTGATAGAGATGAAGTGAGCAGGGACAAAGTTTGTGGAGTATTTTAGTGTAAGGTTGCTTTCAATGAAGGGCGTGATCATGATTCATGATCTGTTTGATAGATCCATTCTGGAAAATGAAATAGCTATAGGATTGGATTCTGTGTCAACAGAGTCATTTGAAATGAATGTGGGGATCCATATGTTGCTTTTATTAGGCTAGTCGTGATAATTCTAAATAATAATAATAGTATGAAGCCATAGGAAGAAAAGGATTCAAGGTCTTAATATTTAATATCATTTTTTCAGGATTGCCTCTGGTATACAAAGTGAGATCCCTTTACCACTAAACGACTGCATTTTCAAGAGACCTTTAGTAATTTTTAAAATTAAAATGTGAGAGCGGGGTGAGAGCATGGTGTGGGTCTGCAGAGAGCTCAGGGGTCACTGGGCATGGGAGCTCCCAGGAGGTGCCCCCTGATCATTGGGAACCAACACAAACTGAAATGTTGGGATGGGTGGAGGCAGGCTCTCAAGCACCAACTGCAGGTTCAGCAGGTCCCATTGTCAGCATCTGCAGCTACAACTGGTACCCTCTTCTCCCAACGTTTTCTCTCCCCAACTAGCCCCACCCCCCATCCCCACCCCCACCCCCCACTGGACAGGAGGCAGCATCCTATAAGGGAAAGATCTGGGCCTGTCGCAGCCCTTAACGTCACAAAAACTAGATTTGTACCACTTGACTGAGATGACTTGACCTTCTTGGCCTCAGTTTCTCTATAGGTAAGGGGGGAATAATGAATACCTCCTTTGCAGAGGTCAGTTGAGAATATGAACTGAGATGATATGTGCAAACCTCTGGCTCTGCCACCATTGGAGGTCAGATTCGCCCTCTGCCCCTTGTCCCTCCCCCACACCAACTTTTACTCTCCTCCTTACCTCCTTTCCTAGCTACTTGCTACTGACCCCCTGAAGGCCCAAGTAGAGCAATTAGATTTCTTTTTGTCAAATCCACTCTCTCCCATTCCTTCTTTTTACATAGTATTTGTAGTCAAGGTAAAAAAAGCAATGGATCTATCATTTATTAAACACCTACTGTCTATAGAACACTAAACGAATCCCCTCAGTGTGGGCTGCCGCTGTTCCTCAGATGCACAGTGAGTGGCACAGTGAGCTGCTCCGTGAATTCATCTTGGGAATAAAAGAAGAAAACGATGGTGATGACAAGGGACAAGGAGAGAAATAATTCATCAATGAAAATTCGCACTACAGCAGATTATTATTTGTGTTCAGGGGTCAGGACTGCATCTCTAGCGTGTCCGGAGAGTTTCTAAAAATAGAAATGGCCAATTTTGAAAAATATTTGCCTTTATTTCAGACTGTATGATAATCTAATATGATAAAATAATTATTTTGCATTTATCGTGCAAAATATTTACAACTGCATTGTAATTGTAAGTTCCGTGAAGATGGGGATGGTTTCTTAATAGCTTGTGCCTCAAACAACACCAACACAATGTTTTACACAGGGTAGACCTTTACAATGGGTTTGGTGAGTTGAAATTAATGTATCACAGCTACAGGACTTAGAGGGAAATGTCTGAACTTGGAAAGGCTTTCTGAAGAGCAAGCATTTTAAATCCTGTTTTTTTGAAGGGGAGCAGTGCGCAGGTGAGCTCAACGGTCTGCAGTGGAGGTACCCCTGGGACTGGCCCTTGACTGGCCCACATGGACCATGGGGGTTTGCATGACAAGCTGCAGCAGGGCAGAGTAGGGAAGCAGCAACAGGGCTTTTTAAAGACTGCTTTTTGCCTGAAAATAGAATGCAGTCTCCACAAGAATACAGGACCTTTGGCTTTTTCTGTAATGAAACCGATAAATGTGCTCTTCCTTAATATGACCCTTATTAGGCCTCTATCAGGTGTCTGGCCCAGTGCTAAACTCTGTATAGACACTGCCATTTCATTCTCTCTGCGGTTCTATGAGGTAGATGCTATTATTATCATCCAGATTGAACAGATGAGACAACAAAGCCTCAGAGAAGATGATTACCTGAAGGCATTCAGCTGGCCTGTGGGTGACCCAGGATGTGAATCCCAGCCTACCTGACTCCAGTTGACTATGATAGCATATTCCTTGGTGAAGATTTTCAAAAGAACCCACTCCTGGATGATGTACAGTTGTCTGAACCTCATTAAAGCCAGAAAAAATCATGGCAGCCCACAATCATTAAAAGCCTACCTACTAAAATCCTACATACTTTACAAGTATTATTTCATACCATCCTTCCAATATCACTCTGAGAAGGGGACTGTCATTACCCCCATTTTATATGTGGTGAAATTGAGGTACATCCATTACAACTTCTCAGACCCTAGATGTTGTCACAGGATGACTGGAAAGGGGATCTCCGGGGTGTATTAAGTACCAATCAGTTTCTGAACCACCAAAATGGTACTGGTGAAAGTGCACCATCTCACCTCTACAGCGCTGCTGGACACTTTTGCCAACTAAGTAATACATAACACCGGAGGAGCGGAAGACAGGATTTTCTGAAATTAATGGCAGTTCTCATGAAATTAGTTTCAATTCTTTTAACAAATCTAGCATTCATGTAAGGGCCTTTCTCTTGGAGCAACCTGAAGGTTAGGTTATCTTTTTATTGCACATTTTGTTTAAAAGAATTGAATCCAGATTTGCTGTTTCCCTCCATGAACCTAAAGTCAAGAGCACCGGTGGAAAGCGCAGGCCAGTGAGTGACTTGGGGTCAAACAACCTCTGAGTGGGCTGCTTCTCCAGGTGGGGGGCTGCTCTGCTGCCGACCAAGTGCCCGAGCCAATGGGAGCTCCCCTGCGGCTGGCCCTTCCAGCGATGGGGAGCTGACCTTAAAGCGGTGTCCATCTGGCCTTACCATTCCTGGGATTTCTCACATCCAGCAGTGCCTCTTGCCAGGGATACCTTGCTTGATGCAGAGTGGGGCTGACTCCAGAAATCTGGTGTCTGTGTGAGCTCTCTGCTGTTGGTTTGAGTGGCTCCTGCAAGTCATGCTCTGCTCCACGCCACTATGATTTCATCTTCCCATGGAGGAGGTGTTTATACCATGTAGTTGGCTGTATGAAGAAGTACTCGAGAATGGGGACTCTGGGAATCAAACTGACTGAGTTCAAAACTTGCCTCTGTTGGGGCACCTTGGTTTAACTTTCTGACTCTTGTTTGGGCTCACGTTGGGATCTTAGGGTCAGATCTCAGGGTCATGAGATCAAACCCTGCAACAGACTCTGTGCAGGGTCTGCTGAAGACTCTGCCCCTCCACTCTCTCTCTCTCTAAAATAAATAAATACATCTTAAAAAAAAAAAAAAAAAAAAAAAACCTTACCTCTGTCACCACCTTGGCAAATGACTTAAATTCTCTCAGCCTCAAATGTTCCATCTGTAAAATGGGGGAATAGTAATGCTTACCTGTAAGATTTGGGGGAGAATCAAATGGAGTAAGGCACAAGCACTTAACACTCTACTGGGCATAGAGTAAATCCTCAATCAACCTTAGCTACTGTTATTTCTTTGAGCTCGACTGCTTTTTTGTTCTGCACTGAGGTAGAATGAAGCCATCTGATACCATTGTAGGTGCCTAGAGTCTCCTCTGAGTCACACTTCATGGCCATTATTGCTCAACAGCACAATCACACAACGCAAACAAGATGAAACAAACCCTTGTACAAAAGAAATTCCACAGTGATTGATAGACTATTATCTCCCTATTTGCTTTCATTGGCTCTGACTGAAAAGTGATTACATTATTAGCCACTGAAGGGCAGGGAAGCACATCCTCTTGCTTCAGTAATTTATGAAGCCACTTGAGAAATAAACCTTGCTGTTTTCAAATTTTCTCATGAGCCAAGTAAACATAGGTCGTTCAGTCTCATACAATATATTATTTGAGTTAATTACTGGGGAATGAGATGTCAACAATACCTGAAATGAATACATTTCTGCAATTCTTCCAAAGTCATAAATGTTTTGAAATTTTATTTTCACAGAAAACAAACTTAAACTCTGGGTGTTCATGCCTCAAAACTTGTATTAGAATAGAAAGAGAGAGAACTGTTTGCTGGGTGAAATCTTCATTACATTCAAACACAGATCAGACTTCATTTGGGCAGGAAGTGAAAGCACCAGAGAGATTTAAAGCCAGAAAGACCTTTAGCCCATGTAAGAGAGATGAGGGAGGAGAGTCCCACAGGCTATATCGCCCTAGGTTCCGGTCCTGGCTCATGCCCTTGGGCAACTAATATTTACTGAATATTCATTATGTGCCAGGTACTGGCACTAGATATAAAATTGTGAGCAAAAGCTCATATGGCCCCTGTCCTCCTGAGAGAAACAGATATTGATCAAATAATCACAAACCAGGCTAATCTGAAACCCTTCCAGGTGCTACAAAGAAGAGGTATCCAGTGAAATGAGAACCTGAGAGAAAAGATTGATGATTTGGAGAATGGCTGGGGAAGGCTTCCCAGAGAAGGTGATGGATGTGCTGAGACCTGAAAGAGGAGTATAACCAGGCAAAGCAGGGCAGAGAAACTCTTCCTGCAGAGAACAGTGTGTGTGGCTGGGGATGGGGAAGGTAGGGACCCGGAAGTAAGAGTAAGAGGATGAAGGCTGCAGTATCTGCTGGGAGAGAGACCCAGAAAGAGACAGAGAGAGAGAGAGAGAGGCAGGAGCCAGGACAGATTGTTATTCTTCCCAAGAGCAATGGCAGCCTTTGAAGGGTCTTCGGCAGAAATGCAACCTCAACAGATTTGAGAGGCAGATCTGAGGCTGGGGTTTGGGCATGTTATATTTGAGATGCTTGTGAGCTATCCAAGTGGAAAGATCAAAGAGGCTGTTGAATGTATAGAGGAGAAAGCGGAGTCGGGCCAAGATTTCAATTTGCAGATGCACCCCCGCCCCCAGCCCCTCAAACAGAAAGTTTCCGTTTCCTTACCTTTAAGTTGGAATCATCACAGTGTCCACCTCAGGACGGAAAGAGATAATGTAAGGAAATCACTTCGCACAGTGGCAACCCCCACTAGGCATTCAGTAGAAGTCAGCTCTGGTCATGATTATTTTCAGGGAGTTTATTTCCTGAAGTCTACAGCTAGTCAATCACCTGAGAGTAGGGGCCTGTAAGGGGCCTGCAGTTATGAGGTTCCTGAGATTCGACAGCTCAACTGTGGCTGAGTCCAAACTCACTGCAATAAAAATAAAGGCTAATTCTCTGACATAGAAACCCCAGTTTCCACGCAGTAGCATCCGACCCTGTGGATATGACCCATCTAAAAAGATTTCAAATCTCCAATTCCTCAAGATAATCCAAAGTACTGGGCCACTGATTATGCCTCAATTTTGTTATCTGGAAATACAAATATTAATACTCCTGACATCCAAGCAATGATGTGGGGATGAAGTGAGACAGCATTTCCTCACATCTTTTCTGAAATGAGGTGGGTATAGAGAACTGGATACATTTTTCTATGTGAAACGGTGGGTGTGAAGCTCTGGCATTGCATCTGACATGCAGAAGGCTCTGGGCTCTTCGTTGTGCTGTAACTGCACCCTCCTATACTTAGCACATCACTCATTTGTCTCCTCAGCAAGTGGTGGCTTTTACTTTGTGCCAAGTAATGTGCTAGGCTCCAGGAATAGGAAATCACCCCCTTATGAATGAGCTGGGCGTCCGAGGGTGCAGTCATAAAGTAACAGTATTCTTCTCTTCTCCTATGGTCTGAATTCATTCCCTCCTCTCCCTTGGGTTCCATTTTGGGTGTATGCCACAGCTCTGATGATCCTGCTTAGATACCAAACAAATAGGAGTGAAAAATCACTTCCGGGGCGCCTGGGTGGCTCAGCCAGTTAAGGGCCTGTCTTCAGCTCTGGTCACCATCTCAGGGGCCTGGGGTGGAGGCCTGCATTGGGCTCCCTGTTCAGCGGCCAGTCTGTTTCTCCCTCTCCTTCTGCCTGCTGCTCCCCCTGCCTGTGCTCACTTTCATTCTCTCTGTCAAATAAATAAATAAAATCTTTAAAAAAAAAAAAAAGAAAGAAAGAAAGAAAGAAAAGAAAATCACTTCCAGTCTAATGATCACAAAGCTGTGGTCCAGTCTAGGATAATCCCTGAACTTCTGAAGCAGGTGAATCCGTTGAATCTTCTCACCAACCATGCTTGTTTTCTTCTCTCACATGTGCCCCCTTCTCCCCACTGACCCAGCACAGTCTCTGACTGTCCCGTCATCCCCACAGTGGCATCGGGCAAGCCACAGAACCGCCATGCCACAGGGTCATCAACTCTAAAATACGGAAAGTATTTTGTCTCCTTCACTGGATTGTTGGGAAGCTTAATGAAACTGTTTCAGTGTCTAGCACACGACACACACGCAGTACATGCCAGTGGGTACTATTATTAGTGCCTTCCCTCTTGCCTACAAGCATGCTTACGTTTCTCCTACCTTAGAGATTTCTTGACCGTATTCTTGACTCAAGCCATTTTGATTCTATTTGTCCTTCCTTTCCAGCCCAGTTTGGAAGAGAAACCTGTATTTACCTCACTCTCGATTCACTCCTCAAAACCTTGCACTCTTGGATCCGCCCACAACAACTGGACTTGTCCCAGTGTTCGCCAGTCACCACGTCCCATGGCACCCCCTCACCCTGTTAGTCCACACAAATATTCTGTTGTTGGAACTGACATTTCCTTTGACTCTGATGACATCCTACTGATTCATTCCCTAACCAATTTAACAAACAAGGAGCCTTAAGGTACTTGCTAAGGTACCTATGGTAAACCTCACCAGAAAGGAGCTCAGGCAGGTCTGTTATTCAAGCCAGGAAAATGAGGAACAGAAAACAGAGAAGTCAAGGCCATGCTCAACAGTGACCGAAAGGGCAGACTGAACACCGGCCTCTGGGCACGTGGTCCGAAGCCTTACTCTGTGGCTTGAGTTAGAACATAGGAGAGAGGGATCCCTGGGTGGCGCAGCGGTTTGGCGCCTGCCTTTGGCCCAGGGCGCGATCCTGGAGACCCGGGATCGAATCCCACGTCGGGCTCCCGGTGCAGGGAGCCTGCTTCTCCCTCTGCCTGTGTCTCTGCCTCTCTCTCTCTGTGTGACTATCATGAATAAATAAATAAAATCTTTAAAAAAAAAAAAAGAACATAGGAGAGAGTACACCCAGTCCTCTTGCTGCAGAAAACTTAGGTGTTTTTTGGTGACAGGTGACAGGTGACAGGCACTGAACTAAGTGCCAGGACATAGTGATGACGTCCCTGAGCCTAGAGAGACAAGCAAATCAGAGGCTCCAGTACAGTGTGGAAAGGACTGTGGCAATGGGGGGTGCTCTAAGAGCAAAGAGGGGGATGCCAATCAAAGACCTTCTCAATCTTTTCAATCTTCTGCACCGATCTCTCTTCTTCTTCCTCCCTGAAGCCTCCTCCCCATGCTGCAAACCTCGCTCCACATTGCAGTTATAATCGGCCCACACCCGAGAGGGACCAAGAGCCAGAACTTTGGCTTCCCTTTTCTCCCTCATCGTGACCAGCACTTCAATGGGCAAATTCATCTCTGTTTCCAACTGTCTAAACACAGCACCTGGCACATAGTAGGGTGTCAGAAAAAGCTTGTTGAATAAACATATGTTAACAATGAATCATGATAAAACAGACTCGGTGTAATTAACAGAATACTTTGAGACTTCTTGGGGGTAGAATCAACCCTTCCTTCTCTGAGACTGAGGATCCTTTTATGTCTTGTTATACTTTGGGGAGGGGAAGAGGTATGTGAGTGTGGTGCAGGGAGGGGTGGTGGCAATAGATCGATGGTAAGTGCCCCCTGTTGCTATGGAATCCCAAACCCCTTGGCAATTCTGACATATCTGCTCTCTGAGTTTCTGAGGCATACAGTATACAATTCTAACAACCCTCAGCCATGAATATTCTGGAAGAGTTTGGAGCTCTAACATCCTATAGCACTGTCCCCATCAGAGCCCTTGCCTTGAGAGAGCCTCTGAAAGGTTTGAGTTTGAGGGGACCATGTCAAAGTTTGCCAAAGCCAAAGGCCACCAGTTACACACTCTTGTGACTGCCCCTACCATGTGCCTAACAGGAATAAGTAACTGGTGATTTTGTTTGCTCAAACTCACCTTCCAGAAGACCACTTAATGGGCATGGGATTTCTTTGGAGAGATGATAAAAAATGTTCTGAAATTAGTAAGTTGTGTCAGCTGCACAACCCTATGAACGTACAGAAACCCCACTAACTTGGACACTTCAAAGTGGATACAACGGTCAATTTTATGTTGATTGTATTTCATCGCTAAAAAAATAGGCACACATACCATTTTAAAATGAGTGGCTTTTTTTTTTTTAAGACTTTATTTATTCATTCACGAGAGACACAACACAGGCCAAGGGAGAAGCAGGCTCCCTGCGGGGGGGCCCAGTGCGGGGCTTGGGGCTCCATCCTGCACCCCGGGCTCACCACCTGGGCCGAAAGCAGACGCTCAACCGCTGAGCCACCAGTGAGTTGATGAGTGGAAGTGACAGACTCGGGAGTCTGGGTGGTTGGAAAGTCGCCGAGAGGAGGACTCGGCATTAGCCACGCGGAAAACATCATTAAAAGCAGAGCTGGCGATGCGGGCAGCTTCTTACGCCGCAGGGGGACGAGCGTTCTCCCCGACAAACTCCCCTGTTCCTTCAGCAGGAACTCGCGCTGCGCTCGGAGCCGGCTGGGCCGCCGCGGTGGGGGCGGGGCGGGACAGGGGCGGGGCTGGGGCGGGGCCGGGGCAGGGCGGGGGCGGGGCGGGGCGGGGGCGGGGCGGGGCGGGGGCGGGTGGGGCTGGGGTGGGGCAAGGCCGGGCCGGGGCTGGGGCTGCGGTGGGGCCGGGGCAGGGGTTGGGCCGGGACGGGGTGGGGTGGGGCTGGGGTGGGGCGGGGGCAGGGCGGGGGCGGGGCTGGGGCGGGGGCGGGGCGGGGGCGGGGTGGGGCTGGGGTGGGGCGGGGCCGGGCCGGGGCTGGGGCTGCGGTGGGGCGGGGCAGGGGCTGGGCCGGGGCGGGGCGGGGGGGGGGGCAGGGCTGGGCGGGGCCGGGGCGGGGCGGGACCGGGGCCGGGAGCCCCGCGGGGACAGCTGCTCCGAGCAGGCTGGAGAGGCGGAGACGGCCGTCGGGGCCTGTGCCCTAGCCCCTGGGCCCCTTCCCAGCTGCGCCACTTGGGGCCGATCACTGAGCCTCTCTGGGCCGCTGATCCAACGGGCGACCGCCCCCGCCAGGCTCGCGCGGTGCGACGGGGTCCCGGTGGGTGCGGCCCCGAGGGGAGCGACGCCCCGCCCCGCCCCGTCCCTGCACCCCCCACCCCCCACCCCTGCTCTATCTCCTACCCCCACCCCACTCCGTCCTCCACCCCCCACCACGGCTCCCCAGACCCCAGCAGACTCTCCGGGGGTTGGGACTCATTTACTCCCCGATTCCGCGCCCCCTTCTCTTCTTAAGGAGTTTCCAATACCCTGAGTTGCTTTACACCCCACGGCCAATCTCGCAGTAAATCTTCTCTTGGAAATTCTAGTAACAAGAAGGCTTGCTGGTTTTCTAAAATATCACGCCCCTCCCCCCCGCCAGTCCCCCCATCAGTATTGCGTGGTCTGCAGGGTGTGCGGGAGCTCGAGCTCGAAGCCGGAGGGGAAGAGGGGGACGCGGCCTCGGGGGGCCCCGCAGGAGTAAGGCTGGGAGTCCGGGAACCACTGGGCCACTTGGCACGCAGGGCCGGCGGCGTTTCCAGAAAAAGGGGTTTTCTTGCTGTAGATTTGGATTTGGGTTGGGTCTTTTCCTTTCTTCCTTCTTTTTGTAGGCAACAAAGAAAAAAATGGAGCTTCCTGGATCTTAGTTGTAGGCTTCTAGAATCTACAATCATGCCACCAAATCTAAAAGGAAAAGGGAAATGAAGGCACAAGTCGCTGCTTCTGTTTATTCAGAGTCTTTGGAGGACACTGGCTTAAGACAGAAGGAGGCACCCTTAGAAGAGTGCTCAGGCACCACGTGGGCAGGGACTCAGAGGCCCCAAAGGGCAGGGCCTCCTGCACCAAAGCACACAGGCCCGGGGGCTGGGAGCCAGGCCTCCAAGTGAGGAGCCCCCCTTCAGCCCTGGTCGTGTGCCGTCTGGGGAAAGGTGCAGAACTTCTCTGAACCTCAGTTTCTAGATCCACGAAATGGAAATGATAACAATGCCCGCCCCGCTTACTTCCCTGCGTTGTCAGGAGAACCTCAGGAACGGAACCTTATGAACAGTGAAGCTATCTGCATGTGATGAGTAGAATGTGACTATAATAGCGCCCTGCTCAAAAGGCAAGTCACTCTGGGAAGTTGATTTGTGGTTAAAAATGATTCAGAGGGAGATTGTAAAGGCCATGGAGATTTACAAATAGATTGGTGAGATCACAGGAGTCATGAAAGGGCACCTTTGGGGGAGATGGTGCCAAGAAATGGAGAAACTGAATGGGAAGTTTAGCAGTGGCGCTGGAGGAGGAGGTGCTGCTGGGTCCCACTGGGGGAAGCTGGAGGTTTTGTTCCCTGACATGCTTGGGAATGGGGTTGGGGTAACAGCTTATGATATGAGCTTATGAATCCGTGAGTCACTGTAGCATCCAAACTGAGGGTCCCAGGCAAAAGCCAGAGCCAGGAATAAGTTTGCGGCGCCGGGGCGATGATTATGCCGTGGGATCTGTGACGAAGACACACAGGCCTGGGAGGTCTGGGAGGTGAAAAGAGTTGGACAGTCCAGGCAGGTTCTGAGAAAGCCCAGCAAGAGGTCTTGGGAGAAGGTCAGAGTGAGCGACCGATGTCTGGGCAGAGGAAGCTGACAGCAGGTGAAAGGACCTGCCACAGGGATGCAGGGGAGGCCAAGATCCGTTCTAGAGGCGCTGGAATCCTAGGCAGGGGGGCAAGGAGGCCACTCAGCAGGCTGGAAACCTGGCAGGCACCCTAGGGAACGGGATCAGAGCTACGGCCCACGGGAGGCTTGATTCCTAGGAGAGAGAAGACAACTGTGTTTAGGTCTTGCTCCTCCAGCGAGCAGTGAGGGACAGCAGGGTCCTTGAGAGCTGGGACATCTCCTTCCTCTCTGTAGCCTTCCTGCCTCGCACAGTGCCGGCCTCCAGAGGCCCTCAGCCAGTGTTCTTTGGAACGGACCAACTGATGAATGGCAAATGAATAAAGGCCAATTCAGGATACCCAACAAGCTTGGAATTCTTTTCCGCCTTTTGGTGGCCTTGGACAGCCTTTGGCTTTCTTTCTAATGCCGTGTAGCCAATGCCAGGACTACCCTCACTGTCTCTCCTGAGAACTCTTGGCCACCGGCATGCCTCCATCCTCCTTCTCTTCTCTCTCTAAGTTGTTTGCATTTAAGATGGTCGCGGTCCACTTGGTGGCTGGTTTCCATGGCAACTTGCTTCTTCAACACGCCATATCCAACCGTCTCTAGTTAGCAGCCATCGCCGTACCTTATTCAGTTCCCCGCCGTGTTTACATCCTGTCATGATACAGAATGGCTTTCATTAAGGGAACATTGTCTTCTCAGAATTAACTTTAAAAATGTACTTAAACACATTATGGCATGATTTTTTTTCAACCAGAAGTAAAAAATTTCTCCACAACTTCCTTGCCAAAAGATAAGTTTTCTTGTCATTGACTCTTCAAAACCGTCTCCTCCACACATAATGTATGCCAGCCCTGGAAAGAGTCTCCAGGAGAAGCATTTGGCTCCCAAAATAATGTCTGACTTTCAAATTTTCACCTACATCTGGGGACTCTCCCCCTGCTGGTCACTGCTGTGATCACGGCGCCCGCGGTCGCACCCTCGATACTGAGGAATGTGAGCACCAACTCGAGAAGAGAGAGGAGCAAGAGTCACAGTGCGCACGCTTAATTTTATTTTACCTTGTCATTTTTATTAGACCCACTCATTTCTGTTTTTAAGGCTTCTGATGTGGTTTGCATTAAATCTTCTGATTTAATGAAGAAGGATCTATCTGACCCATTCTTAGAATCCATCTTGCTCCACTCACAGAGTGTCTTGACTAGAGTCTCTTTCTCAGCTGTAAATGAGGAAGACTTAAGAAGCACTCAGGTGGCACCCACTAATACCAGTTCGGGGTCACCGTATCTTTTCTTTTTGATGTGGATTTTCACATCTGCTGTCAGAACTGTGCACCACAAATCACCACTTGCAGCCAGCATGCATCGGCTTGTCCTTGGTCTGGCAGCTAGTTCTCTTCCTCATTTGGGGCCCTTCACCACCTTTCCTTGCCTTCCAGAAAGCGCCAAATCGAGTCCCACATCTGGGATCTCCCACTTATAAGGACTCTCCTGGCTCAACAACGTGTATTGCAAAAGTCTTCCATTTAGATCCTTTCCTCAAAGCTCAGTGAGACTCTACGCAGACCATTTATGGTGACTAAGGTATAATCCCAATTTCCTTAGAACAACCTTCCTCTGTGCATCAAAAATCCAGTTTTGATTTCTCCTGCTCTTTTCATGCCTGCATTTAGAGATAAAGTACGCCAAGGGATATGCAAAGTTCATCCTAACTGTGCAGTTGTGCTGTGACCAATTTATGAAAAATATTTTCTAAGGAGGTGATTCTGTATACTGTACGTGGGGTAATTCTTGTAGGCAGTCTTTGCTGTACTGGGTTGGGCTGTGTCCCCTTCAAAAATACGTTCCAGTCTTAATCCCCACGACCCCAAATGTGACCTTATTTGGAAATAGAGTCTCTGAAGATATAATCAAATTAAAATGAGATCATACTGGATTATGGTGGGCCCTAGCCCAACGACTGCTGTTCTTATAATAAGAGAGAACATTGGTCACAGAAGACTGTCAGTGTGAAGACAGGAGAAACTGGAGTTATGCTGCCATGAACCAAGGAATGCAGAGGATTGCCAGCAACCACCCAGAAAAGACAAGGAAGGAGTCTTCCTTCAAGACTTTATTCAGTTTATAGCTGTGAGAGTGTAAATCTCTGTTGTTTTAAGGCACTCCGTTTGTGATCATTTGTTACAATGGCCCTAGGAAATAATGCATTCATCAACTAGAAAACTAGGGAGAGGGGAGGGGTTTGAATCTCTGAAAGTTTGTCCTGCCTCCCATGTTCAACTCCTCCAAGGATAAATGGGAATTTGCCCAGTTTGTTTCTGGGATGAGAATACTTTCTTTACTTTTGGTTGTGAGAAAACAAAACAAAACAAAACACAGAGATTTCTTCCTCCCCTGACATTGGTAACCTTATTACCCACAATACATTGAACACTTCTATTTGAGATACTCCCTAAATATTTACAGTTCCTCCTGGAGTACAAAAGCCTGATATCCTGAGGAGAGGCTACTTGTGAGCCACCCTTGACCAGGCCACACCCCACTGGGCCCTCCCCTCTGCCCAGCTAATGAATTGAATATGGCTGCCTGAGTGGACTCATGTTGCAGCAAGGCAACTTGAAGGTTGGATGTGATAAGTAATGCAGATTATAAATCGCCATTGTAAATTTTCTTCCAAGGAAAACTTTTTTAACAAAACGCTGTTAAAAAAATTTTTTTTTTATTATTATTTTTTTTTTTTGGTTCTGCCTTTGGAGAAAGAGTTCTAGAGCTAGGGGTAATGGAGCAGCTCAAGTGAAGATGGAAGCAAATCTACTGGTTTGGTAGGAAGATGATGCACTGGTCAATCGGGAAATTTAAGGACTGTTTCAGCAATAAAATCAGTTGGATATTGCCTAGAAGCAGAGTTACCAATAAAACTGACTCCAAAGCTGAGAAAATCTCGAAAATATTTGGGTCACTGACTGTGGTAGGAAATTGAGTTTTGAGATCAAGAAGGGCAAAAAAGAGGGGATGAAGAGGAGGATCCATCAGACTCACAGGCTAATAGAGCTTGGTGAAGCCCTCAAAGTCTTTGACCCCAAGTGCTACATTCTACAGACAAGGCAACTGTTGGCCTGGGGAGATAAAGCTATCAACCAAAGTTCTGGGGCTAGCAAAGGGGAGGGCCCAAATCAGAATCTGGGACTCCTCTCATAGTCCAAATTAGAGATCAAGAACTGGAGAAAGTGGGAGGGTGTAGACCTATGAATGCAGATTTTGTAGAACTGTGCTTTCCAACTGGCAACACACAAAGGAGAATATATAAAACTGAGGTTGGGCAGCCCTAGTGGCGCAGCGGTTTAGCGCTGTCTGCAGCCCAGGGCGTGATCCTGGAGACCCTGGATCGAGTCCCACGTCGAGCTCCCTGCATGGAGCCTGCTTCTCTCTCTGCCTCCCCACCCCTCGCCCCCGCATCTCTATGAATAAATAAAGTCTTTAAAAAAAAAAAAAAACGAGGTTACACAAGGCAAACTCACAGTTCGACCTTTACTCTATTTTTTTAATGTAATATTTAAATTCATTTCTAACATTTAAAGATTAGGTGATTTTCCATAAAACTCTGGGTTTCTGGCTGCTCTGGGAAAATTTCGTTGGGCTAAGACACAGAGAAAGAGCTCCTTCCTTCCCAGTGGGCCAGGCCTTGCCGGCCTACCACCCATCTGGCACAGCTGATGGCCCCAGCCTGGCCCCTGTGGGCCCTGGAGTTTGCAACCTCGGGGACGGGGTAGGGAAGAAGGACAGAGGTCCTGAGCCTGAGGCTGACAGGCAGGATCAGAAATGGCAGAGGGTGAAGGCTCCAGCAAAGGAGCCTGGAGATAAGAAAGACCAGGGAGCCTAGGTCACAGAAGCAAAGGTCTTATCCACAAATCTAGGGGACAGAGTTTTCATCTATTTTTAGATAAAGTAACAGGATGTAGAAACCAAAAAAAGTGGACAGTTCTCTGATCCTGCACAATGGTGATGACTTATGCAAAACATCCTCTTTCCTATTTTTAACTAGATCACAGAAGCTGCGTCAGAGGGCTTGCTGCTGACTAATCCTGTTGCGGTGCCTTTCTCTGAATTGCATAAATGCCATCCACATAGGCTAAAGAACATTGGAGAAGGGGAAAAAAAATCTGTAAAGATGACTGCACACAGGGCATTCTTATAAATAGTACTCTGAGTGAGATGGGGGTGTTCTGGGCCACTGCTTTCTGGAAGTTGTCTAGAATTTCATGGTTGAATGATACAGATATTCAAGGGAAATTATTTACTTATTGAAGCTGAATTAGTGATCCCATGACTGGTTTGTATTCATGGTAACAACTGTTTTCTGGTACATATCATGGAGAATTACACTGATTTTTTCTCAGCAAAATTATTTCCTAGTCGCATGAAAACCCCTATACCAGGAATAGGCATTCTGTTGGAGAAAAGGACTCAGGAATGAGAGCAAAGAGTTCTCAGTGCTTTAGAGGCAGGAGCCACATCGTGACAATGACAGGGCTTCGGTGTTGGCGGAGAGCTGGGTGACCGTGGAACACAGTCCCTTCCCAGCAGATGGAGCTGCTGCAGGTGTTGGCCACCACCTTCCCACCCCCGCTCCAACGCCCAACCCCCAACCCCCATCACTTCAGTGCGCTCCAGCTGACCACCAACGCCCATTTCTGCATCCCTTTGCCTGGGGGCTTTTTTTTATAACCAAGGAAAACCAAAGTGCCAAGGAATGAAAACCACCCAAACAGCAGCCATCCCAACCAGCAATTGGCGGCTGTTGGCGTATAAATGCCCAGTCGCTCACCCCTCAGTGGGATGACCCTAGCATGGGTTCTGCAAGCTGTTTAGCACACAAAGTAGGCTGCTGGCTTTGGCAGGCAAATACCTCACCAGAGTAATGCTGCAATAATGTTGTTTTGTTTTTAGTGCGTAGGTGTATCTGTGTAGTATGTATAGTTTTTATATGTATATATAAAATGTTTATACTGGTGTATAATGTATATGTGTATAATCTGTGTCTATGACAAATAACGTATGTATGATATGTGTTGTGTGCCTGTATGCTACTTTATATTTATGGAAGGCAATCCTGTTTTTCCATTTGCAGTGATGTTATAAAGCTTCCTTTTAAATGAGCTCTTTTTTTTTCAAGATTTTATGTATTCATTTGAGAAAGAAAGGTAGCAAGAGAGAGCACAAGCAGGGAGGAGAGGGAGAAGCAGGCTGCCCACTAGCAGGGATCCCGATGTGCAACTCAATCCCAGGACCCCAGAATCATTACCTAAGCCAAAGGCAGATGCTCAAGTGAGCCACCCAGTCCCACACTGAGCTTCCTGCAGGGAGTCTGCTTCTCTCTCGGCCTATGTCTCTGCCTCTCTCTGTGTCTCTCATGATAAATAAATAAAATCTTAAAAAAAAAAAAAAAAGCCTTGTTCAAATGATGTTTTCCAGTTTCCACACAGAGTCTGTGACCGAGCTGGGTCCTGGCCCCACTCACATGATGTGCTCACTCCCTGAGAGGCAAGACTCCAGTAGGGTCTCAAAGGCAAGAGAAAACCAGGGAAGGGAATAGGGAGAGTAGATCCAGGAGGGCACAGCTCTGAAGGGGAAAGGGGTGACTCTTTCAGGGGGCCAAGGAAAAAAGGCTTTTTAATAAAGGAAGGGCTCAGGCAGAGGGAGAATGAGGAGTATGGTGAGGAAACAGGCTGGGGATCCGATGGGAGGGAGCTCAAAAGCCTGGCGGGGGGGGGGGGGGGGTGGAAGGGAGTGACGAGTGGGTCCAGGTCTCTAAGCTGGGAAAGGACCCAGGAAAGCCATGCTTTGGGAGGCAGCACTTTAGAGAGTAGCTATTTCCAAATATTGCTTCTGGAACCAAGTAACTTAGTCTCTCTGTGCCTCAGTTTCTTCAACTTTACACCAGCAATACCATTAGAATGTCCCTCATGAGATTTTGGTGAGGATTAACGGGAGTAACACACTAAAAACAGTATCCGGTACCTACTAAGGTAGGTACCTATTATTAAATAATAGCTATTCTAATGTTTTCTATGAAGGACTGAGTCATGTCAAGAGAGGGAAGTGCCTGGCTAAGCCAGGTAGTAGGAGAGACAGAATTGGAAGACAGTACTAATTTCTAATTCAACACTTTTTCTTTGTCAGCCTCCTGTTTTAAAATGATGTCTTATTTATTTTCTTGTGTGTATTAGCATTTGCACTTGCAAGACACAGCACCCGTGTTTAGTACAAACGTACCTCCATGATGCTTTCCTTTTGGGAAAACAGTTTTGATCGATTTCTTTCACTCCCTAATTAATATATCACAGTTAGAGTGAGCACCCTGCTCACTTTGAAAAAACAAGGCTTTCAAAAAAAAAAAGAAAAAACAAGGCTTTCAATTTTCATGTCTTCAGCCACTGACATCGTAGCCTGACTTTAAACCGTGTGAAATTACGTATGACATTTAGAATTTAATAACTGTTCTGATGGCTTGTGTCTGTGGAGAAAATAACGTTTATTTTGACCAAATGCTATCTTTTCCCTTTTTCATCAAATAAATCATACTTAGGACCTGAGCGCTTCTGTTGTTCTTTATGATTCACTGATCAACCATGAAAGGACACACAAATACTTCAGTATTTGAAATTTGAAATTCAGGTGACGGCGTGTTGGTGATTCTCTCCAGGAGACTGTGGTCTCTCAAAGAATCAGAGACTAAGGGATGGCAGCTTCCTCAGAGATTCTGTAGCCCAGCTCCTTCCTCTTTACACATGAGAAAATTCAGCTCAGAAAGGTGCAGTGAATTTTGCAAAGTCATCTAGCTAGTGGGTGGTAAGAGGGATTTTGAACCCATTTGTGTTTTCCGACTTTGCCCCATTGCATCACTTCCAACATCAACCATCAACCTGTGCACTTCTAAAAAGCCTTCCTGCATTATCAGGCAGGCAAATCCAGCCTGCCACTTGGTTTTGCAATAATGTTTATGGAAACATGGTCATACTCACACATTCACTCTTTGTCTGTGATTGCTTTCTCACTACCCCGGCAGAGGGGAGAGGGGTTGCAACAGAGACCCCTATGCGGCAAAGCCTGACATATTTATTATCTGTCCCTTCACAAAAAAGAGTTTGTCTCTCTGTGTGTCTCTCATGAGTAAATAAATAAATATCTTAAAGAACCAGAAAAAAAGAAAAAAAAAAAAAAAGAGTTTGCCAATCCCTGTTGTGGACCAAGTCTGGTTGAAACTCTTTTTTGTTGTTGTTTGTTTGGGTTTGTTTTATGCTTTTTGTATCAGACCTTACTGTCAAAAATTGTAAAAGGTGAGATTGAGCAAGGAGCAATGGGAAAGGAGAAAGAAGAAAGTGCTAACATTTATCTAATTTGGGGAGATTATATATGTCATTTCATTTATTTCTCAGAAAGATGCTATTGATTACTATGTTAAGCCCCATTTTATAAATAAAAACATTGAGGCTCAGAGAGCTAAGAGTTAAGTCACTTAAATTGATGTCACTAATAATTAGCGGAACTAGGATTTGAATCCTGCCTTCTGCATTCTAAAAATGTTTTCTTTTTTAAAAATTTTTTATTTATTTATTAGAGAGAGAGCACAAATGCAGGGGGAGCAGCAGCAGAGGGAAGGAAGAAGCCACCTCCCCACAGAATAGGGAGCCCGATGTAGGTCTTGATCCCAGGACCCTGGAATCATGACCTGAGCTAAAGGCAGCCGCTTAACCCACTGAGCCACCCAGGGGCCCCAAATCTGTTCTTTCTTCTGTACCATGACTGTCATAGTTGAGGTTACTTTCATTTTTTAAAAATGTGATATAGTATCCCCTAACTTGAGAGAGTTTAATTAAGACATAGTATTGGGTACCAAACTATGTTTGGTAGTTAATGACTAGTTACGATGATCGAGTTTATGACACATCATCAGTTTTGTTTTTGTTTGGATAGAGAGTTGGGCTGCAGAAGGTGAAAACAAAGTAATTTTTGACAATTCACATTTTGGATTATTGAAAAATCCTGATGGATTAATAGCTCGTTCAGTAACCAGTAGAATGGAAGTTCCAAGTGTATGCCCACACCACCAATCACATCGATACCATGTAGACATGTTTTTATTTAATCAGTAACCCATCCTCTCCAAAGCTTGCCATAGTTCTCTAAAGCAGTGGTTCACAAATTTGCCAAATCATCTAAACCCCCGCTTCACTCCACGAAGTCCCTTAGAATACAGACTCTGACGGGCACTGAGGGGGACACTTGATGGGATGAGCACTGGGTGTTATTCTGCATGTTGGTAAATTGAACACCAATAAAAAATTAATTTATATACTCAAAAAAAAAAAAAAAAAGAATACAGACTCCCAGGACCCTCCCCCAAATCTCCAGTCAGTGTATCTGAATTCAGGTTTGAGAACCTGTAATTTTTCTTTTTCTTTAACCTCTGGAGGCAATTCTGATGACCAGCCAGCTTTGGGAACCTCTGCTCTGGGTAATGATCAGATGGACAGTCTGTATCTTTGTCACAATTCCTCTTGGTCTTCCTCTAACCTCTAACCTTCCTCTTGTGTCTTGTGTCCTCTAACCCATCCCCTTCCTGAGCCCCATGCTGTGGGCAGTGGGTACATTGTTCCTCCTCTTTGCTGAGTAAGGCTGGGGGCGGGGGACCTTACATGCCTCAGTATCCAGGAAAGTAGTGCAAACACTTTCTGCCTTTGTCATAGTGACTTGGCTGGTTTTACTTTTATTTCTATCATTGCCTTTTGCACTTTCCATTTGCATTTGCCTAAAATTTCTCAAATGACAAATCCAACTCTGATTTCCTGTTTTTTGATTATAAAAGTGAGGTTTATAGACACCCAGAATTTAGATGATAAAAGGCTAATATCCCCTGTACCCTGTTATTCATCTTTCTTTCCTTTTCTGCTTTTAGAAATGTCACTGCAACCGTTAGGGATTAAAACCAAAAAAGACTTTGAACCCTGAAAGTTTGTGGGTCTCAGCCACCCGTTAATTTAAATCTTTCCTCCCTGCTGTGTGGGGGTTATATTAACCTAATAAAACAGGCTTTTAAGTATATATACATAACCAAGTTCAGCCCACAGCTGTTTTCTTAATGAGTTCCTCTTTCTTCCATAGTATAAGTTAACTAAAATAATTGACCTTAATGGTGTTTTCACTATGAATGACTTTGGGTGAGAAAGCTAGTTTTTACTTTCATAGGATGAGATGCGTTTGTTTCTTTCTCTTAGGTGAATTAAGACAAAAATATATGATGTGTGAAGATAATGTATCCCATATTATAAATAGTATTGATGAGGTCCTCATCAAGAAAGCAGCAGATATCAAATAGAAAGAGGAAACACAATGTTTAACATGCCGAGAAGAACAGTAAATGAGATCTATTACTGTAAAAGTGTTGAGAATTAGTGCATCTCAGCCTCAAAAGATAACAGATGTGAAGCCAATGAGGACATCGGAATGACACTCAAAATATTGTAACAAATATGGCACCAAGCTGGGATTCGTGAGGTGAGACAGCAATAATGTAATATCTTTTATAAGCCATTAAAATTAGAGGTGAAAAAGGAAGCACTATTAAATTACCTTGGGCGGTATCTTTCCACCTCCAGAGATAAACAGAGCACATTTCACAATAGATGTCTCAAGAAATTTAACTAACTGTTCATTTAAATCTAAAGTAGATAAGCTGTAATTAAATAAGCATTTTATATCCCAGTTAGACCGGCCTTAATGAGCAAGTCTAAATCTTGTTTTCAGGATCAAATTGCATTTTGTGACAGCACCTCCTTGCCAGGCTGCCCTTACAGTAGGGACAAGCACTTCAAAGGAAGGGCAAACGTGCCTAACAGAGAGACAAGACACTCTCCAGAAGTCTCATGAACTGTTCAAAGTCACAGTGCATTGGAAACAACAGAGGTTATGCTGCTTCAGAAAAGTGATTTTGATTTCAGGGAATTAAGACCCATTTACTTCAAGGGGTAAACTAGGCATTCATAATAGGCCAGGGCAGAGATCCTGGCCACAGTGCCCTTGGCACTTACCAAAACCTAATGTATATTGTTTTTTTTTTTAATTTAATTTTTTTTAAAGATTTTATTTATTTATTCATGATAGTCACACAGAGAGAGACAGAGAGGCAGAGACACAGGCAGAGGGAGAAGCAGGCTCCATGCACCGGGAGCCCGATGTGGGATTCGATCCCGGGTCTCCAGGATCGCGCCCCGGGCCAAAGGCAGGCGCCAAACTGCTGCGCCACCCAGGGATCCCCCCTAATGTATATTGTTATTTATTATCTAAGCACATGTCTGTCTTCCCAACTAGACTGAAAGCATCCCAAAGGCAGAGACCAAGGTGAACTGTCTGGACATCACCAGTACCTTCTACGTGGCCTAAGAGTTCATTCTAGTTGTTGGTTTGATGCTGTTAGGTAGATAAGTAGGTTAGTTAATTAACAGAATTTAGAAGCACAAAAGGATCCAATTCCTTCTAAAAATTTGGCAGTTCATTCTTTGCCTCTGTTAATATGCACCAGATCCCTTCTCTGTAGGAGGGATAAATGCAAAATGAATACAAACATTCACGCATTGTATCCATTTATTAATATATATACATGTGTTTATTTAGAAAACACAACAAAGTATGAAATCATTAGAATGATTTGAATTAAATCAACCAAAACTACAAATGCATCTTCATCTTCTCAAATCCTTTTTTGGTTGGAGTCATGCCAATTACATCAGCATTTGCCGGAGTATGGACTGCAGAACTGGCCCTAGATGATGCTAATAATTATTGCAGATAAAATCATTCCATGGTTTAATGATTTGAGGTGAAATAAGATTTAAAGAGCTTTCTTTATTATAGGGTTTTGCAAGTTTTTGAATTGTGCCAACATGCTGTATGAATCTTCAAAGTTAGAAGGTAGATGGTATGGATTTACTAACTCATGTAACTCTTTTTATGGAACAATTGAGAGACTGGTATGGTCTGAGGAACACACTTTGGGAAATGCTGAATCAGACACATTTTTTTTTCAGACACATTTTTAATGGAGGTTCCTCTGTTAGAGAAATTTCACAGTTAAATACCTGAACTGAAAGACCTGCAAATCTGTAAAACTTCCTAGACTTGTGGTTCTCAATCCTGGCTGCTCATTAAAATCACCTGGGAGCTTTCAACAAGCCAGTGCGAAGGCCTCAGCCCCAGCCAGCTGAGTCAGAGTCTCTGAGGGTGAGCCCTCCAATCTTTAAGAGGAAATAATGCCTACCTCACAGAATTGTTGTGAAACCTAAAGGAGATCATATATGTAAAATGCCTCCTCTCGTGCCTGAAACAAAGTTTGGTCTTTGGGGCAATGTTTCTTTCTGGAGACAGTGTAAAGTTCTAATGAAGAAATGCAGATGATATTATGGAAGTAGAAAATCACTATTTGGGGGCACCTGGGTCGCTCAATGGTTGAGCATCTGCCTTTTGGCTCAGGCCATGATCCTGGGGTCCTGGGATCGAGTCCTGTACCGGGCTTCTCACAGGGAGCCTGCTTCTTCCTCTGCCTATGTCTCTGCCTCTCTCATGAATAAATAAATGAAATTAAAAAAAAAAAGGAAATAACTATTTGGCCACACCCTAGTTCTGCGTTGACAGATACTAACAATATATGAAAAACAGGATATTTGCATCACCTAAATATTTCCCCACAATGTACTCAGTAATTACAAAGGGAAAAGCAGTAACTTTACCATGGAAAACTCTGGCAGACCCCATCTTAACTAAATGATGAAAGGTAATCTCATCAGTAATGAGACATCCACACCACATGACCCCTGGTATAAGGGAACACTGAGAAGATTATATCATGCCGTCTGTAGTATTCTTGCCAAAAATACATCATCTGGAGGAACTATACAAGGAAACATCAGGCAAACTCAAATCGAAGAACATTTTACAAAATTACTGACCATACTTTTCAAAAGTGTCAACATTAAAGAAAAAGAGAGACTGAAGAATAGTCCTCAACTGAAGGAGGGGGAGAAACTAAATGCATTGTGGGAGCCTGGATTGACTCAAGGACCAGAAAAAGAGTATTAGTAGAACAACTGGCATGAATTCAATAAGCTCTGTACATTATGCATTTTTCAAGGTTGTTTAGCTGGTTCTTAGGGATGATGGATGAAGGGTAAATGGAACTTTGTACTATTCTGCAACTTTTTTGTAAGTCTAAAAAGTTTTCAAAATGCAAAGTTAAAATATTAGAAAAACTTAACGATTCTATTTCTGTTTCATTCAGGGGCTTTCAAGATAATGGAATCAATATTTGAAGAGGTTTTTCTCCCTCCTGGGTATTTGGAGTTTAAGGGAAATAGGCCCCTAGACTATGTAGTCTACACTGAGCATGGTAGAAAGCGGCCCAGGATGGTCACTTTAACAAGCATTTCCTGTGGTTTGGATACATGTGATCCCTAGGCAGCCTTGTCATAAATACCAGGTAGAGGATTTAGTAGAAGAAATAAAAACAAAAGTGGTCCGGGAAAGAAGAGGGTAGGAGCTGAGGTAGTGGTGAAGAGAAATTAGGAGCTGCTAGATACAGATTTCCAGAAATGTCTTTCGTGTTTGAATAAGGACACAGGGAAGGGAGAAACAGTTCTGGGGGTAGAGAATAGCTATGAAAGATATTTAAAAGGGCAGAGAAGGGACAGAAGAGTTTAAGGATATTTTCCTGGCATTATACGTGTATATTCTCCTTGGCATTTGCCTGTAAGCCTACAGTAGAGATTTTTATTTTTTCCAATTTTTGCTCTGTTTTTTTTTTTTTTTTTCCTTTGAATATTACTCTGTGCTGAGACTCATCCTCCAGGGGTCTGGTTATAATTTCCTGCTACACTGTGATGCAGTCCAGATCATGTGCCTTGTTTGGAAGACAGATGACAAAGCCATTTACCTGATAGCCCTTTGGCCTTATGAAGAAAAGTGGTTTGGCCTGCGAACAAACCCCTGAAGGACCACAGAACACAGTTCTCTGCTGTGGGCAGGAATAGGGACCTGCCTTGGAGGACCCGAGGAGACCTGCTGCAGTGGTGTGGCTGAGGAGCTCCTTGGAATCTCTCATGGATCGTCTTCATCTGCATTGCCCACCTGCTTCTTCCTAATCATTTTCAGTACAGGAAGCCAGAAGTGAATCTGAAGAGACAAAATGATGGATGAATGAGCATTAGAGTCACTTCAAATGCCTCTGACATAAGCTTTTCATCGTGGGACTGCTGGCATCAGGAGAAAGCAAAAGACTTCAAAATGGCCAGAAACTTTATCCTTGTGGGTTATCTTAGTGTTTCATTGTTTATGAGCTTTTTCCCGATTCTGTGAGTTGTCGGGAGCTGATAGCAGCAATGCTAATGATTCCTGTCCGTGGACATGAAAATAACTTTCACTCTATAGAGTGCAATTACTTGCCCATCCACCTTGTGGCAGAAGCCAGCTTTGCATCCAGTAAGCTCATTTATTCTGGTGTTCCTGATGGCTTATATGTGTGTGTGCTTTGAATTATTCTTTGAATTGGCTGGAATTTCTTACTGTTCCCTCATTAATTAATTAGTTAAATGAAATATTTGAAAGGATTCATGTTATGTGTAGGAAGTTATTATGTGACCATATATGCATATAAATATGCATGTTTTTAATATATAAAACCATCATCATCATCATCATCTATATATACACCATATTTATATTTTAATGGTGGACAATGAACAAGTTCTTTGAAGTTTACCAGGCTGTAATAGACAGTTCCCTCTCTTATTAATTTGTCTTTGGTGTGATAAATAACTCTTAATAGGCCCCAGGTCTTCCCACAAGCCTCTCTACTATGGCTGAACATGCCCACTTGAAATCAGAGTTTTGAAAAATAGCTTGTAGAATCACCCAGACCAGCATTCAAAATCATGAAGCTAAGAGCCTTAGACACGCACATTGTTCATCTTCTCCCCCCAGCGCCCCATCTGTTACTAGGGACGGAAGCCCTAACGTGAAGTTGAAGAGTGCTTTCAAAGTCCACTTGTCCTTTAAACTCAAAATCTCTTTCATGACAGGTTACACCCGCATCCTGGCCTTGCCTTTGTAAAATAGAGACGCTGTTTACTGTTCCCTCCTTCCACCGCCTGCTTTGATCTTTTCTTCAGTAGCTTCCCATGCAGGTATCGGATGCGCCTCTCCTGCACGCTGGGGTAGAAGGAGGCCGACACCAGGATTTTAAGTTGCGTCAGGATGGAGGACAGCAGGCCCAGCACCACTAGTGTCCCAAGAATAATGCTGAGAGGAATCCAGGTCTTCGACAGAAGGAGCTTTGGTGCAGGGATGCAGGTTGGTTCGAACAGAGATATGTTAAAAGGAGAATCACGGATGATGTCTTGAGTTCCTTGCTCCTAAAATGGAAGAATAAAATCTTTAAAATTCATGCCATTGTTGCCTGCCGCACTGGTCTTTCTCAGTCCGGCCCTACAGGGCATAGCATTGATCTGAAAACATGCAGGAGCTGCAACATGTTGCAGCTACGGCAACTCCTGTGTGCTATGGTCAGGATAAAGAGAAGGGCCGAGGCCTTATTTGAAGTTATTGCAGAGTTTTTCCAAAGTGCGTTTGTGGGAAATATAGATTCCTTTGAGAGAAAGGGTATCAGATACGTTTGTCTACTCTGTCCTTTCTTTGCAGAGTCGGGATGCTCATGAGACTGTTGAAGTTTCTGCTGAAGATGTCAAAGAAATCCATTCAAGTTTAGCCTGCAAATGTGACCACATAACCCAGTTTTATGGAACACCTGTCTCTATACTGTAGGACATGTAAGAAAGATGAAGGATGATTTTAGCTCAACTAGAGGAGAAGATTTTAGAAACATAGACCTGGTTGTATCTCCCCATCTTGACAAATACTCTGACAGCAGACCACAAGGTCACAAAGAGGTGGAAGCATTAAATTATGTTCTTTTTTTTTTTTTTTTTTTAATTATGTTCTAAGTCAACCTTCTAGACATTGGAGATGGGGAATTATTCTTAGTGTAAGGATAGTAAGAACAGTATTTGCTGAAGGTGGCTTTAAATCCTATCTGTAGACATCTCAAACAGGACATTTTCTCATTTCTCCTGGATGCTCGGGTGGAAAATGCTCCTTTCTGCTTGAAGGCAAGAGGACAAACCAGTTGCCCTCAATGGACTGACACAGAGGACAGAGGATGACATTGAGCACCCCCAGTCAAGCCACCTGCAAGAGTAGCACGTGCTGATTCAGCGCTTTGCTTTCCCTGACCTGAGAAAGTCATTTCATCTCCCCATGGATTTGTTTTCTAATTTGGTAAAACAGGAATTAATGGACCAGATCTTGCCCATGAATAAACTACTCCCAGTGTAAATTAAGCATGTTGGGGATGGAGCATTAACCTTACAGCTGGGAGTCCTTAGTAAGTTATTATCACCGCTGCACCCCAGAGCCCTGGGGCCAGGAAGAGGAAATGACTTCTCCAGAAGAACACAGCCACATCTAGAGAACAAAGTGCACCAGGTACTGATCTACCCCAGTACCTGCGAAGACTCTGGACACTTCAAATCCGGGCCTCTCTCCAAACGTCAAGTCAAATCTATCATTTCCCCGGCCCTATACCTAAGCAAACAAAAGCATTTGTGTTGCCTCTCCTTTTCTCTTATTAAAAAGATGGCTCGCCTACAATTAAATAGAGAGATTTCAGTTCCCAGAGCGAAAGGCATGCTCTCTCTTTAATACTGTTGAAGAAACAAGCACATCAACTGACTCAGTGATGAGAAATCCTGCAATAAAAAAGCAGCGGGTATATGGTCTGGGAAGAAATTAGTCTGGGAATCTAACTGGGGATTTTGCAATTGGGAGTCAGGGCTTCATAAAGATTGAGTCAACATTTTTGTACAGGTTTGGTAGAGGGTAATGCGGGAGACAAATGAATTCTCTCAAAATGCTGAGCAATATTCTAAATGATACCCTCATGTTTTAAAACGTGTTTACCTCTCCTAAGTAAACAATTTGCCAAGAGAGCGTTGAGTAATGGACCGAGGACCCGCTCTGCTATCAGACAGTCCTGAGAAGTTAATGCAGACAATTGCTATGCACAAGGAGGTGCTCAGTAACCATGTTATTTTTACTTACAATGTCCACCTATCCAGCTAGCTCACTTTGGGTCATTTCCCTTATTTCTTCTTTGCATAAAACACTTACTTAAAATCATATGAGAGTGGGAGAGAAATACTGGCAAACTTTGAGGTGATATTTCTCTCCCTGCTGGACCTCTCCTTTGCAAACCTGTGGCAATGGAGGGACCAGGAGCCTCTAAGGGGATGCTGGGGTAAGGGCAGGCATGACGGGAGAAAGCTTGAGAGGAGCCCCATAGCGGTCTCATACCCACATGTGCCCCAGCTCCCACTGCTCTGCTGTCACTATAGGAGCACGTGGCGGCCTCCCCCACCAGGATGTGAGCGTGCCGTGGCAGGTGGCAAAGCTTAGACATCTTTGCATCCCCAGGACCCAGTGACGCCCATAAATGTATTTGTCAAGACATTGTCACTGAAAGCTTCTGGGCTTTTTTGGGAAGGCAGATCTTGCTTTTTTTCTCCTTCTGTCTAAAATGGTGAGAATTCACAAAACAGGCATAGGGTATTGGCTGAGAGAGAAATAAATGAGAGAGAAGAGAAAAGAGAAGGGAGGAGAGGAAGACTTGACCGAGGAAAGAAGAGAAAGGAGAATGGGTTGGAGGACAGGAAGGGAGAGACCCTTTTACCTGCCAGCCCTAAGATCAGGCATGTCTGACAATCTAGTTTGGCTTTCACCTAAAACACTGCTCCCAGGCAAGGCACCTGGTGGCCCAGTCAGTTAAGTGGCTGCCTTTGGTTCAGGTCATGATCCCAGGGTCTTGGGGTGGACCCCCGTGTCAGGCTCCCTGCATGATAGGAATCCAGCTTCTCCCTCTCTACGACTTGTGTTCTCATATTCTCTTTCTCTCAAATAAATAAATAAAATTTAAGAAAAAAGAAAAAAAAACCCTGTTACCCTTATCCCCCTCCCTGCTCCAGATATCTAGAGCAACCCGGTATCTTGTAATTAACTGAATTCCTCAGGGGCAGCAGAGTGTTTGGGGTGATCATCTTGTAGAAACAGCCCAGGATTAGAGGGGCCGAGCCCACCTACCTGCTGAGCCAGAAGAATTGGGGAGGAAAGTGTGGTGCTACAGGAGGACCCCATGCCCAGATAAAGAGCAATGGAAAGTGGGGCTTCAGAGGAGGGCTTGCAAACACCTTTTCTGCCACTTCCTTCTAAGAGTTCCCCTACTGTAGCTTGACAAAAGCAAGGGAAAATCAGACGTGTGCAGACAGCTGTGGGTGTTCTCACCAGCCCAGGCTAGCGCACTCCACCCCAGCATGCACAACACCCACACACCCACTCACACACCAGGCACACACATGCATGCACACACATGCATGCACACACACATCCCACTTAGCTCAGCTTCACCATTTCTGGGTTTTAATAAAATCAAGACAATATCTGACAATATCCACATTCTCTGAGATGCTCACATAATCACAAACGTCCCCAGAGAAGAATGGAAAGAGAGAAAACAGGATGCATGAAAACCGTGGTGCTCTTGGTTGGGGACACAGCTGCCAATAGGAGCAAGAACAGAGGAGAGGAAGACAGATTCCCTGAGACTTGGGGGGCACCAGCTCAGAGAAACACACTATCTTGACTAATGGTGACTGTCAAAGATCCATCCAGTGGCCTTCAGCTCCATTCTTTTGAGTGGACTTTAGATCAGTGTTTCTCCGTTGTGGCCACACATCTGAATTACTTGGAGAGTTTCTAAACCCAACCCCCCTCCAACCCGGCTCACCCCAATCCATTTAAATCTGGTTCCTGGGGTGTTTGTTCCCTTGCTTGGGTTGACGGCGATGATGCTGTGCAGCCACGGTACAGAACCACTGGTTGAGAAGGCCCTTGCTTTTCGGCGCCTGAGCCAAAGTATCTCAAAGTGTGATCTGTGGACTACCTACTCTGAAATCACATGGAGAGCTCATTAAAGGTACTCTCCTTTTTAAGATAGATTCTCTGTAAATTGAGGCCTGAGACTCTGTGTCCATCCCAGGAAGTGCTTAAAGCACACCTTTGGTTGAGAACCACTGCCCTAAAAAAAACAAGGTAGCTGTTTTCATTGTTTCAGTGGGTATTACCGTGTACTAAGACCAGCACTAGTACCAGTACTAGCACTAGAAACATTTGGTTACTTAGCAGCCACCCCCTTTTTTTTCAGTGACCAGCCTCTTAAACGCTATGCTGATGCATTGGGAGGCCTCCTGTGCTGTGTGAAGGCTCAAGATGCAAAGAAAAGTTCTCATTCACAGAAGGTGCTCAAAGTCAATTTGCATAGGTACCACGGGGAGAGGAAGAAGGACCTTAGGGTTACGCCAGGTACTCTTGCTTGAGAACCAGCTTCATGTGCCACATCAGAGACATCTATTCCTTCATTTCAGTGTTTGCTGACTGGAGAAAGCTAAAAAATGCCCCCTCCCCCACCACCAAGATATAAGATCCTAATGCAGGAAATCTAGAAATGTTACTTTATCTGGAAAAAAGGACTTGGCAGAAATGACTAAGTCTAGGACCTTGAGATGGAGAATTTACCCTGATTATTCTGGTGAGCCCGAACATAATCACAGTCATCCTTTAAGACAGAAGCAGAGAGAGATTTTACACATACAGAGGACAAGACCATGTGAAGACAGAAATGATGGTGATGGGTGCAGCCACAAGCCAGGGAGAGCCGACAAACCACCAGAAGCTGGAAGAAGCCAAGCCGGAGTCCCCTAGAGTCTGAAGTGAGTATGGCCCTGCCAATGCTTGATTTCAGCCAGGCGAGACTGATTTTGGACTGCTTACCCCCAGAATGATAACAGAATACATTTTTGTTGTTTTGAATTGCCCCGTGTGTGTTAATTTGTTACTGCAGCCCCAGGAATCCGAAACAGTGATCAAAGATGTTCAGGGTGAGATCGGCCTCTAACAACGGCAGGGCTTCATTTCAATGTGACCGACAATCATTGGGCTCCTTCCACGTGCCAGGCGCTGTGCCATCCTGGGGACCCAGAGATGAATGAGACACTGCCCTGCCTTGGGAGGTTCATGGTCTTTTTTAACACAACCCAGCAAACAGCCGGGACACGGCCAGGAGTGCCTGTGTGCCTACCTCTCTGTACAGTTTCAGGTGGACCTCGAGCCCTGGCAAGCTTTGGAAATGTTTGCTCACGGAGAAAATGAGCCGATATAGCAGATAATCTATGGCTGCAAACAGCACCCAGACATAGAGGTGGGTGAGTATGGGGAGGAAAAACAGCCCCAGGTTTTTCCTTTCTTTAGGAGACAACCAGAAAGACGGGACGACCACGTATTTCTTCCTTTCCCTCTTATTCAGCGGAAGGACACAGGGCCTCTGCAGCTGCCTCTCCGTTTCATCGAAGCGAACAAATTGTTTGGTGATGAAGATGTTCTCAAACTTCCAACCACCAGGGTCCAAAAATCGCTTCATGAAGAGGCCAGTGCCAAGGAGCACCAGCAAAAGCCCTGCTAGGGCAAGTACCTGCCGTCCCAGGGAGGACAATACTTCTGATGCCGTCACCATCTGATACAAGACACCCAGGACTTTGCCTTTTGTGTCGTTTAGCTGGGCCTCCAGGCCTTGACTGGGACTGAAAAGAGAGACCACCAGCGTCTGGTTCCAAGAAATAAGGTCATCAAATAGACTTGGGTGAGTGGCAAGCCCATAAATCCACTGAATTGCTTCAATATATTTTTTCAAAAGTGGAAAATGTATGGAAAAGCTCTTTGCCCTTAGGTTGCAAGTCATACTGTCCAAGAGACCTTTGAAGTTGTGAAAAATATTTTCCACGTGTCCAAAGATTACTATCCCTGTGCCAGCTGCAATCAAAGCATTCCTGCCTTCCCGCAGACCACAAGAGAGGAAGAGGAGAAAAATAAAACATCGTGCATGCTTGGAGCAGCAGAGCAAAGCACAAGTGATCACCCAGGAGGTGCCGAAGACTATGAATGAGGATCGAAACCAGGAAAAGGCCAGAGAGAGGAGGCCCGCTGAAATGAAAGCAACAAAACAGCAAACTCCCAAATGTTGGATAAAGTCCATCCATGCAGAGCTTCTTGGAGACACATATGACCCCCAAAGACTTAGGCAGATGCCAATGCCTGAGGTCCAGACACCCATGCTCCCTGTGTCCCTGGAAATAAAAGAGAAACCAGGGTCAAGACGTTGTTCTTTTTTTTTTTTTTTAATTTTTATTTATTTATGATAGTCACAAAGAGAGAGAGAGAGAGAGAGGCAGAGACACAGGCAGAGGGAGAAGCAGGCTCCACGCACCGGGAGCCCGACGTGGGACTCGATCTCGGGTCTCCAGGATCGTGCCCTGGGCCAAAGGCAGGAGCCAAACCGCTGCGCTACCCAGGGATCCCCCAGATGTTGTTTTTGAATGTCCTCTATCACTTTGTAAAGGGCATGGTCATAGCTTGGCAGCAAAAAAAGGTCATACTTCTTTGCCAATCTCTATCTCCACACCCCTTCCAATGTGACATTTTTAGCTTCTTCCATCAAGAGGTAGGTCATATTTCTCCAACCCTTGGATTTGTAATGGTTCTATGATGTCTTTGTGACAGAAGTGATGACAGAAAGTGGCAGAGGTGGCAGTGTGCGAATCCCGAGACTATGATTCACCCCTGCTTCTCTCCAGGAACCCTACTACTAACTTTTTAACAAATCCGGGTGTGTTAGTCTCCTACTGCTGCTGTCACAAACTGCCACAAGCTTAATGGCTTATAGAAACACATATTTATTCTCTTACAGTTCTGGAGATCAGAAATCTAAAATGGATCTGGAGACCTGTGTACTCTCTGGAGGCTCTAGGAGAGAACCCATTTCCTCACTTTTTGTAGTTTCTGGAGGCTCATGGACTCCTCCTCCATCTCAAAGCCAGCAATGTTGGACCTTTTTTTCTGGGACCTCTGCTTCCATCCTTCTATCTTCTAGGATTCTGATCCTAGAATCAGAATGCCTCCCTTTGTAAGGACCTTTGCAATTATATTGGGCCCACTCCATTAACCCAGGATATCTCCCCATCTCAAGGTTCTTAATCCAGTATATAGGGTCTCTATCATTATGTGAGATAATATACTAACAGGTTTTTCATATTAGGACATTGTGCATCTTGGGGCTGGGGGAACATTATTCAATCTATCACACCAGGTTGGGCTGCTGGATGACAAAGGCACATGGCTAGTCAGTTGCATCAACCAATAACCAGCCAATGGCCAGCCTGCTGCCAGACACCTGAAGGAGGCCATCCTAGACCAGCCAGTCACCAGCCAGCCCACCAGCTGATCAGATACTTTAGTATAATAAATATTTATTTTAAGCCACTGGATTCTGTGCTGCTTTATTAGGCAGGGATTGTTAATAGATAAAAGCAGCAATATTGTATCACGGATCTTAATAATTGAAATAAACTCTCAGCTGATGGATAGGCTGAAATTTCAATACGCGACATTATGTAAGATCACTTTTTGATAGTCATCTATTTTCTTGTGCTCTAATTTTGCCAACCAGAAAGCATACCAAGGACATTCAAACTTAAACGTGGCACTGGGCTGAAGCCATCCTATCTCTGCTTTGAAACAATTGCATCCTGCCCACACCTCTCCAGCCCGCCCCTACACTCTGAGGGCAATTCTCTCCCGAGGATCTTGAAAGGGAAATAAGAATATTTTGTCACTGAGTTAATCATCCTTTCTTTTTCCCCAGATGTGGCATAATTAAAACAAAGGTGCTATGGGGCTGCTACCACCCTGTCAGTCATGCACTCAGAGATGTGTCTCTCTTGATTAGCATGAAAATATCTAATGAGCATTATAGCATATGCATGGGATGTTAATGAAGACACTGATCGGTTTTTAAACACAGTCAAATGCATCCCTCCTCACATCAGATATGATGGGGCTGGATTTCTGGAGCAGCTGGCCACTGTTTGAGACATCGGATGAAACCCGGTGTGCGAGACGCGTCCAGGCCCTGGCTAGTAGGCATGCACTGAGCAACTCATGGTGAAGAAATGATTCTTTTTGTGTTCAGGCTGAATGAGGTTAATGTGACAGGGAAATGGGCAGGTAAGGAACAAACCTGTGGATGCTTCTCCTGCAATAACATAGAGGGTGGAGATGCTCAGCACAGAAAGAGATCTGGAGGGGCACCTGGTGGCTGAGTCGGTTAAGCATCTGTCTTTGGTTCAGGTCATGATCCCAAAGTCCTGGGATCAAGCCCCGTGTCAGTCTCCCTACTCAGTGGGGAGCATGCTTCTCCCTCTCTCTCTCTGCTCCTGCCCCTGCAACTGTTGAAGAAGGGTCCTTTCCATGTGGGACTGACTGGCTTCATGGGAGATGCAGAATCCCACATAAGAGGATGTTCTCAACTCTATCCGGAGGGGGAATTGAGATCGTCATTGGAACAGGGACCAGGAAGGAACATAGCTCTTTCTTCCTACATGCCTGCCTCCTTTTAGAGTCTGAGGTTGGTTTAGAGGTCGGCTGTGCTCCACTCACTGACCCCACTCCCAGTCCACTCTGACCCCTGGAAATCACCAAAGGGCTCCTGAACTCCTGACCCTTCCCCAGCACTGCCAGCCCGAGTCAGAAGTGCTTCGTGGCCTGGCCGAGAGGACGGCAGCAGCCAACGGTGAGCCGCAGGAGGACACCCTACATCCGAGCTGCACATTGGCCCCCTTCACTTTGTCACAGCTTTGGATTTGACCCCAAACCATTATTTGACTACATGATCCACTCATAGGTATTAACTGCCTATTCTGTTCACTTTATGTAAAGCATCTCCCTGCATCCTCCTGCAAGCCTCTGGAAACCAATGTTCTTTGCATTTCATACAGAAACTGAGGCTCAGAGGGCTCACTGAAATCTTCAGCAATCGCACAATTGGTGGTACAGTGGAATTCAGACCCAGTCCCCCGGCCCCCTGGGCCAGCTCTCTGCCCCCTGCAGCATGGCCAATTCCACCACTCCAGGTTATGTGACAGGACACTCAGCCCAGCATGTCTCTGCTGGAAACCCGTCACACTTTCTGCCAGTGGCTACTTAAGAGCTCACCTGTATATCACAAACCCACTTCTATCATGTTGTTCCCCTGCATCAAGATAGTTGGCCATGTGAGGCTGTGTCTCAAATCAGCAGATTTTTCTCTAAAGCAAATTAGAAATCCCAGCTGGGTTCCCCCTCACCCCCAATATCCTCTATGAGGTACCATTTTGCTTGCTTCCTAAAAAATTATTTAATAATATGTATTTTGGATTCATATTTCCCTTCTCTTGCCTTCATATTTGCACAGTGTGTTCTTAATACAGATATTTCTCTGAATGCAATAAACAGATTTATGGACACATTAAAACTGTATTGGGCAATAAAAACTAGTATCAATTAAATAAGATATATTGCTGCAATTTTGTCCTGTAAGAGGCACATGTTTTCTTAATGAGCAACAGATCTAATATTACTCTCCTTGTTTTTGTACTGAAAACAGCATGTCACCAAAAGACACTGGAACTTTCTGCAGCTAGAGGACTGAATGCATCTTCTTCTATTTTACTGATTTCTTTTTTTTTTTAATTTTATTTTCAGAGGTAGAATTTAGTGACTCATTGCATACAACACCCAGTGCTCATCACATCACATGCACTCCTTAATGCCCATCACCAGTTACCCCATCCCCCCAATTTACCTCCCCTCTAGCAACTCTCAGTTTGTTCCCTAGAGTTAAGAGTCTCTTATGGTTTTCCTTCCTCTCTGCTTTCATCTTATTTTATTTTTCCTTCCCTTCCCCTATGTTCATCTGTTTTGTTTCTTAAATTCCACACATGAGTGAAATCACATGGTATTTTTCTTTTTCTGGCTGTCTTATTTTGCTTAGCATGATACCTTCCAGTTCCATCCATGTAAATGGCAAGATTTCATTTTTTTTGATGGCTAGGTAATATTCCATTGTGTCCATATACTGCATCTTCTTAATTCATTCATCAATCAATGGATACCTGGGCTCTTTCCATATTTTGGCTCTTGTGGACATTTCTACTATAAACATTGGGGATCAGGTGCCCCTTCGAATCACTATATTTGTATCCTTTGGATAAATACCTAGTGGTACAATGGCTGGGTCTTAGGGAAGCTCTAATTTTACCTTCTTGAGGAACCTCCATACTGTTTTCCATAGTGGCTGCACCAGTTTTATATTCTGTCCTATTTTACAGCTCAAGCCACAGAGTAGGGCTTTGGGCCACCTGTCCAGAGGCTGGTGGTCAGTCTGCCCTTCCTGTCTCTGTTGAACATGGGCTTGATTTCTTCTCTAATCTGTTTTGCATTTTCCCTACTTGAATATAAGATCTGCGTGACCTACTTCCTGGTGAGGTTTGACAAGGGGAGCTTTAGCAAGCTTCTTAAGACCACCCAGCAGAAAGTGCTCAGTAAATGCAGCCCATTTCTTATTTTTTTGCTGCCACAAAAAAAAAAAAAATGAGAACTTCCATTTTCTGAAAGTCTTCAGGCAAGGACTGAACGCCCTCGAGTTCACGGGAGGCATAGCAACAGGAGCTGGATTCATGGCCTTCCCAGCACTGTTTCCGTGTCCCCTTCAGATGGCTGCTGACTTCCTTCCCCCTCTCTTGCAGAGGTATGATTGTCCTGCCGAACTTTCCTCAGATGGCCTCAATTCTTTCCTTTGAGGCAGATCAGTGAGTCAGGACTTGGACAAGCCAATTGCTTCTTTCTTTCCCAAAGACTTTGTCAAGCAGATACCCAGATCTCTAAATTTTATTTTTAGTGTGAAAATGAATCTTATAGATCAGAGCTTTCTTAAACTTAAGTATGTGATCATTGGGCGAACCTTGTTAAAATGCAGATTTGGGGGGCACCTGGGTGGCTCAGCGGTTAAGCATCTGCCTTTGGCTCAGGTTGTGACCCTGGAGTCCCGGGATTGAGTCCTGCATCAGGCTCCCCGCAGGGAGCCTGCTTCTCCCTCTGCCTATGTCTCTGCCTCTCTCTCTCTCTCTCTGTTTGTCATGAATAAATAAATAAAATCTTTAAAAGAAAATACATATTTTAATTCTAAAGGCCTAGGGTGGCCCCTGAGACTTTGCCTTTCTGACAAGTTCCCAGGTAGCTGATGCTGCTCATCTCAGGACCAGACACATTGGTTAGTGAGCTCTTGAATTCAGCCCTGTCTGATGGCACTTCCTGTGATGATGAAAATGTTCTATATCCGAGCTGTCCAACACAGTCGGTGCTAGCTGTATGCAATGATTGAGCACTTGAAATAGAGCCAATGTGGCTGAGGAGTTGAATTTTTAACGTTATTTAATTTTAATTAATTCAAATTTAACAAGTCGCATGTGGCTGGTATCACTGTGTTGAACAGCACAGCTCTGCAGCTCTAGAGCTCTAGAGGATTGACACCTAGCCAGCCAGTTTCCACAGATGAAGAAACAAAAATCCAAAGAGGCTAAGGGACTCACTGAGGCTGTCTTAGCATTGGAGACAGAACTAGGGGTGAGACCCCAGTTCTTCACTTTTCCTGTCACAACAGCATCTCATGTCTGACTTTTCATGAACCCTGTTTTAAAATCCTTACCAGGGACACCTGGGTGGCTCAGTGGTTGAGCATCTGCCTTCAGCTCGGGGCGTGATTCTGGGGCCCTGGGATCGAGTCCCACATCGGGCTCCCTGCATGGGGCCTCCTTCTCCCTCTGCCTGTGTCTCTGCCTCTCTCTCTCTCTCTCTGTGTGTGTGTGTGTGTGTATGTGTCTCCCATGAATAAATAAAATCTTTAAAAAAAAATCCTTACCAATGTTCCTAGGTAATGGAGTTAAAATTCCCCACATACCAAATTTGCCTTCAGGCAAATACATAATTAGAAAAGTGAAAAAAAAATAGAAAAGTGGATAAACTATAGCCTGTGTCTCCGAGACTTAGCAATCTGATAACAATAGGTAATAGCTATCAATTTGTAAACCAAGTGCCTGGCCACTGTTTTAGCATCTGATGTTCATGATTTCTAATCTTCACAGCTCTAGATATTATAGATATTGCTATATCTATATATTTTAGATGAGGGAACTGAAGCTCAGAGAGATCCAATAACTCCACCGGGGTCACACAGCTAACAAGTGGAGGAGCCAGGAATCTAACCCACATTTAAGTGGCACTGAGGGTTCAGGATGAGCAGCTTTCCAGACTTTCTTGAAATGATCTTCAAAGGCAGCAGCTTCTACATTTGTTTGGAATATATGCCCAGAGTCCCAATCATGCATGCATCCTGAAATGTGGATTTAACAATGCTGGCATAAGCTCTCCTCGCACTGCCATCTGCATCTGGTGCCCCCCACCCTCTGCCAGCACAGCCCGTTGAGCCCTCCAGAGCTGACTGTGGATCTCTTTTCCCTAGGCTCACCCTTCTGCTCAGCTCTGTCCTGCTTCATATTCCAGCCAGCATCAGGCTCAGACTTACTCATCTCTTAATCCAGCCCATTTGATGTCAGGCTTCCTGGTCTGAGGTCTGGGCCACCGGGCCCTCATTCTCAACTCAGAAAGCCCTCTCTCCCAGGACCAGGGAGCCAAGAGATACATTCAGTGCTGGTGCCCACACTCTCTATTGCCCTGAGAGTCAAGGTCAGGCTGTCCTGTGCTGGAAAATCAGGGCAGTGTGGGCAGCACTCAGCTTTTAAATAGCTACAAGTGTCAAACAAGCAGCATCAAGAATAAAGGAAATCAGAAGGTACAGGTACTTCTTAGGGTAAGGGATGTGGAGGAATGGGCAGTGGGTCTTGGGGGCTGGAGATCCCAGGCTTCAGGTTCAGTTATAGGGATAGCAGCCTCCATCCCAGCAGATTTACTGCAAGGCTGTATGGAGACCCAGAGTGGCCACATTTTCTGATTTTTTTTTTTCAAAAGAAGCCAGAAATATAGATTTTGGAGGGTGACATCTCCCTGTTGTTTAAAAAACAACAACAAACTTGGCTCAAATGGTTTTTAAATACTCTGACTGGTTTTGGACCACTGACTGGCAGTTTGAAAACCTTGGTCTCTGAATTCCTCATTGCTTCCTCCTCTCTGCTCTGCACCCCTCCTTCCCTCATGCTTCCTCTTTTCCACTGTCTGAATTGCCTTTCCTTCTTTTTTATCCCCTGGGACATTTAAAATCTTGCTGGAGGCCAGTTTCCAGTCTCATGCATAAAGGTTTTTCTCTATGCCTTGGGAATATTTATTTTTGCCCAAGGGTCTCTAACTTTATTCCTTTCTCTGTGCTTCCTAGATGGAGCCGTTTCCTCCCTCTCTTCCTGGAGCCCCTAAAAGGCAAACCTGATCCCTTACACCTGCAATTTCTCTTTGTTTCGCCTCCACCTCTGTTACCAATAACGTTTATTGTCTGACTCCCCAGCCTTGTCTCCCCAGGACAGAGTACCTGCTTCTTGCTTCTACCAACAGTAATATTCCAAGACTAATTACCAGGTTCCTGCCTTTCCCCCTGAACTACAGTTGGCACCACACCCTGGGTGGGAGCAGTACAGCTGGAGCCCACGGGAGAGGATCCCTGAGGACCCCCATTTCTCTGCTGTGGATTAAAGTCATTTCTGTGTGGCTGGGTGGGAGGGAGCAGGGAAGGGAGCAGGGCATGTGATGAGGAGCCTGTGGTCCAAGCCAAGAAGCCACGCAGCCTGTGCAGCTTGCATAGCCAGCCTGAGCCCACACTTATCTGCTTTCACGCAGATCTGAGCTGTTGCCATGGGAAACAGCAGTGGCCAGGCTTCCCCACCAGCCCTGTATGCACTAGCAAACACGGGCTGTGAGGTGCATACACAGTGGCCTCAACTGTTTTCCGTGTGTGTGTGTGTGTGTGTGTGTGTGTGTGTGTGTGTGTGTGTTAAATGTCAGAGGCAGCAGAGTCCCTCAGTCCCCAGCCCAGAGTCTTGCTTGTCTGCTTTGTTGGGGGAGTCAAGGGGTCCAACATTCCTGAGCACCGTCCTTTGAGCACAGACCTGATCTCAAGGGGTAACGCATCCTTGCTTCACATACGAGGCCCAGGCAGCAGCCAGGACAGATGCAGCCATGAGATGATAACTAGAGCCTCCCAACAAATGGCCTATCCCAGGAGCTTTCTAGGTTGGGGGATATTGGAGATGCATATGACCAGTGCCGCTCCGGGGCTGGCAAGCAGAAACTGCAGTGCAAGTGCAGGAGAAATCAAGGTGGACTCCCTTGTGGAAACAGCTAGAGATCAGGATCGCGGGCACTGTCCTACTGCTCCCCTCTTTCCCTAGTAGTGGAGCAGTCGCCTCGCCTGACATCCCCAAATCTCCATTAAGTGCGAGCAGCACATTCTGCCCCTGCTCCCCAGGCAGAAGCCAATGACTTATGCTTCACAAGCCCAGATGCAGTCTGTAGACACTGGGGGAGGGCGGGGGGGGGTGCAGGGGAGGGAGTAAACCCAGACTGCTGGTCCCTTTATTCTTTCCCTGCTCCTCCAGCCAGCTCTGCTCATTCCCTGCGGGAACCTACCCACCCATGCACCTCTCTCACGATCTTTAGGACTTGATGGGACTCTGATTTGAAAGGAAATTGGGACAAAGGTCAAGGTGGAACAGGAAAAGAGCACAGGGTGGGGAGATAGGAGACCTGTGCCTAGGCTCCTTCCACCAGAAGAGCTGTGTGACCTTGGGTCGGTCACTTCACCTCTCAGGACCACAGCTCCCTTGGGCTAGAGGAGTCCTAAAGCTCCTGCTAGCCCAACAGTCTGAAATGAAAGGCACAGGAGAGCAGCAGATCTGGCTCTGGGTGCTAGCATTTTCCAGCCCGGTACCTGTAAGTGGGACAGTGGAAGAATGGAGGATTTCTGGACCCTTCCTTCCCTTCCTTCCTCCCTCCCTCCTTCTCTTTCTTTCTTTCTTTCTTTCTTTCTTTCTTTCTTTCTTTCTTTCTTTCTTCTTTCTTTCTTTCTTCCCTCCCCTCTTGGAAACTTATCATTTGGTTGGGAACATAACCTTCTTTCAGACTGCCAAAATAGCTTGAGCAGACACAGAGAGGCCTCCTTTTGAGATAGGAATGAATCCTTCATTTCTTTTCATCGCTCTTGCCTTGGGAAAGCCAGTAAAGGCCTTCCTCTGTAAAAGCAAACTTCACACACAAGAAAAGAAAGATTAATGAAAGCTACCAGGTAAACAGAAGGGCATTTAGGGAACAATTCAGTCTGTCGTGCAGAGGCATCGGCAGCAAGACCTGGCAGCCGTCCCTCGCCAGGGCTGCGTCAGGCCTGCTCCTCGCTGCTCCCCGGAGGCTTGGCCCACAGGGTCAATTCTTCAAAAGCTGGGGAATGGGCAGGTTAACCCAAGCTGCTCTGTTAAGAGGATGGTCACGCTGCGGTCCTCCCTGAGATGAGGGTATTCAGATCTCTCAGGCCAGCATTAACAGACATTTCTTTCCGGGATTTCTGTACACAGATAAAATGCCTGGGTTAGAGGAGGAGCTAAAGTATCCTCTGGTCTCAACTGTTTTTTCCAATTTAGTTTTTTGGTTTTTTATTTTTATTTTTTTCATTAAAAAAAGCAATCCCAGTAACAAAATATTCGAAAAGTTTACTTACAGGTTCCTCTCAGGTTCTTCTTTGAGTGCGGAATAACCCTTCCCAGGGACTCGAGTTTTGATATACAACAGAGAAAAAGGAACTAGAAGTGACAGGAGGGTCACATCACCATGAATCAACATCTCTATTTCCCCCACAAAATGACTAAGTCATAATATTGACAAAAGGGATAATTTTTTTCCAGTACTTTCCTCAGATGGGGGGATTCCAGAAATCAATTCTAGAAAACAATGAAATAAGGCATTTTCAAACACAGGAGAGCGAATTATGAAAATGTAGAGGATTTTCTTTCCTCTGTCCTCTTCTCCTTACCCGTCCCCCAGCAAGAGGATGGTGACAATCTTTAGCATTGCCACTACTATCTACGGTCTCAGAGGCAGGAAGGAGCCACCTCTGCACCGATGACCCAAGACAGGTGCAATTGTCTGGGTAACACATCTCATTCTTACCATCTTGGAGATTTAGCTTCCAGGGCAAGAGGATCAGCTTGTGTGGTTTGAGGGAGTTAGGGAAGCCTCAAAACCCTTCCATAAAATTGTTCTTCACCTTTCAACTGAGACCCATAATATAACTAGAGGTTTTCATCTTAACATTCATGGATTCTTGCCAAAATGCAAAACTGTTGATAGAAAGAAAAAAATAAACAAGTGGGTAGATGGGTCAGTGAAAACTTAAGTCAAAAACAAAACAAAACAGAAAAAGAAAACTCAGGTCAAACATCCTGGTGAAGTTGCCCGAATGTATGATGTTTTGATGTTTGGGAGACATAGCTATCTATCATGAACAACAGGGACCCAGTGAATGTTGTGAGCAAATTAACATTACCAAAAAAAAAAGAATAAGCACAATGGAGTGATTTGGAGGGGATTGGGTACAGGGGTCAGGGAACTAAGTCAGGAGGTAGGACCAGTGCATTAGTCAGTTCTCCAGAGAAATGAAACTAAAAGGGGGAGTATGTGTATGAAGAGAGAAAGAGGTTTATCTTAAAGAATTGACCCACATAGTTGTGGGGCCTGACAAGTACCGAAATGGCAGGGTGAACAATAGGTGAAAGCCCCAAGTTAGAGATGATGTAACTTCAAAGGTTAATTGCAGGCAGATTCCCTCTTTCTTGGAGCACCTCAGCCTTTTCCCCTCTTAAAGTCTTCAACTGATTGGATGAGGCCCACTCACAGCCTAATCTACTCAACATTTACTGACTTAAATGTTAATCTTATCTGAAAAATACCCTCACACCAACATCTAGATTAGTATTTGACCAATTTCTAGGAACTAATCAAACTGACTCAGAAAATTAACCATCAGAGCCAGATCTGAGCAATGGAAAGGAAGGACAAAATATAGGATTTTGCTTGTTTAGGCCATGGAGAATGAATGGACAGAATTGGAAGTAGGAGAGAGAAAGGAAAGGAATCTGTGATGATCAAAATTTTCCATCTGAACCCTGTAGAGCATGGGGGTTCATAGGGAAAGTAGCTGGAAAAATAAGGTCCCAGATAGATATCCAGATGGACTCTGGTCCTGGGCTTAGGAGAAGATATGAGGGATAAAGATAGAGAGCTGAGAATTAGCTAGGAGAGTGCCTGCAGCATAGCATCCAGAACATTTCTGTTGAATTGAGAGGCACGTTGAAACTCTGGAACCAAATGGATTTTCGGAGGGAGACAGGGCACAAAGAGAAAAGCAGCAGTGTGAGGGGCTGGGTTTGTGTGTACTGGGCTACAGAGTACTCTCCTGGAACTCAAAGGGCCAGGGCTTCTGTTGATTCATCAAGCTCACAGAACACATTCAGAGAAGACTTCAGGAGCACAACTGCCTCCAGTGAGGCCAAGAGGCAAGTCTTAACCTAAGGAAGGGTTAGGGGGAGGGGAGGTGGGAAGAGAAGCTTCTGGACAGAAAAAAATGCACATGCAAATAAATGCATGGAGACAAATTAGAGAGTTGCAAAAATCTGAATGTGTCTGAAGTGAAGTGGCCAAAAACAAACGGTCACAAATGACGCAGGTAAGCCTGCCAGAAGCACAGCCTCCACAGGCTTCGCATCAGGGGGCCCACTCAGCCCCGAAGGTGAATAGCGCCATTGAAGTAAGATATTTTCATTTGATGAGAAGATCCAGACTGCAGCAAGAGTGCCTGATGGGGTAATCCAGAAGCAACGCTGGGGGTCCCAAGAAAGGGATGGGCCTGGGAATGGAGAACCAGAGGCAGGCTGGAAATCACAAAGGTGGGAGGAAGAAGCAGCCCAAGAAATGGTCCTAGACTTTGATGATTGGGAGGGCACTGTGCTCTTGGAAGAGCCATCTCCTCAGAGGGCTGGGAGTGAACCAGAGGTGAGGAGGGGAAGGGCAAGCCCATGGTGACTTAGTAGTCGTGTTGGGGATAGAAATGAGAGGGGAGAAGAGAGCAGTCCAGAAGCAGTGGTTTGGTTTTGTTTTTTTAGCTAATTAGTCAATTTTTAAAAAAGATTTTATTGAGAGAGTGAGCATGAGCCAGGGGTGGTGGGGGGAGAGGTGGAGAGAGAGAGAATCTCAAGCAGACTCTGAGCTGAGTGTTGAGCCTGACATGAGGCTCAGTCTCATAACCCTGAGATCATGACCTGAACTGAAATCAAGAGTCAGATGCTCAACCAACTGAGCCACCCAGGCGCCCCACGGGTTTTTGAAGAACAGAGAAAATTTAGCATATCAACCCTAGCAAGGATAGGAGGAAGTGAGATAAGGAGAGGAGAAGGAAAGCCACTGAGGATGGGCTGAATCCCCTTGGGGAGGGAGGCGAGGGGGTCTGGGGAGATGGGTCGGCAGCTTGTGGAGAGCATATCTGAGAGCAGCTGCTAGAAGCAGCACCAGGAGGAGGAGACCAAAGCACCCCCAGCTCTCTGGAGGCCATCAAGGGAGCGCAGTGAGCCCTGCTGCAGCGCCCAAGCTTTGGAATGATAGCAGCCAATTGGGCTCAGACCTTAGAGACTAAAGTGGGTGCCTCTTAAGGTTAAAGGACTGGGAGGCTGCCATTCGGTGCTTGCTGCCAAGGTTTCTTCCTGGGCTTCCAGGGAACTCAGACAATGAGAAAGCTATGCTCAGCTGGGAATTTCAACCTGAGTCAGCTTCAACATCCTTAATGACTTTGAAAGTCTGCAATTAGTGGGCTGGCCAGTTTGAGAGTCTCTGTACTCCTGAGATAAACAGCTGCACAACAGCAACGGTTGAGAGGGCCTGATAGGCAGCGGCTCCATCCCGATTCCAACGCCAGGGCCTGGTGACCATGGGCGCCCCTGGGATGCTGCCTGCAGGTGGGGCGAGGGGCAGTCAATCAGTCACTGCTGAATTCCTGTTCGACTTTAGCATGGGGAGCATCAAACATTCTTTCTCCTGCCATCAGGAATCTCTGCTCCGGAGATGATTTGGGGGTTGATGAGTCAGGAAGCATGGAAAATACAAGGCTCGCATCAGACTTGTGATTCATCCAGCCCAGGGATCTCAGGAGAACCAGGCGGGGAGTGGGTGTGTTGTGAGACTCCCAGGCCTGGCATAGACCAAGTGCTGTCATTTTGTCCATTGAGTAACTCTTAGTCCCTTAAAAATGGCAGTAGCCTCTCCTGACCAACCCATTAGAGGTCGTAAGTTTCCAATGTGGAGTGAACAAGAGAATTCTGCCCCAGGAGTCCAGTTGTATGGTCTCAGCTCCAAAAGTCTCTCCTTTTAGTCTCAGAGTGGTGTCCCAAGTGTTTCTCTGCGATCATCCGAGCGACTTCCTTTACAATGAAAGATCTGGATCATTCCTGCTTTCTCAATACGAAGCCTTCAGTGTTGTACACTCAGTTCTGTACTAAAGCTCCTCCCCCACCCCCACCTCCGGGCCCCTGACACGAGAGAGAGACAACAAATATCTCAGTTGTTCAAGCCATTTTTTAAAAAATAAACATTATCTTATAGAGAGCCATTTTAGGTTCACAGAAAATTTGAACTGAAGAAGTACAGAGATTTCTCACACCAGAGTGGGAAATGGGTTCCAACAAACCTACACTGAGATAATAATCATCCAAAGTCCATAGGTGTCATATATTAATCGGGTGTGGACGAATGTGTAGTGACTTGTGCCCACCACCACAGTGGGTATCCGGTCCTACAGAATAGTTCCATTGCCACCAAAATCCTTGTGCTTTTACCTCCTGATCTCTCACTCCCCGACCCTTGGCAACCACTGATCTTTTTACGAACTCCATAGTTTTGCCTTTTCCAGAATGTCATACAGTTAGTATCGTACAGTGTGTGGCCTTCTCTGGTCGGCTTCTTTCACTTAGTGATAGGCATGTACATTTCTTCTCTCTCTTTTCAAGGTCAAGGCACGTCTACACAACACTTTATTAAGGTATAATGGACATACAACAAACTGCATGTATTCAAAACGTATAAATGAATAGGCTTCGACATACATGTATATCTACAAAATCAGTCTCACAATCAAGGTAGTGACTATCTCCATCACCTCTGAGGGTCTCGGGTACACCACCGTCCTCTCCACTCGGCCCCAACCTCAGAACCACCACTGCTCTGTCACTATAGATTTGCTAGTATTTTCTAGAATGTTATGATGGCACCATAGAGTGTGTACTCATTCTTTCCTTTTGATGTGGCTTTTTTTGTGCAGTGAAATTATTTTGATACTAACCCACATTGTTGTATGTATCCTTCCTTTTTATTGCTGAATAGTGTTCCTACACATGGACATATTATCATTTGCTTATCCATAAACCTGCTGGTGGGAATTTAGGTCGTCTCCACTTTGAGGGTATTAAAAATAAAACCACTGTAAGCAGTGGAATGTAAATCTCTGTATGGGCACACGGTTTCACTCCTTTTGGGAAAAGACCTGGGAGTGGGATAGCCAGATAATATGGTAGGTCTAAATATGACCAAGTTTTAAGAAATGGTCAAAGTTTTCTAAAGTAATTGTGCAATTTTACATTCCTTTCAGCTCTAGGTCCTTGTCAACACTTGGGATGGTCAGTCTACTTAATTTAACCCATCTAATTGTTATGCAATAGTATTTCATTCTACTTTTAATTTGCATTTGTCTGGTGATTAATGATGTGGGCATCTTTTCATGTATTAATTTGCCATCCCTATATCTTTTTTGGTGAAGTGCCTATAGCTCATTTTTAATGTAACAGCTACAATAACAGAATTTCTGCTCAAATACCTATCTTCTTTACAAAATAGTAATGCGCATTCATTGTAGAAAATCATCCTTAACTTCACCATTCAAAGATAATTCTCTGTCCATTTTAGACACTTCAAATAATTTTCCACTTTGTAATTTGCATTTTAATTTGATTTTTAGGTTTTTGGCTTTTGTTGTTTTGTTGTTTTGTTTTGTTTTGTTTTTTTTCTGTATAGAGAGGCTTTTTAAAATGCTATCCTCTGACTTTGAAGAAAGAAAATTCTACTCCCCTCACAGGTTTTGTCTTGTTTGTGTGTGTGTGTGTGTGTGTGTGTGTGGTGCTCCCATTTAAATATTTAATCTATCTAATATTTATCTGATAACTTATAAACTAGGAATCTGCATTTGTTTTCTACTGATGCTATAAGAACTTGCAAACTTGATAAACTTAGTGATTTAAAAGAATACGCATGTATTCTCTTACAGCTCTGAAGGTCAGGAGTCTAAAATGGATCTGACAGGGTTAAAATAAAGGCGTCAGCAGGACTATTTTTCTTTCTAGAAGCTCTAGTGTCCCTGGATTTTGCAGCTTCCAAAGACCACCCCATTCTTTGGCTAGTGCACAACTTGGTCTTCAAAGGCAACCATTAATCCACTCCCACCTCTGCTTCCTTTCTTACATTTTTGTCTCTGAAAATGACCCTCCTGCTTCCTCCTATAGCCCTTGTGACCACATTAGGCCCACTTGGATAACCCAGGCTGATTTTCCAATCTCAAAATCCTGAATTTGACTACATCTGTTTGCCTGTAAAGTAACACATTCATGGGTTCTGGGGATTAAGACATGGACCTCTGTGGAGGTGGCGGGAAGTGGGGGGCTGCATTATTCTGTCTACCACAGGATCTATTATTGCTTTCTAGTGGTTCACTGATTAGCCCAATATTATTGTTAAATAATCAGTCCATAATTACTCTACTGATTGGAAATGTCAGCTTCATCACACAAAAAAATTCATGTGAGATGTATATTTACTTCAGAACTTTCTACTCTGTTCCTCTGATTAGTAGAACACACTTCCTAACTGTATCATCGGTCCCTGTTGCAACAGGTCACAATTCAGACTCTTCTTCTCATGACTCTTGAGACTTCCACAACCTGCTCCTATCTCTCTCTTCAGCCTCATCCCCTACATACCTGGCAGGCCCACCAGGCTCCAGCTGGGGCCAGGGGAATCTAGTGACATGGGGACCTGCCAAATTGATGGTGACACAACTGTGTAACAGTACCACTTCCTGAAGTGACACTGAAATGAAAATATAGAATCTATGAGATGTGCAATGATGAGATGCCCCCTCACACTCTGTGAACAATAATGAGCTGTATTTTCATGCTTCCAAGTTTCAGTTCAACAAATGTTTGTTAAGAACAAATGATGTACCAAATGCCAAGCTTGTCATTGGGGCTGTAGAAGGAAGAAGCCACCATCTCTAACTTCGAGGCATTCCTAATTTGGTGGAGAAATCAAATATATAAAATGAGAATTTTAGTACAGACAGCTCTTGTGACAGAAGTGTGTTATAGCTCATCCCCAAAGTTGCATTCTTGTTTATCTTTTTTGATGTTTCCATTACATTAGTATTCATTAAAAACTACTATGTTGTTTATTTTATCAAATAGCAGAATCTGTTAAAATTTCAGACTGAGTATCCATACCAGCATTTGACTGTCATCACCATCACACAGCTGTCAATGGTAAAATTGCTATAAATATCTTGGGATCATTTCAAGAGGCTGCTTGGTTTTTGCTTCCTCAGCCACATCAGCTGCCCAATGGCCTAATGTTCAGCAGGCAGGATAGGAAATGCTATAATTCTTCTAGTCATCACAGACATCTCCACCACTGATTGCCAAGATGTGTGTTCTCAAGCAAGTCACTTAACTGCTCTGTGCGTTTGTTTTTCATTTGCAATATGGCAGGGTAAAATCAGATGACCTCTAGAGCCATTTCTAGCTTTAAAATTCTATAATACCAACTCTCATCCATTGATGATGAGAATGCAAAATAGTACAGTCATTTTGGAAGACAGGCGGTTTCTTTCAAAACTAATACATTCTTACCATAAAATCCAGCAACCAATATACCAATATCCTTGGTATTTATCCAAAGGAGTTAAAAATTTATGTCCATGCAAACACCTGCACACAGATGTTACTGGCAGCTTTATTTCTAATTGCTAAAACCTGAAAGCAATCAAGACGTCCTTCAGTAGGTAAACGGGTAAATAAACTGTGGTTTACCCAGACAATGGGAAGTTATGTGCTAAAAAGAAATAAGCAATCAAACCATGAAAAGACATGGAAGGAAGAATGCATATTGCTAAGTGAAAGAAACCAATCTGATGTTTCCAACAATATAACATTCTGAAAAAGGCAAAACTGGGGATCCCTGGGTGGGGCAGCGGTTTGGCGCCTGCCTTTGGCCCAGGGTGCGATCCTGGAGACCCGGGATCGAACCCACGTCGGGCTCCCGGTGCATGGAGCCTGCCTTTCCCTCTGCCTGTGTCTCTGCCTCTCTCTCTCACTGTGTGCCTATCATAAATAAATAATAAAAAAAAAATTAAAAAAAAAAAGGCAAAACTATAGAGACGGCAAAACTAAAAGATCAGTGGTTGCCAGCAGTTGAGGTGGAGGACAAGTGAATAGGCACAGCATAGAAGATTTCCAGGGCCGTGAAACTACTCTGGGGTGCCTGGGTGGCTCAGCTGGTTGGGCAAATGCCTTCAGCTCGGGTCATGATATCAGCAACTTGGGATCGAGCCCCACATCAGGCTCCTTGCTCAGCGGGGAGCCTGCTTCTCCCTCTCCCTCTGCCTGCCTCTCCCCCTGCTTGTGTTCTTTGTCTCTGTGTCAAATGAATAAATAAAATATTTAACAAAGAAGAAAGAAAGAAAGAAAGAAAGAAAGAAAGAAAGAAAGAAGAAAGAAAGAAAGAAGAAAGAAAGAAAGAAAGAAAGAAAGAAAGAAAGAAAGAAGAAGAAACTACTCTGTGTGATACTACAACAGTGGATATAGGTCATTATACATTTGTCCAAATTCATAGAAGGTACAACCCCAAGAGTAAACCCTAATGCAAACTATGGACTTTGGTGATTATGATGTGTCAGGGTAGGTTCATCAATTGTAATACATTTTCCACTCTGTTGGGGGATGTTCATGGTGGGGGAGGCTGTGCAAGTGTGGAGACAGGGGGTGTATGGAGACTTTCCATACTTTCCATTCAATTTTGCTATCAGCCTAAAATTGCTTTGAAAAAGAAAATCTATTTTTTTTTTTTTTTTTTTTTTTTTTTTTTTTTTTTTTTGAGAAAAGCAAAGGCGATTTATTCAGAGCTTGCCACAGCCAAGGAGTCAGCCTCCACCACTGGTATTTGGCAGAGATTCAAAGGCAGGGAGAGGAGAGGGAGAGCTCTATGGTAGAAAAAGGGAAAGGAGCAGGTGTCCCCTGATCAGAGGCTGTTGGCAAAGGGAAGCTGGAAGCAGAGCATGCTGTGTGATTGGTTAAGGGAATATTTGGCTTTCTCTGGTCCTAAACTGGAAGAGGAGACAAAAATGAGAGAAACTGTTAATTATTAATTAGGTCCTGGTCTTTTGAGGTTCAATATTACAGAAGTTGTTCAACTTCCTGGATTGTCACTAGAGGAGGCAATCTGGCTTCCTGTAAGCATTAGGCATGGCAGGCTGGACTCCTGGGCTATTTGTTGTAGTTACAGGAAGGAGTTGGCTCCCTAGGCGGGTAGCTGCAGGTTGTGGGTCAGAGTTCTGTTTTTACATACGGTCTGGCCATTGTCCATTTTTATAGTGTTTTTCTTTTTTTTTTTTTTTTTTTTATTTTTTTTTTTTTTTATTTTTTTTTTTTTATTGGTGTTCAATTTACTAACATACAGAATAGAAAATCTATTTTTAAAAACTCTATTATTCCATAATCCCTACTATTGGAAAATCTTCAAATGTACATCTCTCAGTGACCTCAAAAGTGATAGCATTTTTTTAAACTTCTTTCTAAGCTCCAAGACTTATAATCTAGAATTTTACTGATTCCTGAGAACATGGGCTCTACACACAGCAGGATAACCCCAGAAATGCTCCTTAATCACAGATGGAGGCAGTGATGAACCCAATGCCATGGTATGGGCCAACGAATCTTCCCTGCAGAAGGGGGGAATCCCAGTGTGTGAAGCGGGCCGGACTCCTGCCTGCCTGCCCGACAGCAGGCTATGTAAGGTTGGCTCTGGGCTCTACCACCCCACCTCTGGTTAACTCTCCAGCCAGAACCAACATGCTCCCCAGCATTGGAAATTTATTCTGGACCAGAAGATCTAGGTTCAAAGCAGAAAGTTCAGTTAGATAGAAGATGGAACTTTTAAAATAAATGCATAAAACAGGAGAGTAGAAAAGAATTTGCCTCGAGATTAATCCATAATTTAATATGGTGTCTTCAGACCATGGAGTTATAAATAGAAGAGGAGGCGGTTCTTTATATACTCAAATGGAATGATCTCTAAGAAATACTGATTGGAAAAAAGAGAAGAAGCAGAATAATATATGCTGTATGCACTATACGTATAAAAAGAGGTAAAACAATATACAGGCATATTATTTTATCTGTATCATTGTTTCGGAAAGGCTACACAACAAACTAACTGTGGTTGCACCTGAGGGGGAACATGGGTGGCTGTGGGATGAAGGCTGAGGAGGGGAATTTTTACTGCATTCCTTTGATATATTTAGAATTTTGAATTGCATATACTATTGCCTGTTCAAAAAGTAAATAACATAAAATTCCTAACAATAATTTAAAAATAGTATATATTTTTTACTATATATAGTATAATATACTATAACTTAGTATATTATACAATTTTATAAATATGTTAAAACTGTGAATTTAATGAATATATTTATATATACATAACCCAATAATTTTCTATAATATAAATATTGAGAAACTAATAAATAAATAATAAAGCAGATGGATCTGCATTTCTTTTTTTTTTTAAGATTTATTTATTTATTCATGAGAGACACAGAGAGAAGCACAGACATAGAGGGAGAAGCAGGCTCCCTGCAGGGAGCCCAATGCGGGACTCAATCCCAGGACCCCAGGATCATCACCTGAGCCAAAGGCAGACTCTCAACCACTGAGCCACCCAGGTGCCCCTGGACCTGCAGTTCAAGCCAGTGACTAGCTGTGTGGTTTGGACAAGTCACGCAAGCTTTCTGAGCCTCTGTTTTGCTCTGAGCTCAATGATCTTCATTACTGTTGTGCAAATGTGGGTAAACTGCCACAGGCCTGGCACAGTGTGTGGGCAGCAGGTGGCTGGTGGGTATATCAGCTCTGAGATGGGCCACTGGAGGGAGACGGGGCAAGGACCAGAGGGCTACAAGGCGAGGGCCCTCCTGGGGGCAAGTCACAGTCCTTGGGACGTGAGTCCCTCCCTTTGGGAAAGTTCTGGCTGCAAACCCAGAGGCAACTTCGTAACTCTGGCTCAGAAGCCTGAATGAAGCATCTGCCTGCTCTGGGGCTTTCTCAGTCCCTGGCCTGGTCTTGGGCTCTGTTCCTCTTGGCCAGCAAGAGGATAAACACTGAATTTACACAACCCCAGGCGCCTGCCCAGGCCGAGTCTCTAATGGCTTCCTGGCTCTTGCTGGCAACTGAGAAGCCAGAAGAGCACCTGGAGGACCTTCCTCCCCCTAATCCGCCCCCCTCCACTCCCTTCCCCCGCACCCCCCATCAGCGCTCTCTCTGAGGTTCTTCATTCTCAAGGAGGAGAGGGGCCAGGAAGCAACTATGGGTCAGGAGACAAGAAAGCAGCTTCTTCTTCCTCTAGTTTTGGCTGTGGGTAAACTGAGGCACCACAAGCCTGTGCCACAGGCCTAGGGAAGCCGCGCTTCAGGGAACCCACCTCATGCAGCCTGCGGGCCTCTCTCCTTTCATCTCTTCCTCGCTTTTAAAAAGGCACATTCTGTAAGGGGAAATAAAAGATAACTTGTTTTTCATCTGGTCCCTGTAGGTGTCCACTACTCCCCCCACCCCACCCCACACACAGTTGTTCACTTGAAACCACTAAATTATTTTTTTGCAGGGGGAAGAATGGAAATTTCTTAATTTAATTGTTCCTTCTCTGTAGGCATCACTGGTTCCCTCAGACTGGCCTTCCTGAGTGCCTTGAAGAAAGCCAGATTTAGAAGAAATATTATTTCAGCTCTCAGGATGGAAAAAAAGATTTAGCCAGGAGGCACAGACTCTGGAAAATCGCTAATAAATTGTTACTGCCTGCTATTAAAAGGATCGATAAGATAAGGCCAGAAATGACGGATGGGAGGGAGTCGTGCTCTGGGTATTAACGGAGGAAGTGGCGCCTGAGCTCAGAATGGTCTCTGGCGGGGCGTGGTGCCCATTCCCCTCCTTAGCAGAACCCGGCCAGCTTCAGTCACTGCCTGGGAGATCCGGAGTTATTGATGGTCGTTATGAATATTTAAATCAAATGGCATGTGAGGGAGTTCAGGTATCAGGTAAATTTCCGGACTAGTCTGTAGCACTGGTAACGTGCCAACATGCCTCTTTTGTGACTCTATTTGTGATGCGCTCATGGGGCAGAACCAGGGGGTGGGTGCTGGTTCCCTGCGAGGCTGCCCCCAGATAGGAAGGGGCCCGGGCCTGCAGCCAGCTCAGCCTCCATGCCAGCCCTGCCCCGCCGCCCCTGGGGACCAGCCCATCAGTCTTGCCCCTTGACACCTTCCCTCCCTGCTCTGCTCGGCCCTGAGAGAGGCAGCAGGGCCCGCAGCCAGATGGACACCCTAAGGACCAGGCTCGTCTGTGGGACCAGCCTCTCCTCCTGCCGGCAGACCTTCCAAAATCCAAGAGGATGAATCTGTGAATCCAACAACCAGATCTTTCCACCACACATATCTCTGTCCATCTTCTCACTTCTCTTTGCTGGTCGTTGACCTTCCCACAGAGAGGGCTGTGCGGGATTCCAAGGAGCCTTCTTAGCTAAAAGTTATGGCTCGTTCTTGTCCAGGATTCTCAGCCCTTAGAACCTCCAGAATGCCTTGAGCAGACTGCACCTTTCTGCCAGCAGATGAAGTATCTGTGCTCTAGGAGACCAGCGCAGGGCATCAGCTGTCCCCCTGCAAAAGGCAAGGCCATGAGGACCCTAGTGCAAAGTGTGGGTCCAGAGGCAAGGGTAGGTGGGCAGGTAACGCCAGGGTGGGGGCTCTGCTGAGGGTGAGCCACCTGCCACCTTTAGGCAAAATGGCAAAACAGGCAAGTCATTTGTGGCACTTTTGCCTTCTCCTCTTCACTTTTTTTCTCGAATGTCCCTCAATGCTCCCTTTTCTATGCAGGGGAGCCTTAGATTTCGTTGCCATCTTTTTCAGGGGGATCCTATGCTCAAGGCCACTCTTCCATTTCTCCCAGCCTCGGGCAAGCCCAGCCTCTTTTCAGCAGAGAGGCCTTCCGGGCCTCGCTCACCAGCAGCCCCTGCGTCATGGGCTTCATAGTGAGCCCTTGAGCAAGCAGCTGGGGAGTACTGAGTGTGCAGTGTCCTGGGCTCGGGCGCCTTGTGTTATCACTGACATCGCACGATGTCAGTTGGAGAGCAACCACTCTCCCTACTGAGGGAGGAGCATGCTGAGGAGCAGTTATCCCTTGACCCAGAGTACACAGCACCCACATTCTAGAGCCCAGATCTGGCTCTAGAGGCAGCCTCTGTCCTTGACACCTCACCTCCCATCTTCTATAGGGGCCTCAAGAAGATGGATCTCTTAACTCCCAAATGGCAGGAAATGCTCTAGGGGCCTGCATCCTTGACATCTGCTGAGATTGGCAGGCAAGGATTGCAGGAAAGCCAGGACCCAAGGAGACTGTGGCTGGGAAGTGACTGCCACAAGACTCTGGCAGCTTCTCACATCAACCTGGGACTGCCTTGTCTGGCAGGAGTAACACTGGTCTACCCACGATGTAGGGAAATGCAGCCTAAAACAGGTGACGTAACCAGAGCCTGAGCAGAGGACGAATCATGGGCAAAGGCTGTGGCCTCTTTGATGGGGGAGCCCAGGGCACAGAAGGTACTAGGACGGCTCCAGGGTCAGGTTGTGGACACGGAGGTCTGTTTGCTCCACAATCTGAATCCAGCCTTCAGGAAACCCATAATCCTAGGGTTCACCAGACCTTGCCCAGCTAGTCAGAGGCCAAGTGCGGCCCAGAGCCCTAGAATGCCCACAGACTTCCAGTCAGCACTTCTACACCGTGTAGCCGCCACTACCTTGGGCAGCTGGCAATACGCCACAAAGCAAGTCAGGAAAATGCAGAGGGATGGCTGTGAGGACAGCTGTGTGTCCTCCTGCCTGGAACCTAATTTGCTGGGAGCAAAAGGTTTATCCACACACGCCCAGAAGTGGGGCCACTTTGGTAGTCGGCAGGGCACAGGTGCGGTTTGCTCCTGGGGGTCCCTGGTCTGTGGGCAGGGGCACAGATTTGTGAGGTGTTGGGTCCTACTAGGGTCTAACCGATGGCCGAGCATTGTAGGGAGAGACCCTGTCACCCACACTTGGCCTGGAGGGGGCAGCGCACCCTGTGTCTGGAGACAGTTGGGAATTTCCTTCTCGGAAGCCTTTGAAGTAGGTCCGCAGCTCTTTCCTGGACGTCTCCGACCGTTGGTGGTTACAAAACAGCCTCACTTCTGTTTTCAGAGATTTGTTGGTGGAACCCTCCGTAGCACTCACCAGTGAGCAGCCTGGAATGGCACAGAGCAGCCCTGGCAAAGGGGCCACCACCCCAGGGGATCTTACAGGCCAGCGTGTCCTTGGGAGTCGAGCCACCGCTCCAGGCGCGGGCCTCTCCGAGGAGGGAGCCAGGATTGCTCAGCCAAGCCACGTCGGGCCCGCGGGCCGAGGGAGAGGCGTGGAAGAGACAGGCAGGCTGGGGCCGGGAGAGCGGCTCGGTGGGCCTGGGCCGCGGGGACCCGAGCCGGGACTCAGGCCGCTTGGAACTATTAACTCCTTTCATGCTAACAGCGGCCTGTACTGCAGGTGCCAGTGTCACAGGCAACGAAACCGAGGCACCGAGACGTTAAAGAAAGTGCCGCGGGTCACGCGGCCGGCAAAGGGCAGTCCCCAGGGCCCACCCAGGGCGGCCCAGCTCTAGGCAGTGCTTTCGAAAGCACGAAACTGAGGTGTCGCCTAAGGCTACCGCCAGCCCTGCGTGTGGGAAACAAAGGCAGAAGGAAATGGAGACAAAATTAAATGTCCGTGTAACCTGCAGCCCATTGACAAATGCTCGAGGCAGGCAGAGCGCGGTTCCTCCAGGGAGAGCCACCTTGGTTGACAATAGCAAGGGCTCTCTGCGGTTGGGGGTCTCCTCTAGCCCATGCAAAGCCTTTTGAAACGTCCCTTATCCTTACTTCTCCCCGAGTATAGAGTCAGTTGCTCCTCATAGTGCCTGGGCAGCAGGCGGCAGCAGCCCTCCCTGCCCGGGGGTCCCGTCCCCCTGCTTGAATAAAACCACCATTTTGCACCAAGGATCTCTCAAGAATTCTTTCTTGGCCGTAGGCTTCCGACTCCACCAAACCTCACCAAAAACATTCCAGAACCACTACGTCACTGCTGTCGACAGAGCCCAGGTGTGGACTCTTGAAGGAGGAGGTTTCAGGGACCTGAGTGTTCCCTGTACAGAGCACAGGGCCCTGTCGCTTGGCCACCAGGGTAGCAGAATGGGGGTTTCGGAGCCCAGGTGGCTGCCGGCGGAGCCAAAGGGCTGCCTCCCTCTGGGCCCAGGGAGGTGGGATGAGGCCCTGGAGAGCTCATTTCTCCGGGGCTGGGCCCCTCCTGAGGCCTCTCCATCAACACCTGAGCTCTGTGATTCTGCTCCAACCTGGAAATGGAGCAGCACAGGCCCCAGACTAAACAGCAGACCCTGCGGAGAAGAACAGCAGCATTAGAATAACAAATGCCAAGTGCGAGCACCAAGGTGGGAGCTACATAAACTTCGGAAGGGAAATTCAGTTGGAGAAGAGACAGCACGCGAATGGACCTGGGGCCTGGCTTTTTTTCAGTCCGTGGATTGCCTTTCAAAGAGAAAATTAAACCCTGACCATACAGCAACTGTTCAAGGGAAGAGGGGTTCTGCTTTCCCACCGGCAGCCTGGGGGATCCGGCTGGGCCTGCCTCTCAGGTTCCCTTGGCTCCCGAAGCCTGGTGCCACGACCCGGGGGTTCCGGCCACTCTCTGCGGGCACCGGGCTGGGGGGATGCGGGGCTGTCTCTGCATTGCAGAGGGTCTGTGCCCGAGGAGCTCCAGGCGGGCCGGCGGGGGAGCAGCCAACGCCCTCACTGGAACCGTCACAGCCACTGACTGCTGCCCGGGGCCCCTTCGGCTCTAACGGGCTTCCGCGGCGCTGCAGCCTCCCGGGGTCTCCTGCAGAGGCAGCAGCCGCTGCACTAATCACAACGTCCTGAGCCTGCGGTCCCTTCCTTTCCCGACCCCAGTTCAGTTCCCGGCGACGGCGACGGGCAGCCTCGTTATTCCTGGGGCGGGGGGTGCGTGCAGAGGTTGGACTCTCGTATTAAGAGCTTTTGGCAGGATCAACCTTTGTGTCTTCTATTTCTGTCTTGTTGAAATTCTACTGTGCCACGTTAATGGCTGAAATAAACGTGAGGGGAAGCATCCGTCAACCCTTTCTGGAAACTGGGAGACAGCAGAGTGTGTTGGGTGTCCAGCACTTGCGTCCAGAGGGAGATTTATATTTTGTTCTCTTGGCTAATAGGAAAACTGTCCAGATTTAGGGGTGTGTATGCATGGAAACCTATGTTATCTCACTCAGAGCTAAATTTATGCCACTCAATTTTATGCCAATATCAAAGCCAAAGGGGGCCCCCGGAGGGTACCAGCTTACCTCCGTTCCTATCTCATGGGCTGGCTCTCTCCTTGCACCCTTGCTCTGGTCGTGACCTGACCCGTGGCAGTTTGCCTTACTGGATGAAAAGATTATTGCTGGCAAAGCCAAGGTGACCAGCCAGGTCCTTCAAATGGCATGTTGGCCGACGAAGGTCCTGACTGCCCTCCATACACATAGCTCCATGCCCCTCCAGCTGCCTCAAGGGGAGTCAACAGTAAAGAGCATAATGGCCAACATAGCAGGACTTCTGCAGACTGTAGTGGAGTTGGAGGCAAGATGGCCTTCTCTGTGTGAATAAAGGTCAGGAAAGCAACATGAACAAACAGCCATTTGCTCTTGTTGAAGACTCTAACAGTAACTAACATCAATTATACACCGTATGCCAGGTCCTGAGTTAGGCATATAACATGGCATATCTAATTTCAGCCTTGTGATGATGCTATGAACTAGGCATTGTTACCCCTTTTTGTAGATGAAGAAGTAGAGGTACAGAGAGTTTAAGTCGCTTAACCAGTATCCCATAGAGAGCAAGTTTCATGATCGGAATCGTAGTCATAACTGAGAGAGAGTTGAACCCAAACACTCTGAACTCTTGGCCCTCACATTAAATTGCTAATTGTACACCCAATTGTGAGAGAGTGAAGGAGCAAGGAGGACATCAGGCAGAGTCACCAGTATCCCCACATTTCTTTTTTTTTTAAGATTTTATTTATTTATTCACGATAGACAGAGAGAGAGAGAGAGAGAGAGAGAGAGAGGCAGAGACACAGGCAGAGGGAGAAGCAGGCTCCATGCACCGGGAGCCCGCGCGGGACTCTATCCTGGGTCTCCAGGATTGCGCCCTGGGCCAAAGGCAAGCGCCAAACCGCTGCACTACCCAGGGATCCCCAATCCCCACATTTCTTGATATTCCCGAGGAAACATCTCTCAGGGTCTCCAAGTTTGACTTCTGCCATCCTCAGCAGCTCTCAGGAAGATTTCCACCCGGGTTTGATGGGTTTTAGAGGGGTCACAAAGAGGAACCGCAGTACCTGAGAACTTTGCCCCCTGCAAAGTTCATATTCTCTGCCTGCCTATCGATCTGCCTTTCACACATTTTAGTCTGAGGAAATGAAACACCACTTTCATATGGGTCTAGTCATTCCAAAAATTTCATAATCTCATCAAGAGCTTCATTCCTGGTGAGTACATGAATTAACATCTTACTAATCAATAGATGCAATGTGACCAGGCATCACAAGGCATGCTGCTGCTTCATTCTCACTTCTAAGGACCTGTAGCAGTCAAGAGCATGCCCGACTGCAAGGGACGGAAAATCAGATTTATAGGGGCTTAAATACAAAAGGATGTATTTGTTGCATATACCAAGAAGTCTTCAGTTAAGCAGCTGGTCATATTGGTCCAGGGCTCAGTGATGTCAGAGCCAGCTGCTCTTGGCCTTTCAAACAAGGCTACAGGATGGTTGGTGCTACCCAAGACACATGACCTCATTTTACCAAATAGAAGATGGAAAGAGGTGAAGTAACAGCAACATCTTTTTCATCAGAAGGAGCAAGAACCTTCCTAGAAGCTCCCAGTGGACTTCTGCTGACATCCCATTGGCCAAAGCTGTGTCACCATACCAGTGGGCGAGAAAGGCAACAAGTGCCCTTTATGATGGAGGTACAAAGAATAAGGGAATGAGACTATGTTTCAAGTCAATGGACAAGTAGAATCTGCCAGAAGAACTCTTCCTCAAACATTGCCTAGAGCCTAGAGCCAGGATTACCATCCAGGCTTTGCCACTTACATGCTATGTGACCTTGGGAGAGTCACTTAATCTAGGTGGACCTAGTTTCCTCATTCGCAAAATTGGAGATAATCACACCTACTCAATAAAGTTGTTCTGAGAGTTAAACATGGCAGTGATGTGAGCACTATCCACACCGCCCCCCCCGGCCCCCCAGGTGCCAGGCACATGCTGTTACAACTGGACACCAATGAAACTAACAGGGACAGATGGCAGGGCTCAGACACAAGCTGGCCTTCCCCATATGCCTTGCTGTCTTCAAGCTCTCCTGCCTGCCATATGGGGCATTGTAGGCCTGATGAGCTCCTACAAGGACAGGTGAGAAGCCACCTGACAGGACAAGGGATCAGATTGGTTCAGAGCAAGGACCTCACAGTCAGATGGGTCTGGGTGTGAGTCCTACAGGTGTGGCCTGAGCATGAGTTACTGAGGCTCTCAGATCCCTTGCTCCCTAAGGTGGGGATAACATTGGTATCATGGGGTTGCTATTAACGCAGCGGCACTGGTAAATCACAGGGTCGAACATATAGCAAGAGTCTGACAAAGGGTAGCTATTATTCTTGGAGATGCAGACTGGACTCCCCTGGGGCCAGGCCACTTTGGGGCACTAATCAATCCCAGTCCCAGCCTTGCTGAACTGGAACAAAGTTTAGCAGAGTCGGCCTGAGTTTAAATCCAGGCTCTGTCCAGTTTGGCTGCTCTTTACTGCTTTGGGCCTGAATTCATTGACCTGTACAATGAGGACAGAGCCTTCCTGGCTGGCCACGTGGGAGGACAAGAGAGAGCATGGGCACAGCACCGAACACAGAGCCAGAGGCAGAGGGAGGACTCAGCGCGTGGTACCCTACTACTGGCACACGAATCAGGGCTGCCAGGGGGTCATGAGCATGGTTTGAGGCACAGAGGTGCTTGATATCTCTTCTGAACGCAGCTTAGAGATTTCTTTGGAATTCTTTGACAGGCCGCCTGCTCTATGAAACTGGACAACACCACGGCCCTCCTGCTCAGCCGTGCTCACGGGCCAGTTAAGCAGAGAGGACCAGACATGGGCAGTCCTGTGGGGTGCCCTGGGGCCCTTGCCAGCATGGGAAGTGAGGTTGAGGGTGTCGAGGGCCACTGGTGGGCACACCAGCTCTGGAGCATCAGTAGTTCACTTTTTATAAATCTTCCTGCAGTGGTCTGGGACCTTTGTCGGGAGGGGAGGCAAGCAAGCAAGATACCTTATGATTTCTGCGTGGCTCTCTTTCCAACACAGAGGAACTGTGTTCTGTGGGCCTAGGATCTGTCACCCTTGTTCCCAGTGCTATAAGGGGGGGAACGACGCGGGGGTGCAGGGGGAGACAGAGCTTTCCTCCATGCAGCCAGAAATAGCTTCCTTGCTGAGCTCTGTGAAAGGTTTCTGCTGGGAGTTCACATGCGGGCTCTGCGTCCTGCCAGAACTGGCCTCAGAGGACCAAGGAGCCGCTGGTCCCGGGAACGACATGCACATTTTCTCCGTATCTTTGCAGGATACAGAGGTTGAAGCCGGTGCTATTTTATGCCACCTCCTAGCAGCATCATTTCTCAATTGACCAAGAGTTAAAGCAGGCCTGGCTTCAGCAGTAGCCGAAATGGACATTGCTAGTCCTCAGGGCACGTACGCAGGCTAGGAGGAGTTAGCAGAGACCTTCCATGCATTTCCTTCCACTGCTCACCAGGGTCACCTGGTACAGAAACTGGGAAAAATGAAGAAACTGAGGCACAAAGTGCTATTGTACACCGTGCTAACGTCACAGCAAGGAAATTGCAGAAAGGGCTCAAACCCAGTCCTCGGACTCGGTGCCTCTGATGATGCTGTTGTGCTCCCCACATCAGCACATTTTGTGCGTATGAGTCCCGTCGCCAACGCTGGTGTCCTCAGCAGAGGGTGACCTGAGCACAGCTCTGGATTCAGGCCTGTGGCCCTGCCACTGCTCACTTTGTGTCCTTGACGCTTCACACAGCCTGCAGCTCTGCCATCAAAATAAGGACAGCACTTCCCACACAACATCGTTGCCGGGCCCTTAATTGGTGCTCAGCAAATGGTGTCATTACTGTTACTGCTAATAATAATAATAATAGTCTTCTTTAATAGTCCGGCTCTAACAACAGAGACGACCTTCTTTATGTATTTATTTAAATTGGTCTGCTTGAACATGGGATGGTCACTGAATTTGAATGCAAGGCTCCAGAGTTCAGGGACTCTCATAATCCTCTGTGACACCTCTGTGACACCTCTCCCCTTTCCTCATTGTACAAATATCCACCAGAAAACCCACAAAAAGTTAGGCAAATTCGATTCTAAAAACTTTTGAGGAGAGAAAATGAATAAAGGGCTGGGAAGACTAGACCCAGTGGCTTTGACTAAACATTTCACTTTGGCCTAGATGTTTAATCTTCAGGCAAAACCAACAAACAGGTATGACTGAGTCTCCGTGCCTCCCGGGTGCCGTAGCTGTGTCCCCTGAAAAGGAAAAGACTTACCCGATAGCTATCCCCGCACCGCCCTACTTGAGAAATAACAGGCAGGTATCCATGTAGGCAGAAAGGGAGAAGAGAAATAAAAGTGGAGAAGTTTCTCTTTAAAGCATATGATGTCATGTACAGCTCCTAGAAAATCAAAACCAGGTCTTTGGAAGAAACTTCGTTCCGGCACAGATGGTCCTGCCTGACGCTCCCAGCCAGCCTCTGCAGTAAAAGTTGAGACAATCCTAAAGTAGCAGAGACTTGCCACCAAGGTGAGTAAAAGGTATTTAAAGGGCAAAAAATGCTTTAAGCCTGGACATTCATGCTCAAATCACTGGGCTCCCTTTGCCTTTCTTTTTCTCTTCTATTTGATTCATTTTTCTAAGATCAATAGCAATTTTCTCAAAAGAGAATTTTTGGAACACTGTACCTTGCTCATGGTAATGGGGCAATGATTTCTTTTTTCTAAATTGAACCACCGCTTTATTTTTTTTATTTTTTATTTTTTTTGAACCCACCGCTTTATATTATGTCCACCCCACGTGCCTCCAGACCGGTCACTCTGAGACAGGCTCAGAGATGATCAGCCCCATGAGGAGCCATCTTTGGCTCAGAATCCCTAGCTCCATCCCTTTCTCATCCCTCCAGGTCAGTGATGGTAGGAAGATCTCACGGCTGATGCCCAGAAGCTGCAAGGCAGGGGGAATGCACTAAGATGCCTGGGTTTGTATCCTGAGTCCCTACTGAGAGCCCTAAGAGCTGCGTGAGCTTGGGCAAGTCACTTAATCTCTCTGAGCTCCAGTTTCCTCACTGGTAAAGTGGTGATGTGATACCCTGGTAATGAGAATTGGGAGAAATAAGACAAGCAAAGCATGCTTCCAATAGTGCCCAGCACACGAGAAGTACTTGGTAAGTGGCATTTATTATTAATAACCTTACGAGGCATAGATTCCAAGGTAATCTCATAGATCTTCCTACTCACATCCTAGACACTGAGATGTGACCACTATCTGTGATCATTTGTGATTGTGCCTCTTGGGCACAAAAGCCAGGCATTGCACACCGCGGCATCTTAGAGAGGGCGTTGCTGAGGCCCAGACAGGTGTCTTTGCTAAGCGAGGGCTCAGACTGAAGCCCAGGCAGCCTCAGTCTCAGGCTGATACCCATTAGCCACCTTATGATTTTACATTTTGGCAGAAGAGAAGGCACTGTCAAGACACAAATCACATGAAACCGAGTCTGGTTATGTGTGTGGTGCTGAAATGAAGCAGCTTATGACGTGGGTATTCAATTTCTGTAATCTGTTCTAAATTTAAGCATGCAAAATGTCAAGTTATCTCACTATTTTGCTTGCGTTAAAAAAAAAAAGATTTAGATTTATGCCTGGATGTTCTAAGAACCGCTGCTTCATGTCAAATCTTGGCAAGCCCCTCAAAAGCAGCAATTGACCAAGAGGTCACTTCCTGACCTGAAGGGATCAGGGATGCATCCAGGGATGCACATCAGCGATAAGAGGTAAACCTCCTCTCCCGCCCTTTCAGGGGTGGCGGTGGAGGGGGGTAGGATCTTGAGGTTCTAGCTTCTCCTGGCACCACCTGTGATCCCCATATGGCCTCCAAGCCCCCTCCCCAGAGCCCCTGCCACAAAGTGCTGCCCAGAGCTCCACAGGGCACACCCCTAAGCCCTAGGGGACTGCATCATCCTGGACCCTGGGCCCCCCCCCCCACGGCCAAAGTGTGCCCCACCTGAAAGAGCTCCCTGGACTGAGTGCTGGGCCCATGGGGTCCCCAGTCACTTCCAAGCACCTTTGCGTGTCTGGGACTTAAAGAAGTTACCAGGGTAGGTTACATATGTATCTCCTGGTTTTTGTTTTCTTAGGTAACAGTCTTTCATAACACTCATTTCCTCATCAAAGGCCTAATAAGAAAGCTTTGGGATGGCTAAAAGTGCTCTCTAAAGAGACAAAGGAAATGAGACCTGGGGGCATTTCTTACTCATTTTCTAACCAGATCTGGTTACTTTCACCCCCTCGCATCTGATATAGATAAGCAAATTTACTGTAATTTAGAGCTGAGATTAGCAAAACTCTGGTGTATTTGGTGCTTTTGGGGCCGGATTAATAAATGCTGCAGATCCTAAATTGCCAGTTGCTCCCCGCACCCCTGCCCCCAAGGACTGCAACAAAAGCCACCCCACCTAAGCCATCAATTGCAATCTCATCTCCCCGTTTTAAACCTCAGCACTTTATGCCCTGAGAGTTTCCCTGTGTGTTAGTTCCTATTCAGTCTACAGGGCTCGAGAATATGAACTCCTGAAGTCGATCTCATCCACCCACATCTGGGGCTGCAAAGCCCAGAATGGTGAGTTAATCAACAGCCAAGGCTCTTGGCAGCGTTAACTCCTGCTTTGTAGAAAAGGCCAGGAAAGGAGAAGGGAAGCACCCTGGGCAGGGAAACATCTGGAGGAGTGGGGGTGGGGGGGAGGACAGTTCGCAGCAGCATTGCCAAATGCAGCGGGGAGGGGCCCTGAGCAGAGGATTAGTCTGCTCCAGTGGTCACCACAAAATAACATACTCAGTCTCAATGGCTTAAGCAACAGACATGTGTTGTCTCCCACTTCTGGAGGCTACACATCCATGATCCAGGTGTCAGCAGGTTTGGTTTCTTTCAAGGCCTCTGTCCTAGGCTTGCAGATGGCCACCTTCCCCCTCTCTGCTCACAGGGCCTTTTCTACTGGGCATTTTGTTAAAAAGAAAACCACAGCCCCCAGATGGTATCACCTAAGCCAAGTCACCGATCTGGACTTGACACCTAACCCAGCTGCGGTTTCAATATCTCCCAGAAAGTTCTTCTCAACTTGTCAGTCAGGAATTTCCCATCAGTCTCAATGAAGAATTTGCCACAGAGGCTGTCCAGCCCCTCAAGGAGATGAGGTAATCCACCTATTAAGACACCCTGACCTGTCCCAGAAGGGAAGGTGACTTTGCTGAAACAATCCTTTCTTTCCTTTGGGTTTTAACTTCTTACCTGACCCTCCTTCCTATGAAGATGTTCCATTTTGTACAACTCCTGGGAATTCCCCTCTACTTGCTAGATGGGATGCTGCCCAATTCAAGAATTGAATAAAGCCAATTAGATCTTTAAAATTGATTCAGTTGAATTTTTGTTATTTAACAGCATGTATTCCTGGTGTCTGAATTCCCTCATTTTTATGAGGACATCAGTCATTGGGTTGCAGCCCTCACTAACAGGTTCATTTTACCTTAATCACCACTTTCAGGGCCCCATCTCCAAATAGAGTCACATTCTAAAGGACTGGAGGTTTAGGCTTCTGCATACGGATTTTGGGGAGGAAATGATTTAGCCCATAATGAGTATTATAGGAGAATGGAAGGAACCACAGACACCATTTGGTTTTCGAGCTTTGAAAGGATGGGAGGTAGAAAGGAAAGACGTGGTAGCGGGTAGAGTCAAGGGTGAGGTCTAGAGTTTAAAACTATCAGTTAAGGGGTGCCTGGGTGGCTCAGTCAGTTAAGTGTCTGCGTTTAGCTCAGGTCATGATCCCAGCGTCCTGGGATCGAGCTCCCTGATGCTTCCTGCTCAGCTGGGAGTATGCTTCTCCCTCCTGCTCCCCCTGCTTGTGCTTTGTCTCTGTCAAACAAATTTTTAAGGGCAGCCCGGGTGGGTGGCTCAGCGGTTTAGTGCCGGCCTTCGGCCCAGGGTGTGATCCTGGAGACCCGGGATTGAATCCCACATTGGGATCCCTGCATGGAGCCTGTTTCTCCCTCCTCTGGTGTCTCTGCCTCTCTCTCTCTCTCTCTCTTTCTCTCTCTCTGTCTCTCATGAGTAAATAAATAAAAAATCTTTAAAAAAAAAAGGAAGAAATAAATTTTTAAGAAAATTAAACCATCAGTTAAGATTGAGATTATATTAGAGGTTGTCTTAGACTACTCATGCTCCCCATCTCCCCCGCCAAGAAGCTATGTTGACATCCTAACTCCCAGTACCTTCGAATACGACTTTATTTAGAAACAGTCTTTAGGAGAGGTAATCAGGTTAAAGTGAGGAGATTAGAAGGGGCCCTAATCCTATCTGACTGGTGTTTTATACAAGGGAAATTTAGACACAGAGTGACATACAGGGAAGGAAATGACGAGAACAGGGAGGGATGGAGGGATGGATCTAGGAGGCAAGAAATGCCAAAGATTGCCAAGAAACCACCAGAAGCTGGGAAGAGGCAAAGAAGGATGCCCCTAGTTTCAGAAGGAGCATTAGCTCCTTTCTTGACCTCACTAGATATTATTTTTTATCACTTCAGTGTTAGATTCAGAATTTTTTCTAATTCTAGAATTTCAATATTTTAAATTTAGAATTTGGAATTTTTATTTATTTTTATTTTTTATTTTTTTGGAATTTTTAAAAAATGAACTTATCTCAGACCTATCTTCTGCTCTTTTGGGATCTTCTCTCTCTCTCTCTCTCTCTCTCTCTCCCTCCCTCTCTAAGTACATCCTTTAGAATTTCCACTAGTGAGAGTTTGGAGGTCAACCTCCTCAGTGTTTATCTGAAAATGTCTTGAATTTGCCCATTTTCTTGAGAAGCAGTCCTGCTAAGTATATCAATCTAGGTTGACAGGTATCTTATCTCAGCACTTGAAGCTAGTTTCTTACTGTCTTTCTGACTTCATCGTTGCTGCTAAGTCAGCTGTCAGCCGAGGCGTCACTTGTGGTTATCTCTCCTTGTCACTGAAGATGTCTTTGCCTGTGATATCTACAGTTTTGCTGTGATGTGTCCAGGTTCTGTCTCTTGTCTACCTTCTTTTTATTTATTCTGCTGGCAGTCATAGCTTGCCTTTCCAGGCCTACTTAGCCAAAGGTTCACCTGTACCTTTCTAGCTAGTTATCTGCATTACCGCCATTCCTACGCCTTCTCGAAGTCACTCTCTGATTCTCAGACTCTTCTTCCCAGCTCCCGGCAGCCCCTCTCATAGACAGGTAAATATAGTTAGACTCCGATTGCCTCCTGGAAAACGAGACTTCTCGTTCTCTCGTTCTTCCTTGGGTCTGTGTGCTCAGGCAACCAAGGCAAGCACCTGGCTGCTGACCCCTGACACGGGGTCAGATGAAGAGAAAGCAGCTAACACTATAAGTGAGTGTGCAGACAGCTAATGCCTGGGGGGATACTATGGCTTCACATCCTTACGTGTGGAGAAAATATGCGTGATTTGAAGTCAGCTCGCCTTTGAAAAAGGAATGTCTGGAACATCACTGGTACTGAAATAAACTCTTTGTTTACCCTCAGCCACCAGGGAATACACATTTAGCTCATCACTGTTGAGGATGCTGAATCCCTGTGACAATCAGAGGCATTGCTGTTGGCAGGGAATAGGAGGCCCTACCATGGTGGAGATGATCCAGGACTTTCCATTGATGGCTCTAGAAGCTGAGACTGTGATGAACTTTCCCTCTCATTACCAGGTCAGGATGGAGAAAACCTGACTTTAGGTGGCATAGAGGTAAAATACCTCAAAATCCCTTACTTCTTTCTAAAAGGTTTTTTAAATCAGAGAATGGTGACTTGTTTTATGGAATCGCATAACAAAATGAATTTTGCTCTGATGGAGATAAAAACACCAATGGCAATAAAAACATAGGCTTGCATTGAGACAAAATTAAAGGTGGCCCTTATTGGCCATTTATATTCTGTAAATTTTGTGTTCATGTCATTTTAAAAAATCCTTATTCTCTTTTACATTACCTTAAAAAATCACCTTTCTTACTAATCTCCATTTAATATGGATAATATTATTCTACTTAATGATTTTAAAAGTAAATACTTCTCTTTATCCTGGAGAAGTTTTTAATTTGCTGTGCTCAAATCTGTCAATCATTTTCTTTATGCTCTCTGCTTTTTTTTGCTCGAGGTTTTGTCTTGCTGTGGGAGGCCTTTCTTATTGCAAAATTTCAAAGAGATATTCTAATTATTTGAGCTTTCTTTTTATATCTCAATCTTTAATCCATTTGGAATTCGTTTCTGGGTATGGTATGAGATAGGAATCCAGCTTAATTATTTTATTTATTTTCCCCTTAAGATTATTTCCTTTTACTGGCCTGTTTGGCTGCCTTGAAAAAGTATGCCTGGAAATTATCAGCCCACAATATATTCTTGAGATCATCAGTAGGATTCTGTTTTGTTCTAGCTTCGTAAGTGGAGCAGTTTGTTTCAAGCAGAAAAATTTCAGGTAAAACCAACCCCAAATGCTTAGCTGTAACAAATATGAACGACTTGCTGTTTTTCTTTCAGATATGCTCTAACTGCAACTCCATCCCCTCAAAATCATTTTCTTTCAATTTCAGAAGGAATTTTATACATTATTTTATACTCTACACCTGTGAATTATGCTGTAAGACACAGCCCTGTGCTCAAAATGCTTATAGTCTATGGGAAAACCAATATATATATAATTTATATTTATATTTATATTTATATTTAATTTATATTTCTATATATACACACATACATATGTGTACTTAACAAATAAATACATGCACCTGCAGATGAGATGGATAAACACTCCAAAACAGTATATATTAATGCACCGTGAGTATTTTAATGAGTGCCTGTCTCCCTCCAAGTCCCCAAGAGGATAAGATGGTGTCATTGTCATTTTCACTTGCCTGGAACAAAGTAGGGGATTGGTAAATGTTGGTTGGATGAAAATGAAATAATTGGTAGCCCTGGGACTGGAAGAAGAGAGAAATCTTCATAGCTGATAAAGGTCGGAGGATGTTTCCCAGAGACAGTACTATGCCGGCACCAAGGATTCAGAGAGAAAGAAAGGAGGAGGGAGGGGCCCCCAGGTTCATGTGCCCCTAAGTACTGACTCCCTTGAAACCAATGTTCTGTTTTCACGTATTAGTTCAGGTTGTGTGGGACAGAATGGAAAAGTGAAAACAGCATGTTGATCTCCCTCAATCATTGGTCTTCAGATCTCCCAGAGCCCTGTAGCTTTTCAAATCAGTGGAAATAAATTCTCTGGGAGCGACTTCCCTGCTGAGTCTCCTCTCTGCAGGAGCGACCAGCCAAGCGTGAGGCGCGGGCCCAGAATCCATCTGTCACAGGGCATTAGCTCGGCGAGTCCACACCGTGCTCACGTACACGATGCGGGGCACCCTGGGCGTCTCTGCCTCCTCCCGCCCCAGCGGGCCCAGGAGTGGCATAACTGGCCCTGGAAGTGTTGACCCTTCAAGCCAGGACTGAGGAGGCCAAAGAAAGGATGCTGAAGACAAGAGAATGGACTCCAGACTGCATCCCGAGACAGACCCCCTGAATTTGCCTGACACATTTTGGGGGACCTGGGGACCTTTGGAGAGGGAGTGTGCCTGTGGTGTTGGTGGAGAGAATACAGGTCCATGGCAAGCAGGCCCCTCTGGTGCTCCTCCAAGCTGTTGGAGTGGCCAGGTGGAAAATCCCAAACCCTCCTTGCCTTCCAGGGGCAGGGGGATACTGTTTGGAGGGCCTGGGGGAAAATGAGGTTTCCTCCCTCCTGAATTGTGTTCTTGGCCCCTCCTAGCCCTGCAGGGAAAGGATCTCATTTCCAAAATGACTACACATGATTTTTAAGGTTTTTGTTTTGTTTTGTTTTATTCATGAGAGACACACACAGAGAGAGGCAGAGACACAAGCAGAGGGAGAAGCAGGCTCCATGCAAGGGAGCCCGATGTGGGATTTGATCCTGGGACTACAGGATCAGGCCCTGGCCGAAGGCAGGCGCTCAACTGCTGAGCCACCCAGGCGTCCCTTTAAATTTGTTTTAAATTAGATTTGGTGAAAAGACTTTGAACAATGACCATCTTCTCTTTTCCTTTCTCTCTAATTGGAAATATGGGGCCAAACAGGGGCCATGAACTAGGCCATGGTGGTGCGGGCCAGGTTCTCCAGCTCCTTCCTATCCTAGGGCAGAGCTCTACTTGGAGCCAGCCCCTCCTCCCCATACTGGAAGCAGAATTTGCCTTCCTAACCTTCTTGGCCCAAGATTTCCCTAAATTGCTGGCATATTAAAAGCAAGCTGCCATGTGAAATACCAGGGGGATCTATAGCCTATGACAAGTTCACCTGTCCCTTCCCTTGTCTCTCAAAGCCAGGCACTCTGCTGCCCCACCTGTCGTTGTGCTCAATCCTGCCTGTCCCTGGGGATGAGCCTCCACAGCCCCAGTGATCCTGCTCCTCACCCCCCACTGCTCATGGTTCCCTGATCCCCATGGCTCAGACTGGTCACCTCCAGGCCACACTAGTCACCACCAGCTCCAGATTAAACCATCCTCTGAACTGCAGTCAACCTGTCTGTAAAATGAGGACACTATTCCCCTCTAGGATGGTTTGAAACCTTGGTGACAAAATGACCATATAGCACCATCTCTGGCACTACACATGAAGAAGTGCCTGTTGGCTGTGGCCACGTTCCCGGCCTTGTCATCCCATTTTGGCCTTTAGCATATTTTTTGAAACTTTTAAATTTATGGAAATCAGAATAGTATATTCTAACACTTTCCTCTCAGAATGGGTAGAGGCTCTTCCTCCTTGGCCTCCTACAAGAGACAGTCCTTTATCTCCGGTGCTCAAAGGACTCAGGGAAGGGTCCTCGCCACACCCCTGTCCTCCTTGGTATCTGATCTGCTTCTCTGAGCACAGGCTTTTCTCTGGATGTCCGGGCTAGGGCTTTTGACCCCAACAGAACAAAGTCTTTAATGAGTCCTGAGACCAGCATTCACAACTCACACAAGAACTAGGCTACCTTTTAGGTTCTTGCCTGAAAGCCTGCCTTCCTTGCCAGGGCCCCACAACAGGGAGAAAAAAACACATTAATTCACTCAGTATTTACTGAGTGCCTCTTCCCTGTGGGACACTGTTGTAGCAAAAGAGACAGATATTCCTGCCCTCACGGAGCTTATGTTCTAGCAGGGAGGGCAAGGGGGGGCAACAGACAAAAAATATGAAAAAATAGAAATAATACAAATTAATCTTTCAATAGATTATCCCACTGCACTGGCAAATCCCAGATATAAAATGTGTGTATTTAGAGGCTTCTGGGTGGCTCAGTTGGTTAGGCATCTGCCTTCAGCTTGGTCATCACATTGGAATCCTGGGATGGAACCCCATGTATGGCCCCCTGCTCAGATGAGGGTCTGCTTCTCCCTCTCCTTCTGCTCCTCCCCCCTGCTCGTTCTCTGTTTCTGTCTCTGTCTCTCAAATAAATGATTAAAAAGAATGTGTGCATTTATTCTTGGTGACAGTTTCATTCAGACCATAATTACCATGGTGACTCTCTCATCTTCTAGGGCCAGGAGTGCTGGTCACAGAGCTCTGCAGGGATTTGCTTAAGTTTCTCTCTTTGGGCTGCCTGGGAGGCTCAGCATTTGAGCATCTGCCTTTGGCTCAGGTCGTAATCCCGGGGTCTGGGATTGAGTCTTGCACTGGGATCCCGCAGGGAGCCTCCTTCTCCCTCTGCCTGTGTCTTTGCCTCTCTCTGTGTCTGTCATGAATAAATAAAATATTAAATAAACAAAGTTTCTCTTTTAAAAACCCACATAGGTAGGAGAGGGGACCCAGAAAGATGTGCTCTATGCCCACTGTGACATGTGAGAAAGGTCCTGCTTACACAAATGTTTGACTACTTTCTGCAACCTAAAACCAGGGAGAATGCAAGTGTAAAGGCACCTGGGCATAAGCCAGTGAGGGCTGGTTCTGAAACTTTGGGAAGAAAGTCTTCAAAATATAAAACACTGAGGAGAGAATCACCTCTGCGGATCTGTACCCTGCAGCCTTTCTCAAGGAGATTCTATGGCAGAGAAGGTACCTGAAAGAGAAGGCACAGGCTTCTAAATTAATGAACCCTGTGCATTGGGAAGTAAATGCCGTCTAGAGCCTTTATTCTAGACATTCACACAGACAGCCATTTTTCGTTGTCCATCTAGTCTTTTTTTTATGAGATCTTTCCATCGGAGCCCCTGCATGCCATGAAACACTCCAGCTCCACATCCTTGCTTGGCCAATATTTCCTGTCCTCCAGGCATCAGCATGTATGTCCCTTGATCCTAAGAGGCCTTTCCTAAGTAGATGAGCATATACCCTTCTGCCCACACTCTCTACCTACATGATCACTTCCTTTAAAGGGAGAACTAAATAGAATTTATTTCATTTTATGAGAACTAAATATAATTGGAAACTATCCTTTTCACTCATTCATTTCTTTGCTCGCCTGTTTATTACATGTCTGCCTCCCCTGGAAGATAAGCTCCATGGGAACAGAAAACTTACCTTGCTCTGTCTCTCCCCAGCTCTTAAAGCTGCGCTTGGCAAGAGTAAATGCCCAATACAGATTTGCTAAGTGAATGAATGAATGAAACACTGTCAGATTTGATCCAGCAAATCAGCTTTGATTTTGCTGCTGCCTTGAGCAACCATCTTATTTCCCTTCTTTTTTTTTACACAGTCCAAGGTTCTATCTCCACTTTTTTTTTTTAAAGATTTTATTTATTTATTCATGACAGACACACACAGAGAGAGGCAGAGACATAGGCAGAGAGAGAAACAGGCTCCCTGCGGGGAGCATGATGCGGGACTCGATCCCAGGGCCCCAGGATCATGACCTGAGCCAAAGGCAGATGCTCAACCCCTGAGGCACCCAGGTGCCCCGCACCTCCACTTTTGATCACACCTTCCTTCATTTGGCCCCACGAGCTCCTTCAAGGTTAGCCACATCTTCTTTAAGGTCAGACCCAGTGGCCTCTCCTCAGCCTCAGTTTCTTTGGCTTATCCCCAGACCTGGCAGTAAGGAACCCTTTTAAGATGCTTCTCATGGTTGTAACCTGAGACTAAACTGAGCCCTTTTCTTTTCTATATGTTTTTATTTTGTCCCTAAATATGTGTTCTTCCTACCACGCTATAAATAAGAGCACTCCCTGAGGTTCTCTCCTTAAAGCTCTGCTTTTCCCTCTCTTTCCTGTTTTTGTTTTTGTTTTTTTAAATTCATTTATTTATTTGACAGAGAGAGTGCCAGAGAGCACAAGCGGGGGGTGGGGGGGGGTGGAGGGCACAGCAGAGGGAGAGGGAGAAGCAGGTATCCTGACAAGCAGGGAGCCTGATTGGGGCTCAATCCCAGGACCCTGGGATCATGACTCAAGCTGAAGGCAGATGTCTAACCAATGGAGCCACTCAGACACCCCATCCCTCTCTCTCCCCTTTGTATCAAAATGCACACCAGTGCTTGGTCTTCATCGGTTGTCACCTGGATGACACTCATGGGAGCCAGGGCAGCAGATCACAAAGGGCAGATGGTCTTTTTTTTTTTTTTTTTAATGGGATGACATCTTTCCTTTTCTGCATGTTGCAGTAAAACCAAGTGGATGAGAATGGTTTTAGCAGTTAGAGAAAAAAAAGTGGGATTTTCAAATCTAGGGTTTGGCCATTTAAAGTTATTTAACAAAAGGAGAAAAAAAGACAAGTTGTTTCACATTCTAGGTGTCTCCTCCTCCCAAAGCCTAATACTTACTTTCCAAGTCAAAAAAGCGACTGTGGAATTACAAACTGGAGGTTTGAACTTGACTAAGACATTTATAAAAAACTAGACAGGGGCAGTGTCCTCCACAGCCCAGGTGCCACTAGGCACAGCTTGGGAGGCCAAAATCTCAACAGAGGTGGAAGCCTGGACACTCAGGGTTTGCCAGGCACCCCACATCTGGCTCAGAGATTAGGGGAGAAGAGTCAACAAAACCTACTTGGAAAAGAGTTGAGGAGGAAAACCAGCAATTGCCTTCCACAGAGGTGGGGACAATAGAGGTAGGGCCAGGGGCAGCAGCATTTCTCATCACTAACTTAACCTGGGAAACTACAAGGGACCATCTTCAACTGGTCTTAAGAGGAAGGCCAGATGGATGATGAGAGAATCCATGGGAGGGAAGCGGAGAGGGAATGTGGCTGGGAGGGGGCAAGAGCCCCTTCGTTTCTAGGCACAGAAAGGCAGCCAGGGCACCAGATGCAGGCAGCGACCTCACAAGGATGGCACAGTTTTTGCAGCTTAGAGATCACCTACTGGCCTCCACCCAACTACTCATTTTGCTCACTGGCCATTCTAGGGCCACCCTCTGGCCCCAACGGTATGGGGGGACTCTTGTGAGTCTTCTGTTGGAGGCAGCACTAGCCTTTACCCCCTTGGCCTGGGGCTCCTGGCTCTCGGGGGTGGCAGCAGCCTTCCCTTCCAGGGCTGTGCCTTCCTCCCACACAGTTCTTTTGCCCGAGGCACAGGTGGAATCGTTTTTCTATGTTCACTTGGTCTCAGGAATGATCAATCATGTAACTTACTTCTGTCAATGAAATGCAAGAAAAAATGTCATGCATCACTTCAGGGCAGCAGTTTTATAAACCAGCCCTTGGTTTGCCATGTTCCCCTCTCCCAGAGACTGGGGTCTCTGTGACCATGGAGAATAAGTTGAGATGGAGCCTCTAAAAAACCTGAGTCCCTGAGTGACTAGGATGAACAGAGCCCCCTTCATAAATTAAAGAGGCCATGGATGAGGCACCTGGGTGGCTCAGCAGTTGAAAGTCTGCCTTTGGCTCAGGTTGTGATCCCAGGGTCCTGGGATCGAGTTCCACATCGGGCTCCCCACAGGGAGCCTACCTCCCCCTCTGCCTGTGTCTCTGCCTATCTCTGTGTCTCTCATGAATAAATAAATAAAATCTAAAATAAATAAAATGGCCATGGACCATGATTGCAAACAAGCCCCATTATTTCAAGGCACTGGGATTTCAGTGCAGCTCGTTATTCTAGCTCACCTGGCCTAGCCTGACTGATGCAACAGCTCAGTCTGTTTTTTTCTCAGACTTGAGCTCTACTTCTCCAGCTGCCTTCCAGATTTCTCTCTGGCTTTACTTAAAGATGTATAAGCCCAATATGTCTATGCGCATACTCATTTTCCTCCCCAACCCTAAAACAAACCCTCCCTGCCTCCCTGTCTTTTCTGTTTTGGTTAGTGGCACCAACACTCTGCTGAAAACCTAAACTTTATATAATGAGGTACCTCATTTTGTCCCGGCTTTATTTATCCCATGGGGGCCTCCTGGGTCTAGCTGCAGTTCCTTCATTCCTGCATTATTACACCTCTGGAGTCATCTCACTGCTTCTATTCACTTCACTTTATGATCAACTATCCTTTCTTTGTTATTGGCCATTCATGAATGTGCTAAAGGTAAATATATAGATCATATGATTCCTTTGCTTAAAACTGTCAATGTGTCCCTACTGTCTGCTGAATAAACTTGCAATCTTTGATCTGGCATTTGAGACCTTATTTTCTTGCACTTTTAACCCCCTCTCCCATGATTCCTTTGCATGGATCTTACGTGAGCACTAAATCACTTAACTCACTATAAATGGGATACAGCCTGAGCTGGTTTGTCCTTGGTGCTCTTGGAATTAATTCCTTGTCTTTGCTTTTCTTCCCACGAGTGACTGTCAAAACCCAGTCCAATTTCAAAATTCTGCTGAGATGCCACTTTCTTTATAGACCCTTCTCTGATCATCCCAATCAACAGTGGCTCGGCTCTGCTTCTTACTGTCACACACAGTAATATCTGTAGAAGTCTCACCTCCCTTATTGGACAGTAAGCTTTTCTCCCCAAGTCACCGTATCCTGAACTGCCCACAGAGCACGGCTCTTAACTTTTGTTGTTGTTTTTTCATAAAGTGAAAAAGCATCAGGACATGACCTCAATTCACAGAAAATTTGTGTGACTAAGAGAATTCATGTGGGAAGTTTGCATTCTGACAAGACAGAGGGCTATATTGAGCCTAAGCAACAATTAGTGTTATTATTGTTGTTTTTTAAGGATTGTAGCTAATAAAAAATGGACCACCCCTGGGTTGTGAAATTTCATTTTATGTGAATTAGAGAAATATTGCTGATGGTAATAACCACAGAAATATTAGAAACATCTGTAGTTCACCATCATTAGCTTCCCCCAAATAGTTTTTGAAGAAATACTGCCAGACTTCAGTTGCAGACTTATGGCTCTTTACTCATAGTACAGTAAGTACTGGAAACATAACTGGAAACCCTTAAATCTTCCTGCTATCATTTCTTTCAGGGGAAAAAATAATTATTAAACTAATGACTCCTTTATAACCCTCTCCTTTCTCTTGGATATCAGCTTCCACCCCTATGCATCACACCTTGGGATTATGGATGACATAATCTTGTAGGGTAATGAGTAACAGGGGGCTAGTGACTCTCTAAAGGAGAGAAACATAAAACACAGACAAACATAGATATGAACTTGCTCTGAGAACTTTCCATATCAGTGGTTCTTACAGTGTGGTCCCTAGACCAATAGCACCTGGACATGCACATTCTTAAATCTTTTCTTAGACGTACCAAGTCAAAAACACTACCAGTGGGGCCCAAGCACGTATATGTTAACAAGGCCTTCTTGGCGATTCTGACGCACACTGAAGTTTGAGGACCACACTGTTTTATATCATCGGTTACAACTATAGTCAAGAGAACCGAGGAAATTTCCAGTATAGTCAGACAATATCTCTGGGCTTTGGGTTGCTCATCGGGTCTTAATATATTAGGCCTTGTCCTGCAGGGACAGAATGCTTGGGTTTGATGAAATGATTGATGTCATAACTTAGCAAGTGTTCTGAATGATAGCTATGTTACAGTTTTAACTTGTCCCTTTGATTAAATAAACAGAGACCCACTCAAGATAGCTTAAGTAATGGGGGTGGGGTTAATGCCAAAATCACATGGAAAGATGAGGAGAATCTCTTGGACACCTAAGAAGAGGAGAACTAAAATAGGATAGAACCTCAGGCAGTCTGGAACTGAAGGATGGTTCTGAATTCAATATTTGTCCAAAAATCCTGGCAGAGCTTTATTTTTGTTTTTATTTTTTTAAAGTAGGCTCACTGGATGGAGCTCACTGCAGGCACAGAGCCCATTGCTGGACTTGGACTCACACCTTGAAATCAAGACCTGATCAGGTGTCAAGAGTCAGACACTTAACCAACTGAGACACCCGGGTGCCCTATCCTCTGTGTGTAATACTATACCATGATTGTGATGCAGTTACAGTCTTAAATGCCTACTTTTTTTGTTGTTTTAAATCCCCGCCTATTAGCTTCCTCTGTTTAATCCTGCTTTTGATCCTCCATTATTTGGGTTGCAGAGACAATTCTAATTCTGTTGTTTTAATGTTGGAAGATGTTGGAGTTCTAAACCAGCCAGAGTAGCGACATCTCCCGAATACTTTACACTTTCAGTTGTGACTTCAGAAAGACCATGCCTTAGGAACAAGCGCCATGCTCTAAGACTAACTAAGCTCAAAATGGAAGTAGACCTGCCCTAATGAAGAATCGACAGAAACCAAAGAATCCACCAGTAACTTAATAGTAACTTAAATATAAAGAGAAACACACCAAGGTAAAATGTAGTCAAATTGCTAAAAACCAAATGTGAAGAGAAAAATCTTAAAAGCAGTCATATTTTTAAAAAAGAAGTTACAAAAAGGGGAAAGAAAGCATGAATTATGACCGAATTTTCATCATAAAGAATGGAGACCAGACAAGAATGAGATGACAACGTTGAAATTCTGCAACAGGAGGAAAGAAACTCAACACAAAGTTTTTATCCTCAGGACACGTGGGTGGCTCAGCAGTTGAGTGTTTGCCTTCAGCTCAGGGCATGATCCTGGAGTCCTGGAATCGAGTCCCACATCAGGCTCCCTGCATGGGGCCTGCTTCTCCCTCTACCTGTGTCTCTGCCTCTCTCTCTCTCTGTCTCTCATGAATAAATAAACAAAATCTAAAAAAACAAAACCAAAAAAAATTTTTATCCAGTGAAAATATACTTCAAAAATTCAGGTGAAATAATGCTATTTTCAAAACAACAAAAGCTTAGAGAATTTGTTGACAGAGGACTTATATTATGAAAAATGCTAAGGGAAATCCTCCAAGCTAAAAAGGAATAACACTAGGTAGAAAGTTGAATCTACAACAGAATGAGAAAACCAGAAATAGTAAATATTATTGAAAAATATAAAAGAATATCTTTTTCCTACTCTTAATTTGTTTGAAAGACAAGTGATTATTTAAAACAAAACTAATACATTGCATTGTGGTGTTTTCTTAGTTAGATAGACAAATAATAACAATAGCAAAAAGCATAGGCAAGGTAAATAGAATTTTGCTGTTATAAGGTTCTTTTATTTTATGCAAACTAGTAAAATATTAACTCAAAGTGGACAGTAATAGGTTAAGAATTCATCTGTTACCTCTCTAGAAACAGTCATAAAAAAATCGATGCAGAGCAAATAAAGGAATTAAAATAAAATATTAAAAAAATACACTAATCCAAAAGACAGGCAAAGAAAAGATAAAAGCAGATAGGATAACTTGGAGCAATAAATGCCAAGATGGCACACTTAAACCCAACCATATCAATAGTGGGACTAAATGTAAATGAATTAAACATTCCAAGAAAAAGGAAAAAACTACCAAAATAAATTACAAAGCAAAAGCCAACCATAAACTGCCCCAAAGGAAACAGAGATACAATTTAAATAACCCAGCATGGGCAGGTTAAGAGTAGAAACATGGAAGCAGCAAGCGTAATAAGCGTTTCAACACAAAGTAAAATTCTAGACAAGCAGTATTACTGATGATAAAAGAGTACTGCATAATAATAAATAATCTAATTCATCAGGAAGACAACAATCATATATGTTATGCAATTAATAACAGAGGTTCAGAATACATAAGGGAAAAAAAAACTAAAAGAATTAAAGGGGAAAATTGACTCATCCAAACACAGCTGCAGATTTTACTATACCTCTCTCTCGTAACTGATGGAGATATTGAAGATTTTAGAAACAATATCAACTAACTCGACCTAATTAATGTTTATAGAATGTGAACAGCAGACCCAACCATTGCAGAAAGCACATTCTTTTCAAGTGCACTGGGAATGTTTACCAAGAAAAGCAATATGCTGGATAATAAAATATGTCCCCACAGAGATCAAAAGATCAAAATTTTGCAGTTTATTGTCTGGCCAAATTAGAATTAAGTTAGAAATCAATAACAAGATACCTCTAGGTATCTTTTCTAAAACTCCCAAAATATTTGGAATTAGAAGTGCACTATGGATGCAAATAGCAATCACAAAGTATGATAAAACAAAATCTTAAAAAAACAAAACCAAAAAGTTTTTATCCAGTGAAAATATACTTCAAAAATTCAGGTGAAATAATGCTATTTTCAAAACAACAAAAGCTTAGGGAATTTGTTGACAGGGGACTTGTGTTATGAAAAATGCTAAGGGAAATCCTCTAAGCTAAAAAGGAATAGCACTACCTGAATGACAGCGAAAATGCTAGTCAGTCATTGAGCGCTGCAGGTATAGCAGTATGAATAAGGGTACATATAAGGATATTAGAAAAGAAGAAAGGTTTAAAGTCAATGATCCAAGTTTCTACCTTAAGAAACTAGAAAAAGAACAAATCAAACCTGAGATAAGTAGAAGGTAAAAAATAATAAAAAGCAGAAATAGATAACAAATAATGTAGAAATACAAGAAAGTCAAAAATTGGTTATGTTGAAAAGAGTAATGAAATTGATAAATTCCTAGCAAGTCTGATCAAGAAAAAGAACATTACCAATAGCAAGAGTAAGAGATAGGCCATTATTTTAAATTCTACAGAAATTTAAAGGATGATAAAAAATATTATAAGTATGTTTATAATGATAAAATTTGGCAACTTACATGAAGTCAACAAATTGTTGGAAATCATAGCCAAAACTGAAAGATACTCCAGTAGCTTTTCATTAAACAAGTTTAGTATGTAGCCAAATTTTCCCACAAAGAAAATTCCAGGCTTAGCTGATTTCACTGATGAATTCTGACAAATATTTATGAAAGAAATAATACCATTTTAACACAAATTTATTCAGAAGATAGAGGAAGAAACACTTGCCAACTAGTTTTTTCATGAGGCCATCATAGCCCGGATAACAGCCTGACAGACATTACAAAGAAAGAAAATTAAAGACTAATATCTGAATGCAGATGCAAGAATCCTTAACAAAATATTAAGTCGAATCCAGTAATGTATAAAGAAGATAGTACCTCAGGAGCAAGTTGGGTTTCTTTCCAAATTTTTAAAAGGCTTACCATTGGAAAAATTAATGTAATTCATATAGTAACAAGGTATGGGTGAAAATCCATATAAACATCTCAATAGAAGGAGAAAAAGCATTTAACAAATGTTAACAGTCCTTTCTGACAAAAACTCTCAGTAAATTGAGAATTAAAGATAACTTTCTCAATATGATAGAGCATCTACAAAAATTGTACAGCTAACATAACATTTAACAGTCAAATATTGAATCTTTGCCCTCTAAGCCTGGAAGTCTTGGGCATAACTTCCTGGAAAGCATTCAAGCTATATCTCCACCTGATTGATGCCCTTTGCTATTCCTTCTTCCTCTTTCTTCTCTCCTAGGGGCTGTCAATGTGATGGCTGGAGCTACAGCTGCCATCTTCTAACCAGGAAGTAACCTTGAAGAAAAACCAAGCTACTTTCACTATAGACTCTCTTAGTTATGCTGAACACAGTTCCTGGTTAATAATAGCAGTAAGTTTGGTTCAGTACTTATTATATATATACTAGGTTATATGGTCATTTATTTTTGTCATTTCACCCCCACTCCCTCCACAATCCTTTGAAATGGTCATTATGTGCCTCTGTGGCAGATGAGTAAGCTGAAACAGAGTGAGTCAACAAACAGAAAAGTTCACTTCCTTCAGGCACCTTCCTCAAAAAAAAGTTAATCAATTCTTCCTCTTGTGTTTCTGCCCAGCATATATCTTATCTAGCAACAGACATATTTTAGATATAAAAGCATACACTCTGGTCATATTCAGGGGGGGGCCCTTCTGGGGTCTGGAATGATGATCGCTTCTCGGCCTTTTGGCTAAGATCAAGTGTGGAATGATGTTTGGATGACATTACTAGTGCTTGAACAGAATTAAAAAATATATATTTTAAAAAATTTAATAATTTATAATTTAAAAAATAATAATTTAAAAAATACAAAGGCTCTCCTGTCTTGTAGGAGAGAAATAAATAATAATTTAAAAAAATACAAAGGCTCTCCTGTCTTGCAGTATATTCTTCAGAGTTTTCATTATTAAGAAGACCAGCTATACAGTGGATACAGTGGAGACAAGAGCAAGTGGCAATCAGAACAGTGTGAACACTGAGATACCAAGACCTGAAAAATTCGTGCAATCTGCAGTCTCCCACCAGGACTGCTGCTTGCTGGTGCCTCTGCCCTCACGTTCCTCGGACCTCTGGGCCCCACTTTGCTTCATGTCCTGAGAACCTGCCTCACAAGCGCACAATGCTGGGTTTGAATCCAGCTGATACACTGCCCAGCCCAGCAGATAAGAGAAAAGCATCTGGCTGGGCAGACAGTGTCCTGCTACTTCCATACTAAAGGAAGAGAAAGGAAAGACATACGGTAGCAACTGCCAAGTATTCACACTGCTGCTTCTTGTGTTCTAGCAGGAAGACCTTTCTGTCGCCATGCTGCTGGGGTCCTGCTCTCCATGCGTGTGGTTTGTGTCCCTCAAACTTAACTCCAGCCCCATACTGTGGCTCTCTCTTCCCTGAGCATCCGCTTAAAAGCCATGACCTTTCTCCTTCAAGGCACTCAACTCTCCAAGAAGACCCTAGATATAATTCTATCATCAAAAGAAGCCTCTAAATGTTTATTTCTGTTTCCATTTTGTCTCTGGTGCTCCTTGGCATTCACCCACTCACCTGCCTCGCTCCAGCTAAGGGTAAGGAAATAGACCATATTCTAGACAAGGAAAACAGACTAAATCTCGTTAAGAGCTAAGTTGTTTGGGGGCCTTTTCTCTCTCGGCCCCCCCTTTCCCAGACTCTTTCCTTCTCTATCTTCCCACCCCTCTTTTCTCTTTACTACCATGAACAATGAGTGATAGGCTTTGAGGTTCAGCTTTGAGTGAAGAGTCACAGTATTGATACCTGAGACCTGAAATGTGTTTCATTATGACAATAGAAAAGATGTAAGCCAAAAAAGAGGGGCGCCTGGATGGCTCAGTCAGTTAAGTATCTGCATTTGGCTCAGGTCATGATCCCTGGGTCCTGGGATTGAGCCCTGCTTTGGGCTCCTTGCTCAGGGGGGAGCCTGCTTCTCCCTCTGCATGCTACTCCCTCTGCTTGTGCTCTGTCAAATAAATAAATAAAATCTTAAAAAAAAAAAAAAAGAAAGAAAAGATGTACCCATTGGTATCTAGAGATCAAGGACTCATCTATTTGGAAGAGAAATGATTCGTGGATATTTGAAGAGCCTGTCTCCTAGATCATTTTAAGACTTGAGACTCTGTTATACTCTATTACTTCTTCTGAGAAAGGCTGAAGAACTAGATTTTTGATTTTTGTGAGTTTGGGATTATTTTTAAGTCTTTGGGCACCAAGTTTGTACCTAAAGGTTGACTAGAGAGTCAACTTTGAGGACTCAGCACTTGTCAGAACTCAGAATATTCAGGATGAGTCAACCCCTCATCCTGTTCCCCTTGCCACCAAAGCATTGGGTTTTTTTCTGTTTTTGTTTTTGTTTTTTGTCTGTCAACACACAAAGTTCTTGGCTATAATAAGTCAAGAATGGAGATCCCTGGGTGGTTCAGTGGTTTAGTGCCTGCCTTCAGCCCAGCGGGTGATCCTGGAGTCCCGAGATCGAGTTCCGCATTGGGCTCCCTCCATGGAGCCTGCATCTCTCTCTCTCTCTCTCATGAATAAATAAAATCTTTTAAACAATAAGTCAAGAATGAGCTAGGTAACACATACTTTTTCTCACAATTTCTAAAATTTCCCCAGCAAGAAACTGAAATTTGTTAAGAAAGGCTCAGGATTGTCTAACACGGTTTCTTGCTGTCATGCTGTTCATCACTCCCAGATAGGGCCCAAGTCATTAAGGTCAGGGTTTGGGTATCCCATCATATCACCAGGGCCCCGTGTAGTCTGTAGAGGTGCTTATTGTCTTTGGGTGGACACCCAAAAAGTCTGTTGTCCCCAGCAGCTCACCAGCTGGACCTATGACAAGAGGAGAGCCCAGGCTCTGGGTTATTTCTTGCCTAGAAAACAATCAGAGAAGGTGCACGATAAGGAACTCAGCGATCTGCCTATGAGGATTCTGAGGTCACTCTGCTCCCATGTCATGTTATCTTCCAGGAGCTGGGACTTCCTCTCCCATCACTGACTTTCCAAGACAGAGAGCCAGCCCATGTGCAATGAACTCTCCCAGGGTATTTTCAAGGTCCTATCTCTTGGCTGACTGCCTGGCACTGTCTGCCCAGCTGCTCCCTTCTGAGGAGGCCCTGAGCTGCCTTGCTGAGATTTCTTGCTGGGCTTTCTCTTATGCAGCCCTGACAGTAGATGGCTGAACCTCCTGGGGGCATGTTCCTCTCCAGGGAAGAGAAGACCTGGTCTGCAGGGAGTTCAGCAGGGCTACCTCCCAATCCAGCTTGGCCCCAAATGACCAGAGAAAATTATTTGTCTCTTCAGGAGGACTGCTTGTACCTTCGATGAGACAGACCAGCAAAGAATGAAATGGTATTTTTAAGACGTTCTAATCAATTATTTATGCGCGTAATAATTAGCACTTACTTTATACCACTCAAGGTGCTGTGTGTTCTGTATACATTATTTTATTTAATCCCCATGGCAACCCAACGAACTGAATAGTTTTACTATTCCCATTTTGCAGTTTTGAGTAGTGAGACTCAGAGAATAGAAATGACATTGTCAAGGCTGAACAGTAAGTGGCAGAGCCAGGAACCAGCTGATAGTGTATATAATTTAAAAGAAAAACCCAAACCAGTTTGTGTTGTAGAAGTTAGTCACTTATACTCTTGGGAGTAAGTCGGTACAGGTAGACAGCTTTGGTGGCTTTCTGACCATTCCTCTGTCAGCCCCTACAAGAGTGACCACCAGGGTCTTTACTGCTGCAGGTGGTGCCTCGATTCTGGAGTTCCTGGGAAAGTGAGGGTGTTGGCGTCAACAGCAGCCACGCTGGTAGGGTTTGGTCAGGAACCAGAAGGAAGAGAGTCCTGATGGGGAGCTGCAGGGAAGGACTAGTGTGGATGGTTTCTGAGAAAGTAGAAGGGCTTTTCGGGAGAAGGCATATAAGAAAGGCAAGGGGTAGAGTGTCTGTGTAGCTCAGTGGTTGTGCATCTGCCTTTGGCTCAGGCCTTGATCCCGGGGTCCTGGGATCGAGTCCCACATCTTCTCGGGAGCCTGCTTCTCCCTCTGTCTGTCTCTGCCTTTCTCTCTGTGTCTCTCATGAATAAATTTTAAAAAATCTTTTAAAAAAAGGCAAAGGGATTGTTATAATAGGAGTGTGTGAACAGCAAAGAGATAGCTCATCAGAGTAGGAAGTGTATACTGAATAATGAAAAATAATCTGAGACAGGCACGGACTGAGCAGAAACGAAATCCTTGGAAATAGAATGGTGAATTCCAAGGATGGAGAGAGGACCTATTCGGATTTCTAATCATTAAGCTCACTTTTAAATTAAGAGCCAGGGAAGGCTTCTATCAGAACTCTGCTGGGGGGTTTTCTTCCAGTTTGAGGAACCGCCGGAGAAGGCTATGGAGAAACTCACACCCAGAGCCACAGGATAGAGGCCAATCTCTGGGCAGGTTGGTATACACCGTGTCACCTTGGTGTCTCCCCAGCTGAAAACGCACCCCCCACCCACCACAGAGCGCAACTGACACAGCAGCGTAAAGCCCACGGTCACTCTCATCACCTTCACCCTGTGTGTGATTCTCTACAGTTCTGCCATCTGTGGGGGTGACACTGACTCAGAACCCTCACTCAGTTTCCTCCCAGACTCTGGGAGCCGTTGAGTCATTGAACCAGAAAGCATCTCAATCCTGCCCCGGCCCCACAGAATAGTCACCTTTTTTAAAATCAGCAACTTTCAATGATGTGAGCGGAGATCCTGTGGCACTTTGAAAACTCACTCTTTAAGGATGCCCTGGAGGCTCAGTGGTTGAGCCTCTGCCTTTGGCTCAGCTTGGGATTGAGTCCCGCATCAGGCTCCCTGTGGGGAGCCTGCTTCTCTGCCTGTGTCTCTCCCTCTCTCTCTGTGTCTCTCATGAATAAATAAATACAATCTTTAAAAAAAAATGCTCTTTGCTAAGACCAGCAGTCTGTTTCTCTCATGGAGAAGAAAAAAAAAGATGATTTCATGGTTTTGAAATGACACGTGAGTCCAGGGAAAGCTGCAGAGAGCTTGGGAGTGGGAAAGAAGTCAGAGAAAGCCGTGCATACAACGTCTGTAAAGAAAATGTTTTATTTAAAGTGTTAAATACCATCACCAGAATGAATTTGATTTACATTAGTTGGTGTTCATTACAGGACTAATCTGCCCCTTTTTTTTTTTCCAACTGGAATTCCCTTTACTTTGAAAACATACTATGTACAGGGCAGCAATGGTCACTGGAATAGTTCTATTTACACGACTAAACCACAAGTCGAGGTGCAGACATGTGAAAATTAAAAAAAAATACACCAACTTTTAAATAAATACTGCATAATGATAAGTATGTACAAATATTCCATACAGTCATGTCCTTCTTATTAAAATTAGAAATAATTTATATAGGAATATGCACAAAAGATTATGTGACTGCATCTTAGTATCAGGAAAATGGTAAACCTTTATTCTAAGGGAGAGTATAGACACTATAGGTCTATTAAATCAATTGCTGCTGGTACACAAGTGTCTAAATTATTTCTGTAAAGTATTATTCGTTCTTTTAACAACTTTACCTGGGTCCATCGTAGATCTCAGAATGTCAAGACACAGTCTCGGTGTATTTCATATTGCACCACATAAAGAGAAGGCATTTTTAGTGATACTCATTTTAACTTTTGCACCATATCAAGCATGATAGTTTTTAATGGTCAGCATGGAATTTAAAAAGGAAAAAAAAAAAAAGAAGAAAGCAATTTTTGTGCATGGCCTTAAATGGTATGTATGTGAATTTCAAAAGTTATTGCAAGAAATGAAAATCAACCTGTAAGAATGTGTTATCAAAATGCACATAAAGAAACAGAAAGAATGGGTGGTTTATTACATTAACCAGTGACTTTTCTTCTCAACAGGGGAACTTAAGAGAAACTTGACCTTGCAGCACCACCCAATGGTAATAACTGTCTGTAAAACCAAAGGCAGGGGTCCGACTTTCGACTTTTGGGGGATTTGTGGTGTAGACTTTTGGTGATGGCATCAAAGAACTATTAATAGGCAGATTGACTTTCTTTGAGTCACCTAAAAATTGGAGCTTTAAAATTATTTGTTGCATATTTATGTTTACTATATTTCTTTAGAAATATAATTTTGTGAAAAATTGTATTTTACTACAGAAAAATGAATTAATAAACAGCCTTGTGTTTCAGGCTCCAAATTTTTAGCAGTGTTCTTCTATTCACATAGTAAATGGAAATTGGCTAAAGAAATTGCTTTAATTAATTAAAAAACAAAACCTAAGACCTTCTAGAAATAATACTTTAACCCCTGTATGAATAATGCTGGTGCTAAAAACAAATTTATTAGACATTACAATGGCCACGTGATTTTAGGGCTTTCCAGTAAACTGAACTTGGAAGGTGAAAACAAAAGTACCATGCACTGTACAATAAATTGCAAAAGTTCAAATATCTTCTTTATCAAATACATGCTGACTTACTTTAAGGTACTCCCAAGACATGTTGCAAAATCCTTTTCAACATGCTTGAAATAAAGAAAGCTCTTAGTTTTTTTTTTTTTTCCCTTGAGAAATTCATAAATTCAGAAGCATCTACAGCTCTGAATCAAACATGGGGTGTAAGGAGTATCAGGTCAAAAACTTGTAATCTTTTAGTATAATGTTCACTCTGGTAGGGAGAAAGAAAAGATTAAAAGAGAAAAGAGGAAAAGTGAGATGAGAAGAGGAAGAAAGATGTGAACGATTTGCACATATTTAACTTCATAAGATTTGTATATTTAACATGGAAATAAATCGAATATAGTATGCTTATTTGTCACATAAAGAGAATTTTAAGTGTCTTCTAGAAAGTATTCTCATTTGTAATGTCTGCCAAAACACAGACTATGATTAGTTTAAAGAATAAACATGGTGTGTCTTTGTACCACCCTGTTGCATTCTCTCCCCTTTTTAAAACCATGCAATAGTGAAATTTATTTTTAAAAATAATATAAATTGTTGAAAATGGCTGATTTTTATTCTTTTTTTTTTGCAAGTTGCAGCCCCAAAAAAATAATTTAAGTATTCAGCTAATCTGTGTCCATGCAAAAAAAGTTTCTTTAATTTCATTCAGTACAGTGTAGCCACAGAATTTTGTTTTTCAGAGTCCAACACATCATGGCATTAGTGAATGGCGTGCCTGCTGGACCTCTGAAGTCTGCCACTGTTCACGCTGGACTGGCTGCTCCTGGTCACTGTCCAGAGGAGGGCTGACATCTGTCCCGGACCACTTCTTTGGTCTCCTGCTTTTCACCTGATGCTTCCTAGGACTTCACTCCTTGACTTGTAACATGGCTTAATGACTGTATAGCTCTATTTTCTGTGGCATAACAGGGCTTGGGGGTCAGAGAAATGAGGAAAAAGGAACGATAAAAATATAAAGGTGCCATTGAAAAGGGCTTTTGTTGCATGAAACTGACTGATTCTTTGAGATTAATCCATGGCTTCAGATTGGACCAAAACTCAAGTGTTACTGAACTCCAAACCTGATAGTTCTTCATAACTCTGCTCTTTCACCTGAGGGCCATCTTTAGGGCACAATGTGTGCAACTTCCTCTGAGAACACAGGATCGCTTTGTATCCCTAGAAACAGGCTCAGAAGACACAACATTAAGCATGCAGTGTTACCAGGGTTTGCGACCTGTGGAATTTTTTTTTTTTTTGTAACGCTGGTTGCTATGACAACAGTTTTACAGCTGCTATGAACGAGAGTAAGAAGGTCCAGTTGAACTTTCCAGAGAGGATTGGGACGCTCTTCTTGTCAGAGGGGCCAAGGTTGGATCTACTAGGGAGGAAGGGGGAAAAAGTTTGAACCATCCAATCACCATATTGGATAGCTCCAGTTCATCTAAAAGTATCTGGGCCACTCCCATAAAGGATTTGTGATCCATGCGGCCATAATCTCCCCAGACAATGATCTGTTGGCAAAATCAAAAGGAGAATAACATCAGTATAGTTATGTACATGGAAACTTGTAAACGAAAATACATTCAGTTAATGCGCTATCATCAAATATCAAGTTAAATAGTTGTATTTTAATTGTGGTATGGTTGTCTTTAACAACTGGAATCCAAAAGTGTACACACATCCAAGTGTACTGGAATGTTAAGATCCTAAGCAGTCCAGGGAGACTGGAGTTTGTGTATGATGGGGGTTTGCAAGTCTATAGTTCACTGGAAAGGAAACAACAGTGTCTATGACTTGATAGCACTGGTCACTGCTTTGACCTTTCCCAAGAATTTCAGCTGTAAGCAATGAAGAGAATGCAGTAAGACATGTGGGTACAAGGTTTGAGTCCAAGAAAATACCTTCTTATGTAGAGGAATAACCATCCAATAAATACCTGTAAAACTTTTCCTTGGGGACTTTCTTCGAAAGATAAAAGCTGTTGGTAAAGGGGTTCCAGCGTTTTTCTTGCCACCTTTGTTTTCTTTTTGGCTATGCAGACTCCATTATCCAATAGATACACCTTTACATATGGTGCTTGGGAAAGAACAGACAGAGGGGAGGGTTAAGTGACGAGCCATGATTATGGAATACCCAACTCGCAGGTGACCTCTGCAACAGCTTAGTTTTAGGCTGACAAAGCTAGCAATCAGAAGTCACTGGTCTTTCCACATGATGTCAAAATCATTAGAAAAATAATAGGTAATTATCAGCTATTTGGATACTTTAGGCAATATTAACTCAGAGGCTCCTCTGACTTGATTACTATTTCACCATCACATGGTTATATATATAGATTTAAACACTGCATGAAATAAGGTAAAATGCTTCCAGTCCCTAACAATATTCAAGAAAGAGATCTTACTCAGTCTTCCATTTGTCAGTACTTAAATATAAGTAAACATCCTTGAAATCATATCATTTCATAAATAATTTAGAAACATAAATATTTATTATATTTTTATAAACATAAATATTTATTTATTATATTTATTTTATATATTTATTTTCATAAATAAATTATAAACTATATGATATAATTTCTATAATATAGAAATACTTAGGTATTATAATTATATAATATAAATAATGTTTACCCATAGAAATACTTAGGCAATATAATTATATAATATAAATAATGTAGCATAAACTTTTATAAATAAAAATCATTTATTACTCAAAAGTGTTTATTGATGGTGGCATGGGTACAAGGCAAGGGTGGGGTTTGATGTAATACATTCACATAAGCTGGGAAGAGGCAACTAATTATGAATTCCATGGCTTGAAAGAGATCTGACTGTTCACAAAAGCATTTTCTTGCCTGTGCAAATTATGATATTCTTTATAGCACGGTGGGTTAACTAGCTCCACGACCTTTGTAAACACAATTGACCTTAATCACCCTGCAAGGTTGTACACATTATAATTTACAATTTCTGCAAGGACAGGGAAGTTATGAAATTCAAAATTACAATTCAGTCAGTGAAAGTGCCGAGGTGAGAACCTGAATTTCAGAATCCTCACAAATTGTTCTACATATCAGAGCTCATGTTCTAGACATCTCTGCATACTGTATCTGGAGTCTGTGTCCTTTTCCATGGCTCCAGGCACCTTAGATTATGACATTTCAGTATGAAATGTGTGACATCACAATAAACATTGATAATGGTGCCTCTCTTTCTTTGTACACTACAGGAAGTAGAAGTTAGTATAATTAGAATGTCCTGTATCCAAAGGTTATGCTGCTTTGGCAACCCATATCTATTTTTATTCTAATGCAGAACTTTAATAATTCCCAAGAAGAACTCTGAAGCTCCAGATAAAGAAGAACACAAAATACCAGCTAAGAAGAAAAAAGAATTTTTATGTACATGTTTATTTTGCAATGGTTTCTATTAGCTACGGACTTATTTAAAAACTTAAATTATCACTCAACCCTCACTGAATGCTTGCTTAGGATAAACGCACAAACTACTACAGATGACAGACTCATTCATTTAGTATCCTTAATTATCTAAAAACAAAGTTTTCTGCATCTCATCAAAACACAAAATCTCTGCATTGAAAAGTGTGGGTTACAAATAATAGCAGTATCTCTTCTGTTATTACCTGGCAGTGTCTTGGAACCTGGTTTTACAACAAGGCCACGAGCCCGAATGATTTCCACCTCCAACTGTCCCTTTTTGTCCATCATTCCTACCTGAATGTCACCTAATGATGTGTGAGGAGGAAACAGACAGGGCTTAGTGAACAAATGCAGTAAGAAACATGTTTGTGCCAAAGGTGTTGGTTTTATATCATTTCATCATTTCCCATATATTTCCTACATTCAAATTTATTTATTTATTCTTTTAAAAAGATTTATTTATTTATTTGAGAGAACAAGGCAGAGAGACTGAGCAGAAGGAGAAGGAGACAAGCAGACTCTGAGCTGAGTGCAGAGCCTGATGCAGGGCCTTAACCTGGGACCCTGAGATTATGACCTGAGCCGAAATCAAGAGTCAGAGCCACCCAGGCACCCCTACATTCAAATATGTTTAAAATTTATCAGTGACATCTTACTTTAAAAAGCATATAAATTAAATTGGAAAAAATCAACTAAAATTTTTTTATTGGTAAAATAAAAATACTTATTCTTGCTGACAATACCGTTAAAGATCCTATGACACTAGAGAATGTAATTTTCAATAATCTAAAAGAGGAAATAATGAAACCACATGACAGAAATTCTTACCCATTGCAGGTGTAGCCAGAGTCTGACGCCCCACGAGCTGGGCAGGGCCAAGGCCATCCAGGAAATCGCTGAATTGGCTATCAGAGGCCAGGCAGACACCAGGGAAAATCAGACTAAAAGCAAAGTAACACATGGTTTGATTAAACCCTCAACCCTCTTACTTTCAAGCATCTTGGGTTTCCCTCTTGCTCCCATCCTGTAGCAGGAGCAGTTGCCACCACGATTTTGCCCTGTCTTTTTTTTTTTTTTTTAAGATTTTATTTATTTATTCATTAAGGACACACACAGAGAGAGGCAGAGACACAGGCAGAGGGAGAAGCAGGCTCCCTGCAGGGAGCCCGACGTGGGACTGCATCCCAGGCCTCCAGGATCATGCCCCGGGCCGAAGGTGGCGCTAAACCGCTCAGCCACCCGGGTTGCCTGATTTTGCCCTTTCTATCAATTGGATCCCAGCACCTCACTTTACTTCCCATGACTCTTCCTTTCTTATTCTCTAGCAGCCTATGTATGTCACCAGAAGCACCTGTCACACCATATCACAGGCTGCTGTGTATGTATCTTTCTTCTCCTTGTCTGGAGGGCATGGGCTGTGATTTTTATCGTTAGCACTCAGTACCTACTGAGTGCCTACGCCACGACAGGCATTATCGGATTTAATTCTTTTAGCTGTACTAGGAGATAGATTCTATTATCTAACTTGTTTTATAGATGAAGAAACTCTTCTAGATCATTCCCATCAGTACACAAACTGTTATTCTTCTACTCAAAAAAAAAAACTTGTACCTTAAAAAAAATCTTTTCTAATTCTCACCCCACTTCTTTACTCAAAGTTCTGAGTTCACTCTATGTGCCATCTTCAATTTCTTTTTTCTTGTTCCCCTTGAAACTCTATATAGTTTTTCCTTCCTCTCTTGCTTGCTTGATTTTTCTCCACTCTACCAAAGTTTCTCTGACCACGGTTACATAACGGCCACATGGTAAACCCAACTGTGAATACTCAGCACTTGTTTGATTTAACATATCAATATCAGCTGACATAATCGAGCCTTCCCTCCTCCTTGTCCACTGTGCTTCCCAGACCCTCTGGTTCCAATTTTCCTCTTTGGCCACTCTACCCCAGTCTCCATCACTGTTTCTACCACTGAATATTGGGAGCTTGATGCTTTGACTTCCTATTTTTTCTGCATACCTCAATCTCCTTGGTAATCTCATGCAGTTTCATGGTTTTAAGTCCCATTTATGCTGATATGGCCTAGATTGACATCTCCAGTTTGGATCACAGACCTGTATTCGATCTGCTCTGTCAACATATCTGTTTGGATGTCTGATAGATAACTGACATTTAACCTGTCTCAAACTGACTCCCAACCTCAAAACAAACAAAAATCCAAACTCTGTTCCTTTTAGGCGATTCTCATCTTAAATGCAACTTCATTTTTCCAATTGTCCAACCTTGAGGTAGTCTTTCTTCTTTGTTATGGACTGAACCTTGTCCCCCCACCAATGCATATGTTGAAGCCTTAACCCCTAGTATGACTGTACGTGGAGATAGGGCCTTTAAAGAAGTAATTACAGTTAAATGAGGTCATAAGGGTGGGGCCCTAATCTATTGTGGCTGGTATCCTTCTAAGTAGAACAAAAGACATCAGGCATATGCATGCACAGAAGAAATACCATGCGAGCACACAGCAAGGAGGAGGCCATCTGAAAGCCAAGGAAAGAGGTCTTGGGAGAAACCAAACCCATAACACCTTGCTATTGAATTTCTAGCCTCCAGAGCTATGAGAAAATAAACTTCTGTTGTTTAAGCTACCCAATCTTTGGTATTTTGTGAGGGCAGCCCTAGCAAACGAATACACCCCTGTTCTCTCACTACTCATCAGATGAATCAATAAATCTTATTGGCTCTACTGTCAAAATGCATCCAGAATCTGACCTTGCTAATCCTATCACTGTGGTCTGAGCATATTACTGAACAGCCCTTTGAATGATCCCTCTGTGGCCAAATTTACTTTCCACCCTCACAGCAATCAGGACTTAACATTCAAGTCAGATAATAGCAGGACCCCACGCAAACCCTCCACTGGTTTCTCAACCCTCTCAGAGTAAAAGCAAAGTCCTCATAATGATACAAAGATGGCACAAGCTGTCCACCCCTGCCCCCATCTTAATTACTATGCCTGCCCTTGGTCCACAGTGCTTCAGCTTGGAATATCCTTCTTTCGAATGTCCACATTCTTCAAATCTTTGCTCAAATATGTTGCTTTCCCTGTCTACTCTACATAAAACTTACCTTTACCCTCTCTCAGCTCTCTCCCTTTCTTTTTCTTTCTCTTTACACTTATGCTACCTAATCTACACTATATTTTATGATTTTTCCTTATATATATACATATGAACAACTTTTCTTGTTTATTATCCATCTTATCTATTAGACTGTAAATTTGTTGAGGGTAGGGTTTTGTTTTCTGGTTTTTGTTTTTGCTTTGTTTGCTAATCTATCTCCAGCATCTAGAACCATGCCTGGAATATTGTAAGCTCTTAATAAATACTTGTTAAGAAAAATAATTAAAATGAAACTCAGAAAAATTAAATAACTTGCCTAAGTTTCTACAGCTCCATAAAAGAGATAAAAACTTAAGCCTATGTGATTTTAAAGCCTATAGTCTTAACCACTAATTGATTTTGGCCTTCTTGTATGACTTATATCCCCAACTCAGCCCAGTGCCTAGAACACTGTAAGGCGTAGAAATATTTGTTGAATGAATGTACGAGTATTTATCCCATTTTTCTTATAAGACATAAACATCTGAGGTGCTGGGGGCCACAATCTGGACATTTTTGTATCCCTCACAGTATCTAACACAGTGCTCTGCAATGATGAAAGCTCAGTGCACATTCATTTTCAACTGCTTCTCCATCTCTTTTAAGACTTCCTTAATTAACATCAAATCCATTTCTCCTCCCAATCTTAATTTCCAAATATAGTTAATCCCAATATTTTAATGTTTCTGTTAGCATCCCATACAACCTTAGTGAAAAAAGTATGGAAACCATATATATCTCCTGTGTTTATATAATCGCACTGGACAAATGTTCCCAATGGCACATCAATACTCTGCCTCCTGTCTGTGAATTAGCTAGATGCATGCTGTCTAAATGTCTGATGCTTCCATCATGATGACAGAGTGAGGTCAGTAAACCCCATTTTCCTCTATTAACGTCCTTTATGCACCCATCTATGGATCTGTAGTTGCTGATTATTGTCAATTTGTTGATGACAGGGCTACACAGTGTTGAAAAATGCTTTAAAAATATTTATTTAAATATTTAAAGAAAAGCTAGAAGCTAACTACATAAAGGAAAGTCTCACGAAGTTACTTAGTGATATTACATCTATGTGAACTGCTTGTTACTTCATGGAACTAAGTATGTATCAAGTATTCTATAATTTTTAGTAATAACTCTTAAGAGCAAAGATTTTAAAAATTAGCATTATTCCTGTGGTGTAGCTCAGGGTGTTATTCTTTCTGTGCTTCTATATATTTCAAGCCAGAGCAAACTTTAATGTGCATGTATTGTGACAGTCACTGTTTAGCGTCTTGCTATTATTAAAGCAAAAATACTTTATCCCCAAACCTATATTTCCCTTGATATAAAAAGCCAGATGTCACATTTCTCAGTGGTAGGTGAGCAAAAGTTCTCTTCACAGCAAATCAGCCAGTGGAAATGAAAATGGCGCTCTCAAGAGTGTGAGTTAACTTCTAGGTAAGCATAGAGAAAGAGAGAGAGAGAGAGAGATGGTCCTTGTGCGCATGGAAGCGACGCATATCATGGCTGGCCTCACTCACTTTCCTTCTGAGCTATAGCTGTTCATGCTGCCATCAGTCGATTCTCGGCTTGCCTGTCGAGTCATCCAGTTCCTCATTTCCACGGCCAGGCCTGTTTCCGTGCTTCGCTGGACAGTGCTCCGTAGCTTTTTACCACCTGCTTCTGCACAGACAGAAAAACAAGAAGCATGATAGTTTTGTCATCACCATCTGGTAACGAGAAATACTCCGCCAAAGTGGTGAAGGTCCTTAGATGGAAAGAATTGCATAAATACAAAGTGCTCTTGTTAAGGAGACAAAGAGGAAAGGTATTTCAATGTCTTGTTGAGTGGGATGAAAAAACTCTAAAAACATCTTCAAGAGGCACAAATACTGTTGTTTCATTCCTATTTAAAGCAGTGTTCGAGTTGGTCATAAAAGAAACAAAAAGGCTCTCAAGGAAAGCAAAATAAACTTTGTTTTCATTGTAATATTTAAATACAACGTTAATTTATGCCTGCCTATTTCTTTTTCCTTTCTTTTGATCATAGTGAAATGATTAAGCCTTGTCTTTATTTCCAAAGAACAGGTGATGCATCAATGTCAGTTCTAACCTTAGCTCTCACACAAAAACCTGATTTTGTAAGGTAACTGATATTAGAAGGCAAAGAAAGCTGTACAAAGGAGATAAAGTGTCAGATAATAGTTTCACAACTGTGGGTAACTTTCAGAGAAACTCTCAAAGGGTAGGCAAAAACCTAGCAATGCCATGTGAAAAGAATTTTCTAATTTGGGATCCTGGGTAGTCATGTCCTTAAGGACCTTTGAATAGCTTGAAATATGAGATTTACTTATAGAAGCCAATTAGAAGACCAAATAGGAAACTGAGTCAGAAACCACATATGTGATGTAGGGTAAGAAGTATGAGTGATTTGGATTTGGAGGGGTCAGGGAGGAAGGAGTTTCACAGAAGGAGTGGGGTTTTAGCTGGGCTTGCAAAATGGGTACACTGGGACCTAAGAGGCAAGAAGGAAGGGTTTTGGGCCAAGGGGAGTGCCTGGACAGAAGCATGAAGGGAGGAAGAACCATGTGCAGTTGAGGGATGATGCAAACAACCAGATGAAGAGTCATGATGGGGGCTCGTCAGACAACAGCCTGAGCCCAGAACACAAAGGGCCTTGCATGTTGGAATGTGGAGTGGAGAGGCTACTAAGGCTGGAGTCACTGTATGACAGTCCGAACTATTTGTCTTAATTTACTTCTTGTCAGTCCTCAATATTTATCTACACTGATCATGCATATCATTAGCTTTTTGGGGTATGGTAGGCTCTTTTAATGCCTGGTATTAATAATTTAATTTCATATCGATAAACATTTGCTGATATTGACCATGATTTCTTGAAATTCATCTTGCCATACCTCTTCTAATATTTGCTCACCATCTTGGAACACTGCTTTAAATTTCATCTATTCTTTACTTCCAATCTTGATGTACACCAAAATGCTCTAGGAAGTTTCTATCAAAGATAAGTTATGATTGATCTACACCTTAGTTCCAAAATCTAAGGCTGATATTTTAGGAAATTGATGGTAAACATGTTGTACTGATATGAACTATAAGACAATCAAAAGCATCCCTTATTGATGAGGGAAGGCTATTCTTTGCAGAGAAATATTAGTTTAAATACATTTAATAAATGTAAAAGAAATGATAAAAATGTAAAATGACCAATTTTCAATCTCCAAAGGAATAAATGATTCAGATAAGGCACATCAGTAGATGGTAACAGCATTAGATGAAATGTTATTCATAGGAGCCCCCCAAAAATCATTCCACAATTTAGTTCTACTTATTAAAGGTAAGCATATACTTTACCACTGGGACAGCAACTAGCTATCACCATCTTTTTTTTTTTTTTTGCTATTACCATCTTAATCAAACTTAATAGCTCTAATAGTGGGGCAATCATAGGTACCTCCATACAGTACCTCCTATCAAGTTAGTCCAGACAAAAATATACAATCTGTTTCTAATTAGGCCTTTGGAACCCACTTGTTTTCTAAAACACAGAGGACAGAGTAAAAGATAAGTGACACAATAAAAAAAAAATCAGACAAACACAGAACACAGTTTTGTTCAAGAGAATTGGCTTAGTCTCTTCAAAAAATCTCTTCAAAAAAAAAAAAAGTCTCTTCAAAAAGTATCATGAAAACAAGCAAATATGCTAACAAGGTAGGGGAATTGGTCCAGATCTTAAAATATCATACAGATGTAACCATTAAATGCTATGAGTATACTTTGGTTTCCTTTTGGGAAAAAACAAAACAAGAAACCCTAAAAGCAAAACACTCTAAAAGCAATTTTAGGACAAATAAGGAAAATCTGAACATGGACTGCGTATTAGGCAGGATAAGAAAATTATTAATTTTCCTAGGTAGATAATGGCATGTATTATAAAAAATTTCCTTATCATTAGAAATACATGCTGAAATATTTAGAGCTGAAATGTTATATTGTCTGCAACTTACTTTCAAATAGTAGAGAAGAAAATATACATATACACAAAAAAAGAGAAAATGTTTTTAGAAAAAGAATGGGGATGAAGAAGAGACCCTTGGTACTCAGAAATTTAATATTCATGATTATTTGACAGTGATATCCAGATGGTCACATTCATTCTGTTCAGATGTGAACTGGAATCATGGAAGTTGCCAGGCTGTTGTGCAGGAGCCCAGCCAAGGGCTAGTCCCGGCCTCTCCATGTGGCTGTACTGTTCTCTTCCCATGAAGGATGCCCATGTGAAAAATCACCTCCAAGTGAGCCGAATCACTGCAGGGGAGCTGGAAAATGTGGACTGAGGAATATATACAGGAAACACATGACTTTCAAAGGAAACGAGATTTCTAAAGGTGTCAGGACATAGATCCTTCTTATTTCACAGTGTGACTCCACCCCAGCACGAATGACTTGAAAACCTGCTATTACAGTGTGATGAGAACCAGTTACCATTTGTCCAAGAATAACAATAACACTGCATTCATTTCAGAACTCTAACAATCCTCATTTTTACAAACACAGCATACACAAGGCCCAGCAGCTTACAGAGAAAGTGACACAACAGAAGTTTATACACAGTTTTCTGATTCCAAATTCACCACTAATTGCGGATTTGTTGTCAAATACAACCAATGGGTAGCCAGTGCAGCTACCTCTGTAACTGCAGATGGAAGGCCCCATGAGGAGCCACTGGTGGGGTGGAAAGAGCAGGGCACAGTGAAGGGGTCAGGCCGTCGTGTCGGACTGCTTCTCTTTGAATCCCCACTTAACCATATACAAGCTGGGTGACACTGAACCAGTTACTTAGCTTCTCTGTGACTCCATTTTCTCCAAATGAAATGGCAAAGACAGTAGTGCCTACCTCATAGAATTTTTGTGATAAGAAAAATAATATACTTGAAGTGCTTAGGATAGTGCCTGATTCAGAAAAAATATTCAAATGGTACTGTCCTTACTATTACTACCAGGTAGGGAATCAGAAAACATATTCCAGGCCAATCTGCACCACTGACCACCTGACTCTGTGGCCCACTCTGAGTCATACCTCGAGTCTCTGGCTCTTCATTTATGAAAAAGGCAGGGGATAGGGGTGGTGGTGACAGATGATCTCTGCTGTAAAGTTACAAAGTCTATGAGTTTGTGTCATTAGTGTATGATCATGATTAATGGCATACATGGAGAGAAAGCTACTCATTGTCATCAGATGGAATCAGAAAACTGTAAGCAATATGCTGCGTTGCGTGTTTATGATAGGTTTTTATGTCTTTTAAATGTACATCTTTTTAATTTTTTAAAAATTTTTATTTACTTATTCTTTTTTTGTATATATTTTTTATTGGAGTTTGATATGCCAACATATGCATAACACCCAGTGTTCATCCTGTCAAGTGCCCCCCTCAGTGCATGTCACCCAGTCTAATATGCACGTAGACTTATTTAAAAGTAAATGTATTTTTCAGTACTACAAATCCTTTGCATGACATTCACTATAAAAGTAATTTAGTCTAAATATAATCAAATGCAGTGACTCACATTTAATGCTCCAAATGCTCTATCATGTCACCCAACTTAGAAACTGAATCTGGTTAACAGTGGACTTAGATGTCTGCATTAGATTAGTGTAGCAGGTGGAATTCTAAGATGGCCCCATGATTTTGTTTCTTAACCTGGCAAAAGGGATTTGGCAAATGTAATTAAGGTTACTAATCAGTTGACCTAAAAATAGGGAGATTATCTGAATGGGCCTAACATACCCACATGAGTCTTTTAAAAGCAGAGTGCTTTCTCTGGCTAATTCTAAGAGTCAGTGAGGGAGATCTGAGAGCCATGAGGGATTCAGAGTACCTTTGGTGGCTGGAGATTGTGGAGACACATGGAAAGGACCTGCAAGCAGCCTCTAGCTGCTGAGAGGCAGCAAACACACAGGGACCTCAGGCCCCCAAATGCAAGCAACTAGATTCTACCAACAACTTGAATGTCTCTGGTAGCAGTTTTTGCCCAGAACCTCCAGACAAGAACTCAGGCCAGCCAATACCTGATTTCAGCCATGTGATACCCTCAGGAGAAAATTCAGCCATGCTCTGCCCTCCCAGACATGTGGCATCCAGAACCATGACCTAATAAATGAGTGCTGTTTTATGCTGCTGAAGTTGTGAAAACTGTTAAGCAGCAGTAGATAATTTTTTAGATACATTTTCTTTTAAATGGCAAGATCTGGGATGCCTGGGTGGCTCAGCGGTTGAGCATCTGCCTTTGGCTCAGGACTTGATCCCGGGGTTCTGCGATCGAGTCCCACATCAGGCTCTCTGCATGAAGCCTGCTTCTCCCTGTGCCTGTGTCTCTGCCATTCTCTCTCTCTCAGTGTGTGTCTCTCGCATGAATAAATAAATAAATAAATGGCAAGATCTATGAAAATAACCTATTGTGACCATAGGAGTGGCCCAACTGGAATTATTCATAAGGACTCAACAGCCATGATAAAAAATACATATATATTTTTAAAAAGGTATATATATATATGTGTGTGTGTGTATACAGGCATACACATGCCACATACATATACATGTAAAATATATGTGCCTGTGTGAGTATGTAGAGATGTTTAAAAATACTCAGGTAGCAAACTGTAAAACTAAGGGCCAGGTTATGTTGTTATAGAGCCCTTCCAACCACTGTGGTGTTAGGTATTTTCAACTATAGTGTATTTGGAAAAGGCACCTGCAGGTTAAAATCAAGTTCCTGAATTGCCAAACATCACAGGCAGAAAGTAAAGTCCAGGAGGTGTTTTTGTTATTCTGCTCTGCTTAGTCTGATGACTCATTTACTTGGCACCCACCGTATTCAAAGAAAGCCACTCAATTAAATAAACAACCAAATCATCGGTTTCCCCTAATAATACCTAAAATCCTTTGAAAGACTCCACAATAATCAAAAAGTCCTCTCTGCTACCAATCTGGAAACTTACCTAAACCCTGAAATGAGGCTCAAAATGAAATGTCAAACTAATGTCATGTCAACTTTCCAAATCTTGTATCCACAGAACCCATTCCCACTTTTGCTCTCACTTGAGCAGCCTCATGTCTTATGTGCAGGCAGACTTACTGACAGGTCAGGATTTTCTTGACATGAATGTGGGAAACGATTTATGGTAATAGGTTTAAGACAGGTTGGTAGATTTTGAAGACTGACTAAATTTTTAGCTTTGGTCACCATTTATGTGTTTTGAGTTAGTAAGGCACTCATTTTGCATTTTTAAAAAAATTACCATTTTCCAGAGTGAGTATAATTTAAAGACGTCATTTGCATTACATTTAAAGAATTTAAAAATGCATTAAGAATGAGAAGTTTGAAAATTACTGATTTGCAGAATTTCTGAAGCTACCTGTAGGGATCCAACGTGCCCTTGTGGTTTATGTACTCCCTTACTGTAGCAATGAGAAAGTTGAGGTCCAGAGTGGCTAGCTCCCCTTCAGTAGATTTTCAAATTGAACTTTAATTCACCTAACCCCTCTAATTCCTCAAACTTGCAGGTATAAGAAATGCTTTCAGCCCTTTTTCCCATCTCTGTGGTGGCCACTGTGGACATAACTTCCCATTGCGGATTATGTATCAAGACATCAAGGATGTTGATTCATTTATGTTTGGTCCTGCAAGACCTCAATATCGGGATACTCATGAATAGATTGCTATAACTGCATATAAAAGCTTGTGTACTTATGTTTGTCAGGGCTTCTTACTATAATAAATGTAACTGAAGCCTCTGAAAGTCGGGACAAAATAGGGGCAAGTATCTGATAATTTCTTCTGAGTTAAACCAGGATCTGCATTAACAAAAAAATAAAATAGAAATAAGTAGAAATTAGCAGTTGATTTCCAAAAATGTTTCAGGGCTTAACCCAAATCCATTTGTTCCAACACCTTTGTCATAACTATTACGAAAGTTATGTACTTAATAGCTAGAATACTATGAACTATAAGCAGAAGTCACAAAATCATTCACGCTGGGTCTGTTTGAATATATTCACTTTTCCCTGCACCTCTTAAGTTAGGTGTGGTGATGTGAACTTGCTCCACCAATGAAATATGGACAAAACTGGCCCATGTAACTTCAGGGCAGAAGCTTCAACCATGGAAGCATGAGTCACCTTGTCCTCCTTCATGTGGAAGCAGTTAGCAACAGGCACCTCCACCAGCCTGGGTCCCTGAGTACATGCACAAGTATGACCTTTCAGGGGACATGCAGAAGGAGTCAGACAAGAATTCTTTGAGTTAAGCCACTAATAATTTTGAGTCATTTGTTATCACAGCATATCCTAACCTATTCTGGCAGATACACATACAATAGCTCTAAAACAGTTTTCCATTCTCTTGTAACTAATGGGTTCTAAATTTTTGTAATTTCTTCCTTTTTCCAACAACATTGAAATATTGGCCACTTTGAATACAGTTGTTAATAAAAACTCTGCATTTGATATTTTATTTTAAACCTGCTTTCATTGTTTTTTGTTATGTCAGTATGCTAAAAGAAATTTTAATCATTGTTCTTAAACTTCAGATTCATGTTTTAAAAATATTAAAATTAGTTTAATAAACCTTTAATTTTAGAATAGCTTTAAACTTACAAGAAAATTTTTAAAAATTTTACAGAAATTATATTACAGAAAATTCCAGTATACTCCACACCTAATTTTCCCTATTATTAACATCTTACATGGCTATGGCATATTTGTCATAGTTAATGAACTAATATTGATACATAACTATTGACTAAAATCTATGCTTTATTTAGATTTCCTTGGTTTTTAATCTGACTTTTTTTCTGATCCATGATGTCACATTACCTTTTATCATCATCACATCTCTTTAGACTCTATTTGGAGACAGATTTTTATTGTCCCTAATTCTTGGCATTCTCTTACATTTATAACTCCTTTTAGTCTGCTCTTTGTATGTGCAGTATTATAATTTACCATACTATAAACATACTCATTAATGAAACCACTTATTTTCATTAAAAAAATATATATAAGTTGAAAATACTCATCTATATATAAAAATAGAAAATATGCATGTCATAAATAATTAATACTGAATATATGAAAATAAATTATCAATACTAAATTCTGTACGGTATAATGTAAAAGGACAGAATTAATAGACATATTTTTAAGCAGTTTATTAAAATAAGCTCAATTATGTTTCAGATAAAAACTAAATTAAAATCACTTTTTCCAAGGTAATGATTCAGGCAAGGATTAGCACTGGATGTTAAAATCATTTGATGAGATGTTTTTGGGAAACCATTCACATGGTACCAAAGTATTATCTCAGAGATTACTTAGTAATTATAAAGGGAAATTTACATCTCCTCCTTTGAGGGAAACTGGTAATCATATTTATTTATTTATTTATTTATTTATTTATTTATTTATTTATTTATTTATTTTGGTAGTCATCTTTAAACCAAGTGATCAAACTTAGCATGCCTAAGCATGAGAGAACTTGATATTGTGTTTACTGATGGATGTATGAAGTTTACATCTCCTGCAGCACTTAAACTGAAATTAACCATGTCTCTAGATCTAATGTTCAGTCTACAAGAAACACAGAAAATAGAGAAAACAATCAGACAAATCCAGATTGTTAAATATCCTGTAAGACAACTCTGGACTCTTCTAAAACCAGTATCATGAAAAACAAAAGGTAAAAGTACTGTTTTAGATTATGCATTAACAACCAAATGTGATGAATAAGCTTTGACTAGATCCTGGATTGAGGAAAAAAACGCATAACAAAATTTTAGCCATAAGAAACAATTTTGGGATAATTGAAAAAATTAAATATGGAGGAAATATTAGGTGATAGACATTTTTTGTTAATGTTATTGTTTATGTAGTTTTAAAAAAAATTAGGAGATATATGGTGCAACTTACCTAACTCGCAAATGTTTAGCAAAAATACATATTGTGTGTGTGTGTGTGTGTGAGAGAGAGAGAGAAGCAGGGGAAAGACAGGAAAGATAAAGTCAATTAAAAATTGGTCCATCTATATAGTGGATGTTCACTGTACTACTTTTCTTTTTCTAAATATAAAATATTTCACAATAAAAGTTGGGAAAAATTCAGTTGCTAAATTCAAAAGAAAGAAAGAAAGAAAGCTTCTGTGTCTTGACTTACTTCTATGTGGAGATGATTTGTATATAAAATCTACCTGCCTCTAGTCCTGATAACAGTGTTGTATGGTGGTTATTAGTACTGTCACTTTACATGAGCTGGCAGGTGATACAGGTGAAACTTGAACTGAAACCCTAGCAATGTCAAAGCCAATGCTTATTTCTCAAATAGGCTTTATTTTATTTACTATTTTGGACACTAATTTCTGATTCCAGGGTAATCAATGACTTGAAACCCTTATGTCATGTTATCACTGCATGTCCAAATAAACTTGAATTATTCTATGAACACTGTTAAGATACAGATCATTCATACTTTCTTGTTTTATCATATATGGAAAAATGTTAATTTTATTACTAAATTCTGACTTTAAGAATGTGATGGCAAAAAAGAAGCAGCCTCCTAACTATAAGGAACAAACTGATGATTGCCAGAGAGGAGGCGGGTAGGGAAATAGGGAATGGGGATTAAAGAGTACACTTTGATGAGCACTGAGTAATGTATAGAACTGTTGAATCACTACATTGTACACTTGAAACTAATATAACACTGTATGCTAACCATACTGGAATTAAAATGTAAAACTTTAAAAGAATTACCATAAGGATGAAAAAAATGTATTTATGATGAAATTCAAAGATGTGCCAGAAGTAGCTCTTCCTTATTATATAAATATGCATTTTGATCTCTCAACATGTCACTTTGGATCTATCCACAATAAAAAAGGGAGATTTCACCAAATGATGCCATGGTAATCAAAGAGTATTAAATACATAGTGAAAAATTATGGATTTGCCAGCATGTGAGCTGAGAAGACCTTGACCCTTTTGTATCTTGATCCTCATCTGTAAAACAAAGACATTCTCACAAGAACAGAAAACTACAGATCAGTATCTCCCATGAAAACAGATGCAAAATCCTCAACAAAACATTAGCAAATCAAATCCAACAATGTATAAAAAGAATTATACACCATGATGAAGTGGGATTTACCTCACTTATGCAATGCTGGTTCAATTTTCACAAATTAATTAATGTGAAACATCACATCAACACGTTAGAAAAGAAAAATCACATGATCATGTCAATAGATCTAGAAAAAACATTTGACAAAATCCAACATCTATCCATGATAAAAACTCAGTAAACTAGGAATAGAGAAGAGCTTTCTCAACTTGATAAAAAAGATCTATAAAAAACTTAAAGCCAACATTAAATTTAATAGAACCTCGAAGCTTTCCCACCGAGATTCAATATAAACAAGTATGTTCTTTCTCATAACTTCTTTCAACAGTATACTGAAAATTCTAGCTACTGCACTAAGACAAAAAAGGAAATAAAAACTATACAGATTGAGAAAGAATAAATAAAACTGTTTTTGCTTACAGATGATATGATTGCTTATATAGAAAATCTGAAAAAAAAACAGATATAAAAATTCCTGGAAATAATAAATTATTATAGCAAGGTTGCAGGATACAAGATTAATAAACAAAAGTCAATTTCTATCCTATATCCCAGCAATGAACAAATGGAACTTGAAATTAAAGAAAAATAACATTTATATGAACATACAAAAAAGTGAAATAATATTAGGTATGGGGAAAACTACAAAACTCTGATGAATGAAATCAAAGCTAAATAAGTTGAGAGATATTCCATGTTCAGGAATATGAAAGCTTTATATTGTTGAGATGTTAGTTCTTCTCAACTTGATTTATAGATTTAACACATTCTCAATCAAAATCCCAGCAAGTTATTTTGTAGATATTGACAAGATCGTAAAGCTTATTATGGAGAGACAAAAGACCCAGAATGGCCAACACAATACTGAAGGCAAAGAATAAAGCTGGAGGGCTGACACTATCAAATTTCAAGACTTACATAAAGCTACAGTAATCAAGACAATATCATATTGGTGAAAGAATAAATAGATCAATGAAATAGAACAGAGAGGCCCAAGTAGTGATGAACGAAGATATTATAATCTATGTGAAATAGTTTTGAAAACTGTAAAATGCCATAGAAATCCTTATTTGAAAAATGACTGGAATAAAGTGAAATTATCCTAAACTTGCAGGAAGAAACTTGTAGGAATAAATAAGTGGGGCTTTGACATTCAAGAGGGGAAAAAAGAGATTGCTGACCAAAATGGATGAAGGGTGTATCTTGCAAGAAGTTACTGTGGCCGAGTTCAAAAAGGGTGTTGTCTGTGTTCTCCTCTAGGATTTTGATGGAATCTTGTCTCACATTTAGATCTTTCATCCATTTTCAGTTTATCTTTCTGTGTGGTGAAAGAGAGTGATCTAGTTTCATTCTTCTGCATGCGGATGTCCAATTTTCCCAGCACCATTTATTTATGTCTTTCTTCCAGTGGATAGTCTTTCCTCCTTTGTCGAATATTAGTTGACCATAAAGTTGAAGGCCCACTTCTGGATTCTCTATTCTGTTCCATTGATCTATGTGTCTGTTTTTGTGCCAGTACCACACTGTCTTGATGACCACAGCTTTGTAGTACAACCTGAAATCTGGCATTGTGATGCCCCCAGCTATGGTTTTCTTTTTTAAAATTCCCCTGGCTATTCGGGGTCTTTTCTGATTCCACACAAATCTTAAAATAATTTGTTCTAACTCTCTGAAGAAAGTCCATGGTATTTTGATAGGGATTGCAGTAAACGTGTAAATGAACTATTGGGACTTCATCAAGATAAGAAGCTCTTGCACAGCAAAGGATACAGTCAACAAAACTAAAAGACAACCTACAGAATGGGAGAAGATATTTGCAAATGACGTATCAGATAAAGGGCTAGTTTCCAAGATCTATAAAGAACTTATTAAACTCAACAGCAAAGAAACAAACAATCCAATCATAAAATGGGCAAAAGACATGAACAGAAATCTCACAGAGGAAGACATAGACATGGCCAACATGCACATGAGAAATTGCTCTGCATCACTTGCCATCAGGGAAATACAAATCAAAACCACAATAAGATACCACCTCACACCAGTGAGAATGGGGAAAATTAACAAGGCAGGAAACAACAAATGTTGGAGAGGATGCAGAGAAAAGGGAACCCTCTTACACTGTTGGTGGGAATGTGAACTGGTGCAGCCACTCTGGAAAACTGTGTGGAGGTTCCTCAAAGAGTTAAAAATAGACCTGCCCTACGACCCAGCAGTTGCACTGTTGGGGATTTACCCCAAAGATACAGATGCAATGAAATGTTGGGACACCTGCACCCCGATGTTTCTAGCAGCAATGTCCACAATAGCCAAACTGTGGAAAGAGACTCGGTGTCCATCAAAAGATGAATGGATAAAGAAGATGTGGTTTATGTATACAATGGAATATTACTCGGCCATTAGAAATGACAAATACCCACCATTTGCTTCAACGTGGATGGAAGTGGAGGGTATTATGCTGAGTGAAATGAGTCAATCGGAGAAGGACAAACATTATATGTTCTCATTCATTTGGGGAATATAAATAATAGTGAAAGGGAATAGAAAGGAAGGGAGAAGAAATGGGTAGGAAATATCAGAAAGGGAGACAGAACATAAAGACTCCTAACTCTGGGAAATGAACCAGGGGTGGTGGAAGGGGAGGAGGGTGGGGGGTGGGGGTGACTGGGTGACAGGCACTGAGGGGGGTACTTGATGGGATGAGCACTGGGTGTTATTCTGTATGTTGGCAAATTGAACACCAATAAAAAATAAATTTATTATTAAAAAAAAACGGATTAAGGGGTTTTCTTCCCACACAAACCCACTGTTTTCAGGTGATATCAAGGTGGATGCCACTAAGCTGAAAGCAAAAGAAGTGGGCAGGGCACAGAAGCTACAAACTAAAGGTACAGAATCTTGAGGCTTAAAAATCTTTGTCACGTGAGATGTTTGTCTGGAGTTACTCATACTTGAAACTGACTGGAATTAAATAGACTGCATGACTATTGAATTTTTGAAGGACTAAGGCCATTTAGGAAAGTTTGTTCAACTCTCAAGGTAACTATTGAGTTTCTTAATATGCACTAGCAGAAACAGGCTATTAATACTATATAGCCTACCCCCTTCAATGCAAATCTTTGTGGCCAATGAAGAATAAAGGCAAAGAAATACTTTGCAGAAAACAGAACCAAGGTTGCCAGATGAGTAAACCAAGGAATGCAATCTGTCAATTTTTGCAATTCCTCCCAAGTGTGATTTGATATTGTGGCTAATTCATTTTTTTATGTTTCCTATTCTCCTTTCTTCTTTTTTAAACACAATTCTTTTTTAACAAATATTTTATTTATTTATTTGTTTGAGAAAGAGAAAGCGAGCCGGTGTGGGGGGAAGAGGGAAACCGAGAAGCAGACTCCCTGGGGAGCAGAGTGAGCAGAGAGCCTCACTGGAGCTTGATTCCAGGACCCTAAGATCATGACCTGAGCAGAAGGGAGATGCTTAACTGACTGAGCTACTGAGGTGCCCCCCTCTTCTCTCCTTTCTAAATGAGAATTTTGATTTTCATTATCCTGTTGCTACTCTACTATTTAAATTGAATGTATTCTAAGCAGGTAACTTAGCTTTAGGTTTACCGGTCACTGTGACATGAAAAGCTCCATTTGAGTATGAGAAAGAGAACTACATATCACTCAGAGATCCTAGATTTAATATTTTTTTAAGATTTTATTTATTTGTTTGTGAGAGACACAGAGAGAGAGAGGCCAAGACACAGGCAGAGGGAGAAGCAAGCCCCATGCAAGGAGCCTGACGTGGGACTCGATCCGGGTCCTCCAGGATCACGCCCTGGGCTGAAGGCAGCACTAAATCACTGAGTCACCAGGGCTGCCCCCTAGATTTCAATTTGCATGCAGTAAATGAATGATGTTTTAAGGCTGTCTTTCTAAGGAGGGATGACTATGCTCTAAATGCAAGATAAAAGTGTGCATGGATATTTGGGTAGCCAAATCTGCAGAAAAAGTTAAAATTAAGAGAGCTATAGTCTTTACCTTAGCCTTCTTGTATAGATTTTTCCCATCTTATTTGTTTATGCTTACTGAGCAAAGAGGAAAATAACCCAATAGCAAACTAGTATCTAGAAATATTAAAAATAGGTAATTAGTTTGGGTTTAATGGGCTTTTTCCACCAGTAATTCTTTTTATATTATTAAGTAGATATCTGTTAATGTTTTTGTCTCACATTTTAACCCTTCTCCTATATGTGAGAAATAACCCACCCTTTAATTGTAGACACTAAAATTGGTATCATTTTTTCCAGCCTGTCTGGCAAATAGGGCATGAACAATGACTGAGGTTCTGCTGATCAGACACTACTGCTCAAACTTTGAGCCTGAAGTTAATGAAACAAAGAAGCTGAGACACCACAAGCTCCCATTCTAATGAGGGTGGTGGCCACAATATATAATTTCCAAGAATGGTCTTATAGCAGTGGGTAATGATTCAACATCAAAGGTTGACAATAATACAAACTGTTATCTGTCCCAATCAGCAGTGGGAGTTCGGTAAGATGAGTTATGTAGCATGGTTTGGGGAAACATTCCTAAACCCTAGCACAGGATCTCCAGTCTTCCTAAAGATTCTGTGACCTACTCAATATCCTTTAGCAAATACCTTTTCCATCTAAATTGCTAGACCTGGTTTCTGTTGATTACAACTAGACACCCTAAATGAAACATAGTGCATACAGGTTTGTTATTTATAGTAGAAAAATATGTTCCTAGTTTATGTGGAGCTAAGTGTACCCAACTTGTAGGTATAGCACAAGACTTTGAAGTACTCTTGTTCTTGCAAGATTAGAAACAGTTATTCAAGAAATCTGGTCCCTTCCAGCTATAGTAGCTTCTTTCTATTCTATGATATGAACATAGAAACCAACCAGCTCCTTGTTCATTTATTCATTCACTACATATTTGCTAAGTACTTACTTGGTGCAAGGAACTGTGGGAGATAAGTATATGTGATGTTTGATCCCATAGTTTCTTATTACGTGATTTTACAATTTAGTAGGTGAGGTAAGTCAGTAAATGCATAATGAAAATCCACGGCAATATATTCTAAATGCTATATGAATGCTATTATCTGAAGCTGTACTGTCCAATAGAGCTTTATGTGAATGATGGAAATTGTTCGGTAATTCTGCACTGTCCAATATGGTAGTTACTAGTCATGTGTAGCTTCTGAGCACTCAAAATGTGGCTAATGTGACTCTGGAAATAATTTTTAATTTAATTTGGTTTCAATCTATTTAAATTTAAACAGCCAAGTGACTGGTGCTTCCCATATTGAACAGCACAAATCTAGTTTAGAACAAGGTAAACATATTTTGATACGGGATCATAAGGGAATAATAACCATGACAATGCAGTTCACAACATCTCTCCACGGTGAGTATTATTATGCACATATCACATAAAACTGAGGAAACTAAAGCTCAAGGAAATTAAGTATCTTGTTTAGTTCACACAACTAGGAAAAGGTGGAGCTCATATTTCAAGCCCGTTCACCCTTTTCTCTGCCTACGGAAGCTTATATAGTTTCTGAAAACTTCATAGACAATAATATGAGCTGAGCTTTGAAGGGTAATTAAATATGATGCATATACAGTGGTAGAGGAAGAATAAAAAGAAAAGCATGAACAAAAATTTGGAGGCAGAGGGCAAGAAGGCTTAGTTTTATTGAGTTGCTGGATTCCTAAAGGACCTTAGAAGGCAAGGAAGCTATGCTATATATAAAAAACCGACTGTAAAAGACTTTGAATGTCAGGCTAAAGAAACTATCTAGTAGGAGATGGGAATTTACTGAAGTTTTTGGAGAAAGTGTAGTGTCAAGATCAAGAATGATATTTAAGAGAATCGACACAGAGGCAAGGAAGTTAGATTGGAAGGGAGACACAGAAGGTAGAGAGCAGGTTTGAGAGATTCTCAGATTTCAAAAAGGAGCGAATGTGGTCATAAACTCTCAAGATGACAATAAGAACGAGAAGGAAGAAAGCGGTTCCTGGGAGAAGTTGCCAACTGGTGGCACACATTTGGTCAACAGTTTATGTTTTGTTTGGCCCAAATAATGTTTATATTTTTTCATTTAGCTGCCAATGTTGTAAAAGTTAAAGTTTTTAAGGAAACATCCAGATTTATAGTTTTTCTCTTAGGGAAAAAAAGAAGAGTAAGTTTGCCAATGCTGGGCTGATATTCAATTTGGCATCAATTAGCTAGAATAGAGTGCTCACCATTCCTTTTGGATGGGTAACCTTTCTCCAGCTTTTCAGAGTCCTTGTTTTTCCCATTTGTATTACATCTGGTCTATTTCACTGATGTATAGTACCTACCTGGCCTTGATTCATAGGATAGTAAGGGAACAACTGGTCACCGAAATAGCTAAAATAAACAGTCCTTTCATTATAGTCTCATTAGGCAAAACCTAAATCTTAAGAAATGGTACTTCAAAACCTTCTCTGATCCTATCATTTTTATGATAGCTTTTTTCCTCCAATTATTAAAATAATATTATATATACATAGCATTAGGTAAGTCTCCTCGTCTGTATCAAACGTTGTTACATTATGAGATAGAGCAAATGTATAGAGTGATCTCATCTGATCAGTAATAAGGACCTACTTTAGAACAATAGAAAGTATTTACACTAAACCATAGTCCTTGGCAGCAACGCAATACCACCTTCTAGTGGGTTTCTTTCATAAGTCATTCTCCATAGGGAAACTCATCCCCATTACTAGCTCTGAATTTAGTGAATCTACTGAAGGATGAAAGCAAATTGGGGTTAAACTTGACTTTTGTATTAAAGTTTTAAATTACCTTAAAAATACTGTTTGGACACTTACCAGTGAAAAATTCTGAAGCTCATATAAAAAGGTAATATTTAATAAGCACTCTGAATGGAGTTATTCTTTCACTTATTTTTTTAATTCCAAAATTTTTTGCTTCATCTTATCTGTCTGGAATTTAAACCTAATATAAAAATATTGGGTTACTGTTGAATATCATATGGACTCATTTATAAAATTATTTATTATATATAATCAATCATAATCTAGGAAAAATAATATCTCCTAAGAAAAGATACATATTCAGACTAAAACTGTCTATCTAGGATCTGCCCCCAAAATTGGCATTGTGAAGATGTGCAAAAACTATGATCACTGAACTTTTAAAAGTCTAGATCACATATTATGTTAAAAACAGTATAAATAAAATGGATAGCAGTTACAACGATATTCACTTTGAAAAGAATGGCAGAACTATATACTATAATTAATAGACATTTAGTAGATACTTGGTTAGTCACGATGTCTGTACTTAGGATAACATCTATGTATATGAAGAATTTTTTATTTTAATAGAGCACTTGCAAGGTGCTATACTCCATTTTAATCAAATGGGACTGCTTACTAAGAATTAATTGTATCATTAACCATATACAAAGATTAGACTAAGACAGTAATTATTATACTCTTTTTATTGGTTGCATGGCCTCTTAAATAGGTCTTTTGTGTTAGTCTCTTTAGTTCCTTTCATATTAATTCCTCATAGCTTCACTATCATATGCAAAAAAACATTTCTCAGTTTTTCTGGTGATTTAAAACTATTGCTGTTTCTTGGGTGGTTTTCTTGTAATTTAATTTTCAAGCTAGTAACATGTAAGAGAAATTAAATGAATTCATTTATTCAGTTAAACAGCATTAAATCAGTAAGATCTCTTCTGTATAATTGCCAAGCCATATATATATTTTAAGATTTTATTTATTTATTCATGAGAATACACAGATAGGAGAGAGAGAGGCAGAGACACAGGCAGAGGGAGAAGCAGGCTCCATGCCAGGAGCCCGACGTGGGACTCGATCCCAGGACTCAATCCCAGGACTCTAGGATCGCGCCCAGGCCAAAGGCAGGTGCTAAACTGCGAAGCCACCCAGGGATCCCCCTGCCAAGCCATATTTTAACCAAAGAAGACAGGCCATAAAATCAAGCCAATCAAATTCGTCACATATTATATGTACATAGCTGAACAAGAATCATGAACCCAGAACCACAAGTAACAACATTAAAATAGCCTCTGAGAAATCAGATCTATCAAGTGTTAGAAAATGTGCCATTTTCTTACACTATAACACCATAACCATTTGCCATTGAATCTATGGGTGGGAATTTGTGGGGCTGCTTTTCCTATTAAGAATGGTTACTTTTGGGAGACGTGGATGGCTCAGCAGTTGAGTATCTGCCTTTGGCTCAGGGTGTGATTCCAGGATCCGGGACCCAGTCCCACATAAGGCTCCTTAAAGGGGGCCTGCTTCTCTCTCAGCCTGTGTTTATTTTATTTTTTATTTTTTAAGATTTTATTTATTCATTCATGAAAGAGAGAGAGAGGCAGAGACACAGGCAGAGGGAAAAGCAGGCTCCACGCAGGTAGCCTGACGCGGGACTCGATCCCGGGACTTCAGAATCATGCCCTGGGCTGAAGGCAGGCGCTAAACTGATGGGCCACCCAGGGATCCCCTTAGCTTGTGTTTATGCCTCTCTGTGTGTGGGAGTGTGTCTCTCATGAATAAATAAATAAAATCTTAAAAAAAAAAGAATGATCACTTTTTCTTGAACTTATTTCTTCTTAGAATTACCTGAAATGTTTAAAAATTCTACACATAAAAATATCCTACATTAGGGATGTAGACTCATGGATTCAATGTTGGGGCAAGTAGCTGATATAGTGAAGTTAATACTTAAAGGATTCAATGATAAAATAAGTAAACATAATTCATAAACCATTAAGTAACATGTAAGGGACTATTATTATTACTTTTGCTGAAAAAAATCTACTCAGAGAATTGGAGAATTGTTATTTGGAATATATCTAGGGACAAGGAAGCAAAAAAAAAAATCACATAAAAAACAACTAGAAGCATACAGAAAAGATGCTACAAAGGCCGATTGAGAATCAAGAATCTTGACTTCTTTTGCTCAGAGTAATTCCCCTTTCATCCTCAATGAAGTCAGCACCATTGAAATTCATAATCCATGGCCAAGTTAATGTCTCTGAGTCTCAGTGTTCACATGTGTCAAATGTTGAAAATAATAACTTTCTTGAAGAATTATGAAACCAAAGGAATGTGGCACACAGGTGCTCAATAAATGATAACTATTATTAATGTACTGTGTCTGGTCATCAACTTCATAGCATGTTCCTAGAAAATGTAGCAGAATAATGAAGAAACAATACACGGAGTAGTTAGGATTATAAACTCCAGAGCCAGATTGTGGATCCTGCTCAGCAACTTCCTGGCCATGGGCTCTGAGCAAATTGTTTTCACAGGTGCGTGGAAGGCACTGATTGCAGCAGGTGAGGGACTCAGAACTATCATGGATGTCCAAAGTCACATTTCACTCTCACTTTCTCAGGACACCCTTCTTTAACTCCTATATTATGTTTTCTTATAATTTTTATTGCACTCTGTGCTTTGCCTTCCTAACACTGGTCAGTTTTAATTATATAGTTATTCCTATTAATATGTATCTCCATTAGACTGTATGCTCTAAAAGGGTAGGGAATATAATTCAACTAATTCAAGGACTACTACTTCTAATACATCAAATAGTCTCCCTAATATTTTTGAATGAACAAGTGAGTGAAAAGAATATGGTTTTTCAATAAGCTTCTTGGTACTTCTTGTGCAGAATGGCAGTGTCCAGATGTGTAGCATAAGAATGAGATGAGAATATAGAACTGGAAGGCAGAGTATATCTGAGCTAGTTACTGCGCTATGAAAAGACCAAAAATGGGGGGGGGGGGGAGAATCACTTTAAAATCAGACTAATTTGAAATCAGTTTCATGAGTCAGATTACACTGTTCTCTTAGACAAGTTGTTCTCAACCAGAATGAAAATCATCTGTTGTGATGGTTTACTTTTCTTTACAAATTAGAATGGGTCTCGCAGTTATAAACAGAATCTTATTATTCTCATAGAATAATAACATATTCCCGAATAAGCTTATGAGAGTATGTTGTCCACATGCGTCCCCTTGTGGGTGTCTCAATAGAAAAAAAAATGGAGGGAAGCACTGCTCCAGGGCAGTGATTTCTAACTTTTACAACTCTGCAGAGTATGTTGAAATACTCTACAAAGTCTCAGGACTTTCAAGGATGGTAGGAATACTGCAAAACAATAAGTATAAATGACCGTAGCCCAGTGGAAAAACTGTTCATTTATGGGGAGAGCTTCCTCTCTAGTTACCTATAGAGAACTATATGCTTTATTTTGAGAACATTGGCTTCCTTATGTAACATTTTGTCTTGGCAACTCTATAAACCATTTGTGGGGCAGAAATCTGTTCCAATGTCCCATGTGTAGACATGGGATTTTCCTTCGGGACAGGTCTGTGTAAGCCAAGGTTAAATGAATGTACTTAAGAATTTTGAAAATTCTCATGTTTATGTAAGCTTCCCCTGTCTTTTTAGGATGGTATTTTATAAATTCAACAATTCTGGTTATAACTTAGGGAAGGATGATGATAGTTTGTCTGAAGCAAACTCAAGACTGAAGACTTGGTATAAAAATTAAAAATTGAGTCTATAATAACTTGTTTTATTTAAATATGTATTTTCAGGCACAGCTATGTTTGAGTTCTAGCTTCACCACTTGCTAGGTATGTGACTGTGACCAAGTATATGCAAATAATAATCCAGTATAGCCCAGAGTCGGGTGCATAGGTGGTGTTGTGAACTGCCTGGGTTCATATTCAACTCTACTGCCTACTACTTGGGTGACATTGACCATGGGGAAGTTCTGAACTTCTCTCTGCCTCAGTTTCCTCTTTGTGAAACAGAGATAATAAAAATACTGTTTCATAACGTTGTTGTGGACTTAAAAGAGTAAATACAGTTAAGTTCTTTGAACAGTGCCTGGCTCAAAATAAATACCGAAAGTTTTAGCTTACAGTTGTGACCATTCATTCACCCAATGTGATTTTCTAATTTCTTGATTTGTTTACATTTCTGGAGATTTTAAACATTTAATTATAGAAAACAAGTGAAATGTAAACGTACAAACAAAACCAGCAAAGCATTAGTATGAAAATTAAAAGTTGTGTTTTAGGGAACACAACTAGGGAAGTACCCTACTATTAGACCTTTAGTGATCTATAGCAAACTGATATTGCAGCAGTAAGCTAGAAGAAACCTGGACAGCTCTAACTAGTGAATTCTTTTGAAGACCACTTTCCAGACATTGTTCATCCTCTCATCTTCCAGCTCTCTGTCCCTCCACTGGGAAAAATAGGGAAAAGAAAAATTATTTCTACCTCTTCTCCAAGCAGGTAGTTAGTTTCTTCTAAATCAGGGTTCAGTGCAGATATCTTGATAAGACGTCATTGATTGTCACAGAATAAAGGCAGAATAAACTATTACATACAATAATAGAGTTAACATGATGATGATAACTAGCCCTCTCTGGACATACGCATAAACACGAACACGGTTTGCAACCAGCATATGAATAAATTAATAAACAGTATTTCAAATGTTGGGACGCCACTATTCAGCAATTTTTACTTTGATTTACAAACCATATTTTTTTGTGTTAGTTGTTAAGTCTTATGGAAAGTCCTTCAAGAAGAAAACCTATGCTGTGTTACTCAAAACTTTATGAAGGTCTTAAATATCACTTGGTGAGAAGTTTAAGGAGTGAGTTTTTCCTCTTTAGCTTAATTATACTGACATCCTTTAACCCCAGGGATAGACAACCCACGGTAAGGCTGACAGCACCTTGCATGCCCTGGGAACGGTTTCCAGTGTCCAGAGCAAAAACCAGCCTCTAGTACCGTCAACCTTTGACCTGTCCATTGTATCACCTCTTCCCTCATCTGGATCTTGAATTTACACACGCTGAGATTCCCATTTCAAAGTTCCTGCCGCCTCTCCCCTTGATTTCTGAGTACTCGGTCCTCCAGGCCATATGCTAACGCGGAGGCTGCGGGTGCAAACAAAAGCATAGAGGGGTTCACCGGGCGGCTGCAGCCTTGCCTCCCCCCAGACTAGCCCCTCGCCCGACTCGCCAGCACTTGACGCTGATGAACTTCTCTAGGAAAGCGGTTCCCCAAGTCCGCGCTGGTGGAGCCCTGGTTCCGAGCACCGACGAGCGCGGCCGCTGAGCCGGCGAGGGCGGGAGAGCCCGGCGGGGCAGGGACGACGCCCCCCCCCCGCCTCCCCTCCAGCCCCCGAGAGCGGGGGGCGAACAGGGACCCCCGCGGACAGCCTCACCTCCTTCGTCCTCCTCCAGGGAGTTCATGCAGGGGAAGTAGCCGGCCAGCGCCTCGAAGGAGGCGGAGAGGCTGCTCCGGCTCTGGGAGCGCTGCATGGAGCGCCCCGCGGCGCCGGCGCCCCCCAGGCCCTGCCGGCCCATCTTGGACGCGGACCCGCTCTTCCCGCGGTACAAGATGCGAGGCGTCTCGGCGGCTGGGGCGCGGCGACCGCGGGCGCTTCGGGGGCCGGGCGGCGCGGCGGGGCCCTGGGGGTCCGGTCCGGACCCGACGCCGCCTGCCCGGCTCGGCTGCCGGGCCCCCCGCTTTGCTGCGGAGGGGCGGGCGGAGGGGGCGCGGCGGTGGCGGCGGAGACGCGGCGACCGGCGGCCAAGTCCGAGGTGTCGCGGGGCGGGCGGAGGATCCCGGCGGCGGCGGCTGCGGGAGTCTGGCCGCCCCCTCCCCGCCGCGGGCCGCCGCGCTGCTGCGCTCCCGCCAATCAGCGGCGGCGGCGGCGGGGGCGGGGGCGGGGGCGGGGGCGGGGGCGGCGGCCTCGGGGCGCGCGCCGGGCTCCGGGGCGACTCCACCCGGGCAGCCCCCGCGGCCGCCTGCGCCCCGCCGGTGGGGAATCCGTCAGGGACGCGGGGGGCACGCACTTGCCCTTTGCCCCAGTTTCACCTACAATTTGTTAAGGCTCCTCAAGCATAGACGGGAAATACTGAGATTTTCTTTAAATCCTAACACAAGGCTCCCCAATTTGTAATAGAGTCCACAAAACCCTAGCATTAACGCCTTCTCTTTTGCCTTCTGTCTTTATTTTTTAAAATGTCAACAGAGGAAAAAAAAAAATCCAAAAGCCTGAAAAAGTACCAACACTTAAAAAAGTACCTTGATGCTTATCAACTTCGCTTTAATTTCAGGACGTTTAACGCATTCTTCCTCTAAATTAAATAATCTAGGGGCGCCCCGGTGGCTCAGCGTTTGAGGGGCTGCCTTCGGCCCAGCGCGAGACCCTGGAGTCCCGGGATCGAGTCCCACGTCAGGCTCCCTGCACGGAGCCTGCTTCTCTCTCTGCCTGTGTCTCTGCCTCTCTCTCTGTTTCTCATGAATAAATAAAGAAAATCTTAAAAAAAAAAAAAATCTACTACCTGGTGTTGCTAAGAATGACAGTAAACACTGAAAGGCTTTAACATCTAAATAAAAGCATCCTCTTAACATGAAGTTGGAAGCAACACAAACATACTAGAAACAAAACGGTTTAGAAGTGAAATAACACATCACATTCTATATATTGCAAATCTCTACCACAGGTTATGAAGCAACCATAATTTCATTTTGTTAGGAGTCAGAAGATGATCCCACTTTTTGTGGCTTACACCAGCCACTCAAACTCTCAGTTTCTTTATCTAGGAAGGGTGGGAAGGTAGGGTACAACAATTCCAGTCCTAACCATGTCTCGGCTGGATTCTTGGGTATGTGTAATAGGGGACTTCAGAAGTGTCTTGTAAAACGTAAATGTTACCATCTAAAATAGTTCTTTCGGGATCCCTGGGTGGCGCAGCGGTTTAGCGCCTGCCTTTGGCCCAGAGAATGATCCTGGAGACCCGGGATCAAATCCCACGTCGGGCTCCGGTGCATGGAGCCTGCTTCTCCCTCTGCCTGTGTCTCTGCCTCTCTCTCCGTCTGTGTGACTATCATAAATAAATAAAAATTAAAAAAAATAGTTCTGTCATACAATAAATATTTCCTAGGTAGTATATATGTACAAGTTCTTTGCTTGATGTACTGGGAGTTCAAACACACACTCAATATCACTTGAGACCCTTGCATATGCTAGGTACCAGTTAGGGCACGATAATGATCAGAGCAGATAAAATCCCTACTCTTGTGGAGCTTACATTCTAGTAGGGGAGACAGATACAGTAAATCAGTAAATTACATAGTGTTAAAAAGGGGATAAATGCAAATGGGGAAAAAAAAAGAGGGATAGGACAGTCTAATTTTAAAAAAGGTCAGTCAGAGTGGGTCAAGAGGGAAGTATCAAGGAAGAAGGCCTCAGTAGGAGAATCCTAGAAAAACAAATTGGCCAAGGGTGGAAACTCTTATTTTGGCATCCAGGGACATCAGAATGACAGCTGAAAGTAACTTTGGAGGGGAATATCTTGGGTTTCTACTGGTGATTGCAGGGGAAAAGGGAATATAAAACCTGAAATGGTGGTCATGTCTGAGTTGTTTGGGCCCTGCCTCTCTGTGTTAATGAACTGGCTTTCTGGACCATGAAGTTAGTCGAGAATAGTCCAGACACACCTATTTCTGATGGAGTATAAATCCCTCTTAGAGTTTTAGAACATAGTTGTCCTGGGGAAGCTTTTTGATATTTTTTCCTATAGTTAGAATCTTAGAGATAATGGCATAAGGAGAAGTAGGGAGAACTAAAGAAGAAAGAAGAAAATCACCTTATTTCAAGAAGAAAGCTTTAAGGAAAAAGCAGAATGTTGGCACAGGGGGATTAAAGAGACAAAGCACAATCATAGATAGAGGCTTCTAGTCTTGAATGACAGTTTGTGGCATACACTGAACTTATTGAGAACATTTATAATTCTACTTCTTTTTGTCCTATGCTCAATTGCTTGCCTATGTATAATCAATATTATATAAATCATAGTTTTGGTTTACAGATTTTCAGCAAGTTGATTATTTCTTATTGCATTTGGATATAAGTACTCCTACTCCCAAAGGAATTTAAAAATTCACATAAAAAATAAACCATTTTTATCACTGATAAAAGATTACACATGTCCCTCCTCCATACCAGAATACATATTCAGATGGCTTTGGGTGTAGTTCCCAAATGATGGGCCATTAGATAGTTTCATTATATAAAACTAAGTGTAACTCCAGAATCATTATAATCTTATATTTGAATTATTTATAACTTTCTTATTCATCCAAATATAATCAGAGAAAACGTGAGTCACAAATATACACAATAAATTACCTTCTAAAAGCACAATGTAGCCTTGAAAATAGGTTCTACCATTAAATATAAAAATCGTCTTTTTGAAGAAAATATATATAAATATAGCTGGCATATATTATTATAGCATTCTATTCGTTGAATATGAAATGTATCACACCAATTATGCTCCTTAATTCTTACGTAAACCCCGAGAATGCCATCATTAGTTCTTCTTTACAAATGATCTAGTAAAGACTCAATAACATTAAATTACTTGCTTAATTAGAAAGTGGCAGAATAAGGGACGCCTGGGTGGCTCAGAGGTTCAGCGCCGGCCTTTGGCTCAGGGTGTGATCCTGAAGTCCTGGGATAGAGTCCCACATTAGGCTCCCTGCATGATGCCTGCTTCTCCCTCTGCCTGTGTCTTTGCCTCTCTCTGTGTCTCTCATGAATAAATAAATAAAATTTTTTTAAAAAGTGGCAGAACATGACTCAAATTCAGGGGCTCTGACTTCAGGTTCAATGCCCTGTATACTGTATCACAGGTGTCTCATACCACGTATACTTATACAAAAATAGATGATAGAGTATGAACTAGACAGTAAATTATTTGATTCAAGAGAGAATAAATATTGAAAATAGAACCATATTGTTTATTCTAACTATATACCAATGTTAAATCTGTTTGCTTTTAATTTTTAAAAATTTTTTATTTTATTTTTTTAAGATTTATTTATTCATGAGAGAGAGAGAGAGAGAGGCAGAGACACTGGCAGAGGGAGAAGCAGGCTCCATGCAGGGAGCCCGACGTGGGACTCGATCCCGGGTCTCCAGGACCACACCCTGGGCTGAAGGCAGTGCTAAACCGCTGAGCCACCCGGGCTGTCCTGTTTGCTTTTTAAAATCAAATCATAGCCATCAATTCTAACAGGTCTAGAATACATGTCATTTATGTCTCTGATGTTTTAGTAGTTTCTCAAAAAAAAAAAAAATCACCAAAATTTTAAAGTATATTAAATTAGTTAATTCCTGAAATAGAGACTTGGTCACTTAAGTGGATATATAAAACAGTTCTTACATAAAGTAGTTATATAGTGTCTAGACTGCAGATTAATTCAATCAGGAACACAGTTGTGCTTTGGCAGCTCTGCCCTTTTCTATGCTAGAGATGATGTAGGTGAGGATGATGAGAATATAAATGATCTAATAAAGGGAAAGGAAGAAAAAGAAGTAAGTCCCTGAGAGAAGTAGTAGAGAAAACAAACAGCAAGGCCCAGAGGTAGATACGCTAAAAAGAAACAGAAAAAGTACCCATCTGGCAATTCTGTCACCATATAGTGTTTTCCAGCCAACCCAGAAATGATTGGTTGCTAGAATTGTTCAGGGTTCTAGAGCCATGCTAGTTCAGACTAGCCTCTTAGTATACATTTGCTTTTGATAACATGGAAATTGATTCCTACTCCAGTCTTCACAATTGAAGTCAATTACTTTTGCCACTGTGAATTATTCTTCCTTACAGCAATGATTCTATGCTAAATAGAAATATTTATGGATATATTTTGTTTTTTTAATTCAAAACCAACTCTCAGAATCCTAAAATTATATGTTCTTTCCTGTCATAAAATAACTTCATATTTAAGTTCTGAGAGATCAAATCCATATAGTCAACATTTCTATTGACTTCAGATCGCTAAAAGTATTTAATAGTCTTGGGCAATTACCCTTGACTTGAATATGAAATCCAAACTATACAATCTTTTCTCTCATCCCCTGGTTAATGTCAACATAGTACAAATAAATGGTAAGCCTTTGTGATTTTTCAGTTTTACAATGAAGTTTTGGTTGTTTACTCAGCAGATTTACAAAGTGAATAGGAGATGGTACACTTTAGCAGCTGGGCAACCTGAAACTTTCACAAAAGGTTGATGAAGTCAAAAGATGTCTAGAATACAAGAAGATAAAAAAAGAAACATTAAAGGATCAGCATTTTCATTATTCAGTAATGAGATTTTGGATAATATTTGCCTTTATCTATGACAGAAAATGTCTGTGGGAGTAAGCAAATTAATTTCTTAATTAGGCTAAAAAACAATAGTGAAAGTTCACTGAAGAATGAAGGATTAAAAACTCTTAAGATCAAAGTTACAAGTCAAAAAAGCAGAATAGCTTGATGATATAGGGAAAGAACAAATATTTGGATTCTAATACTACTTATGGCCCTGTATGTATAGTAATAATGATAATAGCTTGTGTTATGTTCTTCATAAGCATTACCTCCTTTAATGCTCATAAACACTCTATAAGGTAGCTACTCTCATTATTCTCATTTCATAGACAGGAAAAGCAATGTACACTAATTCAATAAATATATGTTAAGTGCCTATCACGTGCTAGACACTATTCTAGTTACTGGGGATGTAACAGTGAACAAAAACGGACAATGAAGTCCTTATGCAGCTCGCATTCTAGTAGAATAACCTAACATTTATATCCCACTATATTCCAGGTCTTTTTCTAAACAATTGTACATAATCAGAAAATGAATTCACCTAATAAACACACATGAGAGACATACGATTATTAATATCCTCATTTTATAAATGGGAAAACTGAAAAAAAAAAGATGAGAGAAAACTGAAAGACATTGAGAGCAAAGCTCCTGCCCAAGGTCACACAGGTTATTAAGAAATGAAACAAGGGATCCCTGGGTGGCTTAGCGGTTTGGCGCCTGCCTTCAGCCCAGGGCGTGATCCTAGAGTCCCGGAATCAAGTCCCATGTCAGGCTCCCTGCATGGAGCCTGCTTCTCCCTCTGCCTGTGTCTCTGCTTCTCTGTCTCTCTATGTCTCTCATGAGTAAATAAATAAAATCTTAAAATGAAAAAAAGAAATGAAACCAGAATTTAAGCCCACGAAGTTTGATGAACACTCATATAATTTGCCCAATATCACAAGTAGCAAATCCAGGATTTGAATCCAGGTCTTCTGGCTGTATGATCCATACTGTTTTTAAAAAAATATTTACTTATTTTAAAGAGAGAGAGAAAGAGCAATTGGGGGAGGTGTAGAGGGAGAAAATCTCAAGCAGACTCCCTGCTGAGCATGGAGTCCCATGAGGGGCTCCATCTCAACACCCATGAGATCACAACCTGAGCTGAAACCAAGAGTCCATGTTCAACCGACTATGCCACTCAGATGATTGTATAATCGATACTATTAACTGCTAAATAACATGGCGCAAGAGAACCTTCTGATATCAATATTAGACAAGGGGCTGCCAATAAGAAATGTTTTTCCATCCATAACAAAGAAGATTTAGCACAGTAGTTCTGTCTCATTATATGACATATTTATGTAAATCTTCATTTAGCTCTCACCAGGAATCCAAAACTCTTACTAGGAGTCAGTGTACAGGGATGACTTCAGACAGAACCATATGAAGTCAGCCTCAGAGAAAATAGGAAATATATCCTCATGAGATTTGTAACTTATTGGTATTTGGTAGCCCCTCAAAGTATACTTCCCAAAATAAAATGGAGTCATTTATAAGCCAAAATTTAGAAAAAGAATGCTCGTACCTTCTATATACTTTCTACATACCATCTACACAAGTTTTACAACAGTCATGTGAAATGCCAGTTTCAAAGAAAAACTAAAATATTCATATAAAAAGGAAACACTTTATTTCACTGATAAGGTCAAGCATGATTCAATGATAATTGGAGACTGACAGGTAGATTAGAAAAAGTGACATTTACCAAAACTTGTTTAGGGCCAGGGAAAAAAGAAGTTTATGAAATATCATTATGTTTCAATCATTCAGACAGTTTCCTTTCTAATGTGTGATGACCTTCACACTTCATTTCCTCAAGCATTCAGATATTTACTGGGCACCAGATGCAAGCCTCTTTTCTAGGATCTTTGGTAAGAATTACACAAAACATGTGTTTGCCTCTCAAGATGCTCAGAGTCTGGTGGTAGGAGATAGGGAGGGTAACACAGACAAGAAAAACAAATAAATGCAGTATAGGAGAATAAGTAGTATATTTGTGATAAGTTCTAGGCACTCTGGTGACAAAAAACAGGAAGTGACAACTTTATTTAGATGGGCCAAAGAAGCCTTCACAGAAGAAAAGATATCTGAGCTGCATTTTGAAGACTGTTTGAGGTGAAAATGGGGTGACCAACTTTGAAAACAGAAGTCTCTTTATCCTAACCATAATACCAACTAAACACGCCTATTTTGGATATGTGAAAGTGGGTAAGGGTTAGGGCTTCTCATGAGGACCTCCCTCTTTCTAGTCCTTCAGGGTAGCATTAGTGGCAAGGATGGTTTCCAAGTTTGAGGTGCTCCTTGCTCCTGTATTCTGTTCTACTATTCTAACCCATGTTCTGGCTTTGTGATAAATTTATACAAGACCTTTGTAGTAATGTTAGAAGAACATTTCCAAACATTTGAGAGAAGAGAGAAGTATTTCTTCTACTGTAACTCCCTTGGAATTCTAGATGAACATTGCCTAGTAATGTCCCATATCGTTATGAAATCAAAAGCATCTTAAGATTTTGTGAGCATAAACATTTGCATAAACATACAGCAAGATCTAAAACTTTTACGTAAGTTTCAGGTACCAATGCCCCAAACTACACAATATTTATTAAAAGTGTGTGCATTTAAGCTGCCTTATTCATTTATTCATCATTAATTTATTTATTCGGTATTCATTTACTCATCATTCATTTCCTCTTTACACCACAGTGTGATGAGAATAATAATTACTTATGCATGGTAAACAGAGGTATTTCCTTAATCACAAGTAAATCTAGTTCCTACTTGTTCCTCTTTGTTCTTTTTCTTTACTGGCTAAACTTCATGTATTCACTTCAACACACATGGCAGTGAAGACTCTGATTAGCACATTTTGTTTAACTGAGTCATATATTGGTTAGATCTAAATGGTGATACATTTTAGTGCTGCTTGATATCATGCTGACATACAATGGAGAATTCAACAGTTTTCACAGGTAGTTTGACTCAACTGTCCAGTTAACTTATTAATTGTAGGCACCTTAATTATTTTTCATCATATATAAAGGCAGAAGATTTGCAACAAATTCATTTAAAGTTGCTAAAAAACAAAGACCAAAGGCAGTAGAGAAGAATGAGGATTCTGTCAAAGCATTAAAAACCGCCCGATCTTTAATAGCATATTGGAAAAAAAAAAAAAAAAGCCTATGGAGAATCTTCCTGTATACAGATCCAGGTCAAACATCACCTAGATTGGGCATAAGTGAACTGCTGCCTGAAAGTAGATCTCTGTGTTGCTCGGTACATTCGGTGAACTGTTTCAGACCATGTGCCAAGTGGCAAACTTGAAAACCAAACTAGGCAAATCATCATCAGCTGATTCTCATCTCAGGCACTCTATGTTAAAAAAGGCGTCTGGAAATAACAGTTTGTCGGTCTTGTTGATTTGAAACTTCATAATAGGAAATAACAATACAGAATAAACATGTTTCCTTCCTAAAATTCAGTTCAAGCTGATTCCACCTAATGATTCCATCGTGCATTATGTATACTCCCACAATAAGGTGAGAAGCTCAAGTCTAACAAGACAGGGGACTATTCCCCAGGGCAAACAGTCTCAGAGGTAAATCTGTAGTGTCATACAGAAACTCTCTAATAAATACAAGCAGTTATAAAGAGAGGCAAATCAATATGTGTTCTACATTAAGGGAGTAGAATATTCTGTAATACTTCTCCTAGAACACTGCGTTATAACTTGGATTCTTTGGCTTGGCAATCCCAGCCATTCAAACCCTTAACAGAATAGTGTTTCAAATCCCAACTGCCTTTCCCATACTTGACAACAAATTGTGAAAAGATATTTGAGGAGGATCCACAGTCTTGACGCATGATTTATAGACTAAAAAAGTATCCAAATATATATATTTAAGATTTGGCAACACTATCCAAAAAGCTTTTCTGAAAATATTTATAGTCTAGTCACTATCAGCATTTGGACACAGAAAAACTGTGGTATAGAATATCTGAGTTCCTTAATTTTATGTTATGCATTTATTTTTTTATGTCTGCGATTATCTGGCACTGATTTAACATCCAGAAAAAAGCTGTTGCTTCATGATTCATGTTATTAGCTCCTAATTTCATTTCAAATAATACTGTGTTTCACATTATGAAGGCAACGTCTTACAGGTTCTCTGGTGAGGCAATAATAAAAACTTCATATATTAAAAAATCTTATATGGTGTCTGAATAAATACTAAAAGATACTTTTCAAGGACAGTGACCTTAAAAATGTAATTGTTACACATTTTGTCGCAATTCAACATAACTGCAATTTTAAAACAATATAAAAATGTCCTATTTTAAAATTCATTTTTAAAATGGATTCATTTTTATTCTCAACTTCAGATTACAGATAAGGATTGGGTGACAAAGGTACACTTTCTGCCTTCTATAGCCACATAGGAGGTGCATGCGGTAGAAGTATCCCATTCTGGAGTAAATAACATAGTCATCACAGGAGGTGAACAGCTCCTCAGCAACCATCTAAGACACGGTCTGCTCCAGTCTTTGCAGAGCTAGAACTCACCTCCTTATTCTTAGATCGGAACCCTACCTCCATCTTTAGTTTTATCTCAACTTTACTCCCAATCTCACTGTGTTGCTCTGATCCTGTGCTCACCTGGGGTTTGTCAAACCATCAAGTCTCCTCTGCTTCACTGCCTTGTGGTTGAACTTTTGACCTGAATGACCAGAGGGAAATGCCCTCCATAAGTGAGGGTCCTCTTTGTCTCTGCATATTACATCCCTCCTTTTAACACAGCTTTTTTTGTGAGGAAGAAAGATCATATTTTTTATCCCATGATGGGATGCATTAAGAAAAATGTATAACAACACTGGAAACTAAATAATCCTTTGAGAATCTATTATCAACATGTATTTCTTACTATAATGATCAGTGACTATAAGAAAATTCTTCCAATTATATGCTTTCTATAATATTCTCTGTATGTGCCTATTTTTAAAATTTATGGCAGAGATCCCAGGGTGGCTCATCGGTTTAGCACCTGACTTTGGCCCAGGGCATAATTCTGGAGTCCCAGGATTGAGTCCCACGTCAGGCTCCCTGCGTGGGGCCTGCTTCTCTCTTTGCCTGTGTCTCTGCCTCTTTGTCTCTGTCTCTCATGAATAAATAAATAATCTTTAAAAAAATTTATAGCAATGAAGCAATTATTGACTGTCAACAGTAGTGTAACATAGGGATGAAAAACTTTTCTGGCACCTACATTAGGCATTTCTCATGGTTTAATTTTTCTCATGTTTTTAGATATTAGATCTAACGCATGCCAATTGTTTTATACAGTAACTTTCTCTCAAGTATTTTTGAAAAATCTACCAATTCATCTCTAAAACATAAAACCTGTTAGTTTAGAGCCCATTTCATATTTGGGAAAGTATAAGGAAGATAAAAGGCTACACATCCACAAGTAGTAGGATCTGGTGAAGCCAAAATAAACTGAGTTTAAAACCTTTTTGCATTTACGTATATTGAATAATTATTTACAAAAATTTATGTGAAGGGGCAATGAATACATTCTTGTGAAAAGGTAATCTATTGAAAGTGTTTAACAAAGAGAACTGATTGTTAGCTTAATAGAATTAATAGGCCATTCAACTAGTCTTTATTAAACAATTTAAACAAATATTTATTGAATGCCACCACGTCCATGTACGGTGCTAAGCAGAAGTAGTAGATAGTATCATTTATTAATTAACTGACCATTAGGTAAATCTCAATTATTATTTGAATTGATAAGGTAGAAAAGCTAAGGAAACAAATCAAGTAATGCTATGTAATTAAAAATAAATATATAATAATAGACTAGGATGTATTTAGAACATGTACACAAAGCTAAAAGCATTTAAGATATCAGCACCAAAGCAAAACAAAGACAGCTTAAGTACTCCTGTTTTGACCGTAACTGCCATACTTTCAGATCATGGGACATTAATTTTAAAAATTGTAAGACTATCACATTCTAACACATAATTTTGGAAAAGTACAGCATTCAACAGGAGAATAAAGCCAGTGGGGAAAATAAGGAAATAAATAACTTTGGTTATCATACACACACACAAACACATTAAATTAGAGACACAAACTGACTTATAAAAGAGTAGACCAACAAAAATATAATAAATTAAAAATAAAATTGTTCTTTAGAACATCCAATGAGACTTTGAAGTCCTCATCTTACTGGCTCCCTGAGCAACATTCTACAGAACTGACTACTCTTTCAATCTGAAAGCACTATTTTCTCTTGACTGTTTTTATGTCACATTCTTATAATTTTCCTCATTATGCCTCTTCATCAACCTTCTTAGCTGACTTCACCTCTTCTATCAAGTTTCTTTTTTTCCTCCAAAGATTCCATTTACTTATTTATTTGAGGAAGAGAGAGAAAAAGAGAGAGAGCTTGCACATGCATGAGCCAGCCAAAGAAGGAGCAAGAGAGGGAGGGAGAGAGACAAGCAGACTCCACACAGAGCCTCACGTGGGGCTCCATGTCAGGACTTCGATCATGACCTTAGCCAAAACCAAGAGTTGGATGCTCAACCAACTGAGCCACCTAGGCGCCCCTTTTCTATCAAATTTCTACCTTTAACATCTTCAACGCATCCTTAGGGTTCAGTCCTGGGCTCCCTTCTCTCATATTTCCCCTAGATGATCAATTCCATTTCCACTTTTAAAAGCCATATACAGTCACTCAAATAGATTACTGAGTACAGATCTCTTATTTGTTTCAGAGCTGATAACTGCCTACTTGACATCAACTACTAGAATATCTCAGATCTCTCACACTAGTCTTGCTATCCCACAGAAATTTCATCTTCCCTCTCTTAATAAATGACTTCATCAGCGAACTACTTGCTCAAACCGAAAATCAGAACATCCTTTATTATTCTTTCCTTTATAGTGTATGCCTCTGCTCACTCAATCATCATAAAATTCAATTGATTCTACCTCTAAAACAGATCTCCTATCTATTTCTCTTAGTTCTATTCCATGCCATTTTCACTCTTGCCCTCAAGATATTATTCATAAAGCAGTCAGGATTATCTTTTAAAAATATGTTGGCTTATGTCACCACCCTCCTAAAAATCTTTTAATGTCTTTTCACTGCAATTATCATACAAACATATAGCATGACCTTGAAGGGTCTTGCATGTCTCTCCAACTTTATCACAAGCCACACTCCCCATTGATCACCAGGCTGAAGCCACACTGGTTTGTTCCTTAAACAGACCAAACATTTTCTGCCTCATGGTCTTCTGTAGTGGCTGACTTCTCTTAAGACTTAGCCTAAAAGACTTTTCCTAGCTATCCAATCCAAAGTAAGTGGCCATATTAATTCTCCCACATGGTACCCTTTTCTTTTCTTTTTAAATAATATTATTCTAAAGCTATATTTGCATATGTATTTGCTTATACTTAATTCTCTCCTGAGCCCTACTCAACTGAACCCTTTATTAGAACAAAGATCATGTCTATTTTATTCACTGCTGCAGATTCTCTCCCTACCCAGTGCCTAATACTTAGGAGACTGTAATCTTGTTGAGTTAGTGTAATAAAATAAAATAGAATTTTGCTGTGAGTTTCCAGTTTTGAACATGCTTAAAATCAAGTTCCTCATTTTAAGTAGTATAATATCAAACATCCAGAGGAAGGATTTCCTGAGTTTTAAAGCCTATAATGGAAGTTTTATTTCAACAAACTTGTGATTGCAGAGTCAGTCAATTTACTCCCTATCCAAAGAATGTCTATGTCAGAGCTGCATTTTGTCCATACATAATTGAACTGAGCTTTTTACAAGTTATTTAAAATGTTGGGACATATTGCCTCAGGTTGTACCAGTTGTCACTGGTCTTGAAAGGTCAATTTTAGTGAATGGGGTAGAACCTGCAGTAGAACAGGGAAGCAGCCTGCTACTGAGCAAAGGCCAGGTGGAAAGGTCCAATGTGCTGCACAATGACCCAAAAGTCCACGGGCAAATGTGAGCATTCTGAATTTCTGAAAGGATTCCAGTGATATTAAAGAGAAAAAGGGGTATGTGTTATGGGGATCAGAAGAGAAATAAATCCTTTGCACAAATAACTTTTTCAACTTATAGGAATCTCCTCTACATTTCCTTCAGAACACTCTTGCTCAAACTGTCAGACCCTCATTCCAAACAAAGGCCCAGTGAAATTCCAAGGTGCAGTAGAGGCAGTGGATGCAATTTACCATTCCATGTAGTGCAGAAGTTCTGCCTGCAAACTCTTAACACTTTTCAGCAATGAAGACTTGCAGTTTTAATTATTAAATAATTATTCTTAAGATGATGTCAAAACAGCTTCTCAAACCTGGTTCTAGTGCCTTCTGTGATGGTACAGAAACAGTCCTCTTCCATACAACATCCTTGAAATACCTGAAAGACACCTCTTTCTTCCACAGCCTCCTGTTTTCCAGATCTTGTCTTCCCCCACTCTGTCTCTCGTCCCTTGGGGCTCCAACTACACTAAAAATCCACAGGTCACGTGGACTTGTATTCTCTCCGGTATTCTTAGAGTTCCACATTGCCCTCTATGTCTGCCTGCATCTTCCTTATATCTCCCTCTATTCCTCTTCCATTCTTTGATATTTTAAAATACGTAGCTGTCAGAACCTCCCTGCTCAGCCTAAAATGGTTTCCTTGTAGATCCTTATCCCTACTTTTTTTTCCCAAGACCTGAGCTGAGATCAACAACAGTCAGACACTTAACCGAGTGACCCAGACGCCCCTGCTTTTAAAGCTTGAAATTAAATTTGTTTTTTGCTCTGCTGTCAACATGTGTTTTTAAGGCTCTCCCACTCCTCTTAAGTCTAATTATTGAGTCCAAATCAGTATAATTGTGGCTCCTTTGTATCTTCAGCTGTGACTTTCAGATATATACGCCAGAAGTTTAATTCCTCTTCTATGACATAGTCTTTCTGTTATTTCACTTTTTAAACAAATATTTTTAGGTACCTACTACCTAAAGTAACTCATTTGTATTGGTACAAAAGCAAAGATCCTCGTTCCCAAGAAGCTCAACTTCTAGCCGGAGGAGATAAATACCAAATCTAAGAAATCAGTGAATGATATGGTAAGTTAAAAGATGGTAAGTGTTATTGAAAATAAACAGTATAGCGCATGGTACAGTAAGGGAGTAAATGAATCAACAACGGTGGGAGGGTACAGTTATGGTGCTCCTGGGCAACACGTGATGTTTGAGCAAAGTTTTGAAGATAGTTCCCTTCTCCCTCTGGGCCTATTGCCTTCCCTTCCGTTATTATATTATCATCTCTTTTCCACAGATTTAGTTAGTAACTACAATGTGTGAGGCATATAAAAGGTTCTGGAGAGTCAAAGGTCTGGGAGAGACTATTTCCATCACAAGATCACAGTCTAGTGGGAAGAAAACCATGAAACAGACATCCCTACATGTTGAGTCTTATAATCAAGGTGTAGACACAGATCAGAATTGGAAGGTGGCTGTTTTTGAACTCTATGAAAACACAGGCTCATTCTCCCAAGATTCCTAAAACACTTGCTCTTCTTCATCAGTACTTTGTTGTTAAAATGTCCAGAAGGGTGGTTATCCTAATGATCTTGGAAAAACTTCTACAGACGTTCAGATATTTGAAGCTTTCCAACTACTCAATTTTACTTCTGTAATAGTTTTATGATCTGTTCTTAAGAAAGAATCGTGTCCTCTTGACTATTCTAAATCTGAAAACTATTGTTTCTCTTTTCAGTTTCACTTAAGTGTTCTGTACTTAGCTTGCCTTATCAAGTTCATGGAGTTTCTAGTCCATTTAAAAATCTTCTAATCAAACACCATCTCTTCCTTATTTTTTCTTTCTGTAATTTCTATTTATATTGAGGAAGATACACTATTTTCTGATACCTCAGTCCCAAATCTGATCCTTCTAAGTCTCAGTTTTCCTTCTAAAATTATATTTACCTCTTCATGTTCAAATTTCAGATTTTCCTTGTCTGTGATATCCAGTTTCTGCTATTTTCTCCAACAGATCATTGAGTGCCTTTCCCCACTGTGGTTTTTCTTGTTATGGCATATTGATATCTGCCACAGAAAGTATTCTTCAATTTTAAATAGACATTTGTCTCCTTACTTCTCATATTTCAGCTATGGAAAGGTCAGTCAATTCCCACCATACATATTTTCTGAAATCTCATGAAATATATGGTATCTCTGGCCAGGAATTCTTCGTAGCAGCATCATAATTTCATGATTATTTAACTTGCCGAACAGGGCTTTAAAACTTACACCTGCCTCCCTGAAGAACCTGTGACTCATTTATGCAGTGAGTGGCTATTGCTGATGAGAATGCATCATATTACTATGTTGAAAATAGTGGGGGTGGACACAGAACCTCAGGATTGTGATACAGGCACTCAAACATTATTTAACATTTAACAACTTAATATTATTATTATCATATTATGTGATCTCATCTACATAGCCATTAGGAATACATTAGACTGAATTTTACAATTTAAAAATTTATTTGTAATTTCACCTCTTCTGTCCTCTCCAATAAAACCTGCCAGTTCCTGTTTGCTAGCTTTGCAGCTTGACAAAGACCTTGGTTTTATCCATGATAGAAAGATGGGCTGGGTCCAGCAGAAATGGCCAGGCAGGCTCAGCTCTTCTTCCTCTTCAGACATGCAAAACTAGGTAACAAAGAGTCCCATCTCTTTTTCTGGTGGGAGGGGAGTCCTTGGCAGACATTTCAAGTTTTGTATGTCAAAAGGAAGTCTGTTTTTAACTCTGAGGCTATCATTAATTAGATATTTTTTAATTATTTAAATTCAGTTAATTAACAGATAATGTATTCTTGGTTTCAGATGTTGAGGTCAGTGATTCATTAGTCTTAAATAACACCAGTGCTCATTACATCACATGCCCTCCTTAATGCCCATCACCTAGTTATTACCCTATCCCACCACCCTTTTCCCTCCAGCAACCCTCAGTTTCTTTCTATTGTTTGGCTCCCTCTCTGATTACATCCTGTTTTATTTTATTTTATTTATTTTTTATTTTATATATATAATGGAATACTACTCAGCCATCAAAAAATGAAATCTTGCCATTTGCAATGATGTGGATGGAACTAAAGGATTTTATGCTAAGCAAAATAAGTCAATCAGAGAAAGACAATGATCATTTGATCTCATTCATATGTGGAATTTAAGAAACAAAACAGAGGATCATAGGGGAAGAGGAAAAAATAAAACTAGATATCTTTTTAACAGATTGTGATTTTGTTTTTGTTTTTAAAAGATTTTATTTATTCATGAGAGACACAGAGAGAGGCAGAGACACAGGCAGAGGGAGAAGCAGGCGCCATGCAGGAAGCCCAATGTGGGACTCGATCCTGGGGCCCCAGGATCATGACCTGAGCCAAAGGCAGATGCCAAACCGCTGAGCCACCCAGGCGTCCCCAGATTGTGATTTTGGACATGTCACTTAATCTCTCTGTTCCTTGACTACTTTTATAAAAAGCAATCAGATAGCTTCTCTCTACTGTTTACACAGGGTCACTGAGCTCCTTCCAACTTTAAGAGTTTGAAGTTTTAAACTTTCTGCTTGGTTCTGAACAGCACTAAGACAATTTCCACTCTCCATTCTCTGCACCCCCCCCCAAAGGGCATCCTCCAAAAAGCCTGGTCAGATGTTTGCTTATTCTTACTCAGAAGACCTGAAGGCACAGTGGATAATGGTGTGAACCCTGGAATTAGACAGGTTGGAGTATATACCTCCCAGCCCTTCCACTTCACAGCTGTATGACCTTGGGCAATTACTTAAATTCTCTCTCTGCCTCAGTTTTCTCATCTGTAAATGAGAGAAAATAATATAATGGCCTCAGGGTGATATGAGAAATATCTCCTTTAGTAGTGAAAATAAAGCTCACAAATTCCAAATCATCAGTTCCCTATCCTTTGTTTGATTAAAATACTACTCTCCAAGTATTACTAATCTCAGGCTGGTTTTAGGTGAAATGGATTCATCTTTCAGAGATATTTTTACATTCAAATACTATCCTTAACTTAATTGGTGAAATTGTAGGCAGTGTTAAAAGTGATTTTTAAAAATATGTGAATACATTTATGGAAGTTTTATAATTTAGAACCAGAAAATTTTCTCACATGCAAACATGCCTTTCCTAAGATTCTTCTCTGGACCCCTTTCTCCTGAATTCTAGCTTTGGTTTAGCTACCCTCTTTCCTCAAAAACTGAATACAGATTTGCTAAAATGGCCAAGTAACTTTTTTTTTCTTTTTTTTCCAAATTAGGTGCTCCAGAAGTGGACAGTGAGGGGATGAAGACAATTTTTCAGTCACTATGTTAGAGAACTGTCTGCATATATATTTTTAATATATTAAAATTTAATACCACCCAGAGAAATTTAACATCAGCCTTTGGAAGAATGCTATACACAAATATTAGACACTTTATAATATTTATACAACAGTAGTGGTTAAACAAGTCCTTGATTAAGTAAAACCAAGCCTGACAAAACAGCCATCTCAAGAAGATTAATTCCAGTTTTAGGATTTAAGTTTATCACCTAGTTTATATTACTTCATGACATAATGTGAACATCACAAAGATTATTATTTTTTTTAAAGGAATGGCAGCTCCTATTCTTTTTATTTTTATTTATTTATGATAGTCACACAGAGAGAGAGAGAGGCAGAGACATAGGCAGAGGGAGAAGCAGGCTCCATGCACTGAGAGCCCGACGTGGGATTCGATCCCGGGTCTCCAGGATTGCGCCCTGGGCCAAAGGCAGGCGCCAAACCGCTGCGCCACCCAGGGTTCCCCATCACAAAGATTATTAAAATGTATTATGTATTTACAAAAGTTCAGAACTTTCCCATAATGTATATACGGGCAGATTTACGATAATAGGATACTATAAGCTATATTTATATATATATTTTTGGTTTTGTTTAAATTCAAGTTCATTTATATATAGTGTATTATTAATTCTGGGGTAGATTTTTGTGATTCATTAGTTGCATATAGCATCCAGTGCTCATTACATCAAGTGCCCTCCTTCATGCCCATCACCCAACTGCGTGAATAACTGCTCACAGGTTTTATTTTATTCAAGTGGCCAGATGACAGACTCAGGATAAATTTATGTTCCCAAATTATTTTGCTATGTTTTATCTAGTATTTTCATGTGGGTGGAATGGGAAGCAGAGGGTCCTTCTGAATCAACTACTACTGCCATATTGACTATGGAACAACTCTGGAGAACATAAGGAGAGTCAATTTAAAATATTCAAACTATTGGCCTCATCTGTCCCCTTACTCAACTGAGAAATAGCTATAGCAGTTCTTTATATTAGTCACCAAAGCAAAAACTCAAAAGTTTGAATACTTCAGAAGTAGTTTCTAATGGATTAATTGCTCTACTTCTTGCATTTATAAAAATAAGAAGGACAGTTTCTAGTTGAATGATAACTAATTCTTTTAGAATATGTTGAGAATTCAATTGCTTTTGCATGGTCTTAAGTTGCTCTTTTTTTCTGTTAAGATTTTATTTATTTATTCACGAGAGAGGCAGAGACACAGGCAAAGGGGGAAACAGGCTCACCATGGGGAGCCAAATGCGAGACTCAATCCCAGGACCCCAGGATCATGACCTGAGCCAAAGGCAGATGGTCAACCACTGAGCCACCCAGGTTCTCCTTAAGTTGCTCTCCTACCTTAAAGTCTTTCCAACCATTTAATTATATTTCTGAATTTGGGCAATAATATAAGATATCCTATAACTAAGAGTGTAAGAAATTTACTATTTTAAAAATCCTCTCACAATCTTTTCTAATATAATTTTTTAATGAATATAATAACAGCCATACATTGCATAATGAAATTTTGTGGTATTAAAAACTGTATGTAATTTCCTATTCCCCAAATTAATTTCTGATAAAAGAACCAGATAATTATATTAAGCATGTTACTGCTATAAACGTTTTCTAGTTTCTAGGCTTGACAAACCATTTTGTATTTGAGGGATTGGGAAGAATGACAATGTCTTGAAGATTTGAAAATGTCTTGAGAAGATGCTGGTATCATCTCTGTCTATAAGCACAGCTTGCATGAAGACAATTGATTATATTTTTCTCCTAAATATTTGGGAAAGATGCTTTCTAATCGCTTATCCTTCCAGGGTAATGGAAGTTTTAAAGTGAAGGCACTATCCTTTACATTTCATTCCATACTTATTTCTAGTAAAGCGAAGAAATCTGATTGTGAGTTGTCCCTCTTATATGTAATATCACTTCATAGATGCTATGGCTGAATTGTGTTCCCTCAAAATTTAGATGTTGAAGTGCCAAGACCTCATTGGGTGTAACTGTAATTGGCGATAAGGTCTGTAAAGAGATGATTAAATTAAATGAGGCTGTAAGGGTGGCCCTCATCTAATACTACTGGTGTCATTATCAGAAGAAATTTGGACACACAAAGAGACACTGGGGAGGTGTGTACATCTCTGTGTGTATACACAGAGAACACCATGTGAGTAGGCAGCAACAGGGTGGTTACCTTAAGTCAAGGAGAGAGGATGTCCAGCTTCCAGAACTGTAAGACAATAAGGGTCTGTTGCTTAAGCCCCCCACTCTGTAGTATTTTATTACAGCAGTCCTAGCAAAGCCCAAGCAAAACTTTGAGATAAAGTAAATCTATAATCTTCAGCATTTACAGTGTTTTCAAAAGCTTTAAGCAGTCTTTTTTCTAAAAGTTTATTTTACTTAACATTCCTTAGATCTATTCTAAAATTTTTTGACATCTTCTTATGATTTTGCTGTCCCAACAGACCATATCTCTTTATAATAAAAATTAAAAGTGAATTTCCATAAATCAAGTGGTATCTTTTAATTACTTTTGCTGTTTTAAAAACTGGTGTTTCTACACCAATGGTGGATATTATGCATCCGGTTTAAACAAAGGCAAAATTTTCATATAATCTTAGAAACACACTTATTACTATATTTTTATATATATAAGGCTTCACTTTTCTTAAAGAAGGAAACTGTATTTTACTGATGATATAGAATTCACAGGGCCTACTACCACAAAGATCAGGGCTTACCTCACTGATTTGCTTCTAAAGACACCAATTTATCTAAATAAATTCTAATATAAGAGTTGTTCATTATAAAAGTCATACTCTGAAAAAAAAAAAAAAGTCATACTCTGATTCTTATTTCATTCATGCTTTTAGAGAAAAGATTTTAAAATTAAAACTGCTACTACCAGCTTCTGTGGTGAATGTAAATGGATCATCTGACAACTATTACTGTGAATTGTGGCTTTTAAAATTGATTTTTCTTCATTTGCATTCTAAATCTTTATTTATAAAAAAATCCTTATTTATAAATTACATTTTTTTATATTTAAAAAGCTCTACAAAATGCAAGGATAATTTATCCAATTCACTAAAGTAAATGGATGCCATGAACACATCTTTTATGCTCCACTTATTAGAAAGCAAATAAAACATGAACATATATTTCTCACTTTTATCATTTGAGGTATTCAGTACTAGAAGCCTGGCTAATTTTTAAAGCACTGAATACATTAAAAACTTTGTCATTTTTCTAGCTACTTAATTAAATATAATAGAAATGTAAAATCTTGCATTTCTAAATGTCCCATACAATATCATTTAAATCTGTGAAATCTTTATATCTTTCAATTGTTCATTTGCTTTCATGACCACCTTCTTCCCCTAGAGATCATTGTGACATATATTGAATTGAAGTGAGTTTATTCTGAGAATCTTTTGAGAATTGTGTGATAGCTCGGGAAGAATTTAGAAACCCCAAGTGTTGTTATTAAATTTGTGTTGGGATGCACCGATCTACATAGCAACTTAAAATTCCCATAAATTTATTTATACCCTCTCTCTGTTTTTAATTAGATTGGGTTTGTTGTTGTTGTTGTTGTTTTGGATTTTTTTTGGTGTTGACTTGTACAAGTTCTTTATGTATTTTGGATATTAACCCCTTATCGAATATATCAATTTTAAGTAACCTCTCAAAGATATAGATGACCAACAGACACATGAAAAGGTGCTCAACATCACTAATCATCAGGGAAATGCAAATCAAAGCAATAAGATATTACCTCATACCTGCCAGAATGGCTATAATAAAAAACGCAAGAAATAACAAATGTGGGTGAGGATATGGGAAAAAGGAGCTCTCATGCACTTCTGATGGGAATGTAATCTGGTGCAGCCAGGATAAAAAACAGTATGGAGGTTTCTCAAAAAATTAAAAATAGAATTATCATATGATCCAGTAATTCCACTACTTGGTATTTACCCAAAGAAAACAAAAACACTAATTCAAAAAGATATATGCATTCCTATATTTACTGCAGCATTATTTACTATAGCCAAGATACGCAAGCAACCCAACTGTCAATCCAATAAATGAATGGATACATATATAGATATATAATAAAATATTACTTAGCCATAAAAACTAATGAAATCTTGCCATTTGCAACAATATGGATTGATCTATAGGGTATAATGTTAAATGAAGTAAGTCAAAGAAAGCCAAATACCATATGATTTCATTTGTATGTGGAATTTAAGAAACAAAACAAATGACCAGAGAAAAAAGAGACCAAAAGAAAGTAGACCCCCCCCCCCTTTTTTTTTTAAGAAACTAGACTCTTTAATACAGAGAACAAACTGATGGTTATTAGTGAGGAGATGAGTGGGGAGATGGGTGAAATAGGTAAAGGGGATTAAGAGTATACTTATTGTGATGAATTCCTGAGTAATGTATAGAATTATTGAACCATTATACTGTACACCTGCAACTAACCTAACACTATATCTTACTTGTACTTGAATCAAAAAAAAATGAAGCCATAAAAAATTCCCATAAATCTAAGTATGTAGATTTTTTCTTTATATATGAAGAAAAAAAGAGACAAAGCTAAAATATCTAATTATGTTTTAGAAATTATTTCAGAAATCAAATTTTATGCTATAATTACAACTTTGTTTCATTGTACATTGGCACAGTTTTCAGATGAAAACCACTAGTGATGCTGGTACCAACTTAGATTTCAAAATACGTATGGTACATATTTCTTTTTTTCAATTTCCAGTCCCTGTGCCCTGGCCCCAGCCCTCTTGACCATATGTCTGGATTCTCTCACAACGTACTCACTGGCATTTCTGCCTCCAGTTCCTCCCACTTTCAGTCCATCTTGACATTTTTGCCAGATACATTTTTCTAGAACAAATTTTTAAAAATCAAGTTTCTTTCTAAGGAAAACAACAAGGTCTCAGTGGGTTAACAGGACAAAATCTAATCTACCAGTCTCAGAATTCAGGGCTTCCAACCAAAAGACCTTCCTAATTTTATTCCCACTTTTCAAATACATCTAGCTTTAATCAAGCTTTGCTGCTCTGTTCTCTGCTACTCAGCGCACCTCTTTGCTTCTCATTTCCTTTCATTTGAGTCCATTAGTAGGGTGTGGAAAACATTGTCTTGTCTCAAAGCCTCTTTTTGGCTGTGTCAGAGCTAACTGCTACCCTGATTGTTCCTTTATCCTGTGTCTGGAAGCTAGTGATTTCTCATGCCCTCAGTCTCTGGACCCTCAGGATCATGATATACCTCCTAGTCTATCAATAGCGTCATTTCTATGTGGTCTCTTGTCATGACCCCGTACTTCCTTTGCCCAGGTAGGACCCACATTTATCACATCCCTGTAGCATACTTTAGACTGTGAGTTAGGACCCCTTAGCAAAGGGGCCAAGTTCTACAGCATCTCTGGTACCATCCAGTTCAAGTTTCCACCCCCCAACCCTAGGTTTATGAATTCAAGGTGCCACTAGCCTTGCAAATACAGAGCCTGCTAAAGTCATTACTGTGTCCTGGTCACAGAATGCTCTCCTACATCTCTGCCCATTGATATGCTGCCCATCTTTCAACATTCAGCTTATTATTATTATACATGATTGTTGAACTTTTCTTTTTCACTTGCCTCTTGTGCAGCAGTACTTGAAAGTTCCAGAGGTATCAAACCTTCAAAGTATCCCCAAATGCCCCATTCTTGGCCAAACTTGCTTCTAATTCTGTATTCCCTCTCCTAACAGGTGATAGCACCATGCCTTCATTCACTCAGCCACCCGAGGTAGAAAGCTGCAAATCATCTTTAACATCTCTCTTCTTTACTCTCATCCACATCCAGCTAATCCTCAAGCCCTAATTCGTAACTTCTACATATCCCTCAGACTGCTTCTACTTCTTCTCTAGCTCAGGACCTCACACTCTCTCATCTCCATCATTTAAAAACATTCCTGATTTGTTGCTCAGTCTAAGTGCTTTCCAATCCATCCTTTATTAAAGCAGATGATCTATTTAAAAAGCAAGTTAGTTCAAGTCACTGCTTAAAAGCTTTTCAGTGGTTTCCCTTCTCTTGGCCCAAGGGGCACGCCCGCTATCTATCTCTTGCTTCTCTCTGTCTCTTACTCTAAGGTCCAGCAATACTGGATTGTGTGAGCTGCCCTGCACATTCCAGGCTACTTCTTACCACCCACATATTTGTGAAGGTGGGGTACCTGGGACACCTTCCTCTTTTTTCTCTTTACCTAGATGTTTTCTATGCATACATTCAGGTGTCTCCCAGGGAATAACTCCTAATCTTAGGTTGGAGTGGATGCTCTTTCTTTAGGATTCCATAGTATCTCGAATCTGTCTCTACCAGATAGTTATAAAAAACTGTATTCATTGTGTTATAATTATGTTCATTCACTGATACATCAACTGTTTATCGAATATCTGATAGGTCACACACACTTTTTGCACCATGTACTGAATGTTCCATAAATGACTTTTGCCAATAAATGAGTGAAAACGTCCAACTGAACTGTAAGAGAAACACTACTCTGTTTTATCTAATGAAATTTATTTTCATTCACCCTCATGTTCCCACTCTATGTCTAGTACGTCTAGTATGTCTATGTCTATCAGTAATAGCTCCAAAACATTTTTATTTCTACATTTGAGTCTTGATATAAGGATGATTTTGAGGAAAAATTTATCATTGATTACAAGTCACCTTGAAGATTTTGTAAAGTTCTATGATCATACAGTGTAAATAATGCCCAATATTTGTAAACTGTAAAATCTTATCAGCTCATAAATTTTGGTAAACTATTTGTGAAAGCTTGCTCCAGAAAATGAATTTTGGAGCCACAATGTCTAAAAGTTAAAGAGGAATCATATGCAATAAAGATTCAAATACACAGTTGGAATATAGAAGCATTTTCACAACTTGAAAAAAAGAAAACTCTCATGATTGATATTTGCTCTAAGAATTTATTCTAAACAGGCTAGAAAATAATATAGCCATTGTGAAAAAGGCCACTTAAAGATCTTCACATGGTGTAGGTAGTATGTCTATACTGCTTAACACTTAAGAGTCTTGCTTTGGGAGGTTCTGGATTCTTCCAGATTTTACCCCACAACATTCATAATGGAAAAAACCCCCAAAACTTCTACATGACAAGGAGATTTCTGTAATATTTCAAACTGAACAAGAAAATAATATCAGAAACTTAAAAACCAAAAAGATGAAGATAGAAACCTCAACAAAAAAATGAATAAGGGTTAGGAACAGTCAATCTGCCTAGAGCAAAAGATTGATGGATATAAAAAGATTTTCAAGGCAGCCCAGGTGGCTCAGCGGTTTAGCGCCGCCTTCGGCCCAGGGCATGATTCTGGAGACCCAGGATCGAGTCCCACGTTGGGCTTCCTGCATGGAGCTTGCTTCTCCCTCTGCCTGTGTCTCTGCGCCTCTCTCTCTCTCTCTCTCTCTGTCTCTCTCTGTCTGTCTCTCATGAATAAATAAAATCTTAAAAAAAATAAAATAAAAGATTTTCAAACTTATTAGTTTTAGTTATTAGAGAAACAAATTAATACAATAATGAACAATCACTCATTGCTAATCATCACTCATGCTAATCATCATACTGATACTCACATGCTAAAAATTAGGAAGAATGCCAGCATGGATGTGAGGATATAGAGATACACACTACTGGTAGAAAAGTCGTTTAGAAGAGGTGATCTGGTGAAGAAGCTGGTGGAACCTGGCCAAATTGATTAGATGCGCACGGAACAACCGGACAAACTTAGTTCTGGGTAAATATAGATATACATTAGAAATTCTCACCCGGGCTCGTAAGGAGAGATACACAAGGATACTCATCTCACAGTTATTTGTGGTGGTAGGAGTTGGAGCGTATCTGGTTGTCTCGCATTGAAAGAATGGAGAGGATAAATGTGGTAAATGCATACCATGTAGAACAATGCAGCAGTTAGAAACACAGGACTGAATGTACACATAGCTGCTCTGAAAACCATAATCCTCAATGAAAAAAATAAAAGGAGAGGGTAATTTAAAATGCCTATGGAAGAACATAAATGCATATATAAAACAACATACACTGCACATTTTATAAGAGCATATTTATATACGCTGAAGGTACACATTAAACATTAAAATAACCACTCGAACAGATGGAGGAGGAAAATGATTCAAGGGGATTAAAGAAGGAGGGAGGGAGAGTAGAAGAGAGGAAAGAAGGAGGAGGGGGCGGGAGAGACAGAGAGAAAGGAGAGGAGAGGAACCCTTCTCTCTGTGTGGACCCATGTGACCTCTGTTCACCCTGTTTCTCTAAGTGCTTCTTTGCCTGCCCCCTTCCAACCACTTCACAGTGGGGTTTTACACTCAATATCTCTACAGCTAGGTCATAATCCACATGATGGTGGGTGCCATGTCTTGGTCTTATTCACTGCTATATCCTCAATACCTGGTATTGTCCTTGAACATATTCAAAGGAATATTGTTGAAAGAATGAATGAATGCACATTTTTATATTGGGCCAACTCATAAAAGAGAGAAAAACAAAAGCTGAATTTAAGATCTTGAAAAACAATTTCCCATGGATCTTTTCTGTGTTGAATTCCAGGTCTCACTACAAGAGAGGTGAGTTCTCATATTTCATTCAAGTGAAGTAGAAATTTTATTTTTAATGATATTCGTATGTGGCGCTAGCTGGATCACCTTTGTCTTAGATAGTACATTTAAAACAGAGAATATAGACTTCATCTTCAGCTCTTTTTTATATCAGAAAGACAAAGAAATACTACTGTTCAAGAGCAAGAAATGTTTCTTTCAAAATGTGAAGTGTGCATATTATAATTTTCCTTATGCTCTCTTGAATTGGAATTTCTTAGTCAGAAATTTATTTCAGGGAGTTTACATTCAGTTTGTAATGTAACATCACAAAATGATTCGGAATAGGACTATACCTATCATTTTCATAAAGTGTGCCCTTTCTCAGTATTTCACTTAGCACTAAATCATGTACTGGCAGAGAGGTATTCCACTGTGTGGAACGAGTGACCCCATCCTTGCAATGCAGATACTGCTGTTCCTTGATTTCCTGCCAGAATCCATAACTGCCATTCACTCCTGCTTGAAAGTGAAAGAACCCTTACCAACCAAGTAACTTGTTAAAGAAGGAATCTTATAACGTAATCAGCACCCAAGTAGCTTCCCTTTGACAGTAAAACGATTTTTTTTTTTTTTGGTTCCCACATATTATGGTGAACATTTTCACTAGACCATTAATTCTTCTGGGAACAAACATTTTTCTAGGATAACTGCTCTTCTTGGGAAATGACTTTATTTTCTAGGACACAGGGTAATTTACTTAAGGAGAACTTTGCCATAGGGTTGTGCTGATCAGCTCTAAACTAACAAATCTTTGTCACACTTTTTTTAAATTTTTTAAAATTTATTTTATTTATTTTTTTGTCACATTTTTTGTTTGCTGATTATTAATAGATTAGAAACAGTGGAATATTACAGGATTAAGGATTGAGTAATGCTAGATAATTTACACATAAATAATAGTTTCTTTGAAACTGCTAAAGCTGCTAAATAATCTCTTTTGGTTTTTAAGTCATGTGTTATATTTTCAACATACTTCCTTCTGAACCTCTTTAGCTTTTGGTCTTAAACTCAATTGTTTCCCAGAAAAGCCCAGAACTCACTGTAGTATTATGCATGGTGCCTCACTTTACTAAATCTGGTCTGATAAAACAAGGTCCCGAGACCCACATCTATGAAATAGGTGAATCAGAAGAAGTTTATTTTCACCACAAAAATGCTTATTAGGTAAAGTATGATGATTCATAAAAGTGAGAATTTACAACCAGCTGTTTTCAGAGTCTATTAATTTCACAGTCAGAAGCCATGGCACAATCTTGGTAAAATAAGACTTGAAATGACAGGCTTAATTATCACTGTCTTGAGAAGCCCACCATAAATCTCAAAGGAATGGAGACTACATTTCAATGTATAGGTTAAATTATTTTTTATAGCAAATAACGAAAAATAGATCCTGCTAAAAGAGAGCACCTCCCCTCTCCACCAAAGGAGAGCATTTTAGGTAATAAATTTTGTGCCCTTCAGTACTTCTTAAGAAATGACTGCATATCTCTGCTTACTCCCATGTGTTACCACCTTTCCCATCTGTTTCCCATCCCAGAAAAGGAAGAGATTAAAACAAACTCACAAAGAAAAAGCAGAAAAATTAAATCTAACACTCCTCAAATGTTTAAGAAAGCAATAGGCCTTTAGACTAGTTGTAACCCGCTATAACTCAAAATCCTATGGTGGCTACTGCATCTTCCTTATTTTTGATTGTTTGAAATGATCTGTGAAATGATTGAGCTGTTAAGGAGTTCCCTAAAGGAGTTTATGTACTCTGATATACCAAAATAGATGCATACTCTCAAGTCTACAGGAAAGGAGGTGACAGCCCATTTTGCACTGAAACAGTCCCGTACGCTAAGGATCCCACTCACTCTTCAGGGACAACTTGAAGACCTTTGGAGGAGATGAATTAAAGTATTTGGAAACTTGAATAAGAAAGACAAAAAGGGTGAAGGCTAAAAAGAAAAGTCAGGCAGGACATCAAAACTTTCTTTAAAAATATGAAAAACGGGATCCCTGGGTGGCTCAGCGGTTTAGAGCCTGCCTTTGGCCCAGGGTGCGATCCTGGGGTCCTGGGATCAGGTCCCGCATCGGGCTCCCTGCATGGAGCCTGCTTCTCCCTCTGCCTGTGTCTCTGCTTCTCTCTCTTTCTCTGTGTCTTTCATGAATAAATAAATAAAATATTTTAAAAATATATGAAAAACTGTCATTTGAAGAGTTACATGAGTGCAAAGAGTATAACTAACCAACGAATGAAGTCACAGCAAGCCAGATATTAATCATAATCAAAGCTCTTAGAAAGATGGAGTAGGTTTTTTTTATCTTTAAGAAGTGAATTCCCTGTCCCTGGAAGTGTTTAGCCATAGGCCAAGTACCTGGAAGATGATATGAGAAGATTCAAGAAACAAATGGGTAGTTGGATTAGATAGTTCCTTTCAGTTCTGGTATTCTGTGATCTCTGAAGCAAAGTGATTAATGAGGATTTTTTTTTGTCTTCAGAGTTTCACATTAAAAATTGGCTTGTTCAGTAATTCAATAATTAACAAAAATTATTAATCTATGTTATATATATTAAAATATACATACTACCTCAAATTATAATTTTGTAACCATTATTCAGCACTTTGGGGAAAATATATATAATTTGTGTGTATATATATGTATTTGAAATACACATTTGGAATATATATTTGGAATATGTGTTTGGAATACATTCAGAATGTATATGAGGAGATGATAGATAGATAGATAGATAGATAGATAGATAGATAGATAGATATTTCTTGCTTTCCATGTTGACATTTAGCCAGGACATTCCAGAGTTTATGCTAGGACCTTCTGGTATTCTGGTGATTTCATCCCTTTAGACCTCTAGAGGAATAACAGATCCAGTCCAATAGCAAGGAGGTATCAGAGGCAAAGGGAAGTGCCTAAGAGAATGCAGTTTTGTGTCATCCCCAGGTCAGGAACATGGGTCAGTGACCTGATGACAAAAGCCTAATGACTTATCCTCCATCAGAGACCTGAGCATT